>NW_015090812.1:5848748-6330473 GCF_001431845.1 Calidris pugnax
CATGGCGGTGACGTGTGTTGCCATGGCGACGGCCAGGCAGCGTCTCGCGCCGTGTTGGGGGGGGTGAGTGAGAAGGGGGGGGATGACAACAAATATGGCGGAGAGGAGCAGGACGGCAGAGACGGGTCAGTGCCAGCCGCAGTCGCCTGGGCGGGGGGAGAGAGGGGAAGAGCCCCCCCTTTCTCCAAGGGGCTTCTGGCTGTAGAGGGGCCCCGCCTCGCAGCGCAGGGCCGGGGACGGAGCCCTTCTCTCAGGGGAAAGGGAGGGAAGCGCCTGCTGGCCGAGGGCAGTGAGGTGCAGAAGGGGCCCGGGGCAGAGGCTCCTGCACAGGGAGCTGTGGAGGAGGGCGAAGAACCTTCCCTTGGGGGATGAGGAGCATGTCCCCGGGGGGGAGAGGTGATCGTGGGGAGTGCCCCTTCAGGCAGGGAGAAGGGGGGGAGCCCCCAGGCAGTCCAGCCCTGTCTGAGGGGGGGTTGCCCCATCTTGGGGAGGAAATCGAGAGGGCAAGAGCTCTCCTCACCCGGCAAACAAAATGTGGGGGAGATCCCCATTTGTGCAGAGGAAGAAGCCTGGTGGCTGGGTGGCCTGCACTGTGGGTCCTCCTCACTGCACAGGGGGCAAAGGTGGCGGTGGTGAAGAGCAGAGCAAAACGGTGGTGCATAGGAGTTCCCCTCACACAAGAAACCACGACCTGCTTGATTTAGAGTGAAAAAATAATATGTGAAGACACGGGGTTTGACTTGGAAATGCACCAGAAGGCTGGTAGCTTGGGGGTTGACCTGCAGGTGCTGTTTGACTTGTCCTGGTCAGTTTCAAGAACCTGGAGGCTGCAGAGAGGCAGCATGCAGAGCTCCTTACATCTCACATACCTTATTCCGTGAGGGTCTCTTTAAGGAAGGTGCCAAATAGTATTCTTCCTATTCAGGATCTATTAACCATGTCTTTCACTGTGGATGAGGAGATGAGTTTGTCAGTGAAATTGAAGGTTTATGTTTCCTTATGAATGACAAGTATCCTGCAGGTACAGGGGTCTTTCCTGTCATAACAAAACACAACTAAGATCTTTTCCAACCCATGTGAAAACAAAAGCCCCCAAAATAGCTTATGAAAATTAGAGATATTGACATTTGGAGGATGAAACAAGGATAATGACATTTTTTCTCAGTATTAAATATCCCATAGTGTCATACGTAAATTATCTGGGTTCCTGGACCAGAAGTTCATATTCCTAGTCTGCTGTGTTAGCTGCTGTGCAAATGCTTTTCAGCCTCAGAAGTGGCTTCAAATGAAGATGTATTATCCATAAAGCTGATTTTGGAATGAAGATGAAAAAAAGTGATAAATATGTGAAATGCTGTTGTACTCTGTGAATCAATGCCACAAAGGCTCCATCTAAAGCCATGTTCAGCCATGCTGTTTATGAACATCTGAAACCACACTGTAAAGTTTATTTTATGTTAAACTTGTCCATGAGGCAGGTGATTATTTTCATCCACTGTGTTGTGCAACACTACTAAACACAGCTGATGAGCTCTGACTGTGCTGTAAAAAAGGAAACAAATCTCCAGTGGCCATTTGAATGTCAGCTTTCCTACCTACTTCACCTACCTGTGCCTGTGCTGTTGTCGGTAACTTTCTTTAACATACAATGTAACTTTCCTACTATTTCCAGATAAGCACATAAACTTACTCTTACATTGTGTTCTCTGCTGGATTAATCTGCAGCCTTACAGTATTTGCTTTTTATTTTTAACCTTGTCCAGAACTATTTTCACATCTCACCATTGCAGCTAACCGATCAATGATTTTCTTATAAATGTTGTGTTTCAGCTTGTGCTGAAAATCATGTTTAGTTGCATGTTCCTGGTATATGTCCACTTAAGTTTGGCAGTGCCTGTCTGGCCATTTTGCAGATCTCAAGTTGCAGGTCCTTCTTTTTGCAGAAACCAGATGAGGAATTAAAAATGTAAAGAACCACAAAAATAGGAAAAAAACTGAAAACTTTCAGAGACGAGTGGGGCTTGGAAAGCAAACGTGATCTTGGCCTGTTTTTAAGAAAGGATGTGGAAAGTAGGCTGTGGAGAAAAAAAGGTGGGGTGGTTTGGGGTATTATTTTTTTTGCCTTTTTCCCCATAAACTTTGGATTTTGACTGTCATCTGACACTAAGGGGACAGACAGGTTCTTTTAGGGATCCTTGGCAGATCCCCTAAGGACCATATTTGTCCCATAGTGCCAGAAGACACAGACACTCTTGATGTGCATGTTGCATAACTGGGGATTGTTTTTTTGTTCTTGCTGCATGCTGGCTTCTTAGTATGTCTTCATGGTATGTCACATCTGGACTAGGCTTTAGGAGATACAGAAATCTAGCTCTGGAACCTGCATTTTGCAGAAATTTAAATTTTTATATATGGATGCAAGGAGAATAAAGCCATTATAAAAGGACCGAATATTGTTCAAACCATATAAATTGATTTAACCAGTATGACTATATTATACTTGCCGTTTTGTTTTTTACAGCAGCATCATGGTTTTATTCCTGGATCAGAAAACAAAAGTAATAACTATGTCTTATCTTACCATCTTGAAATATTGATTGTTTTTTGTAATTTTTAAATGAGAAAACTGAAGGTCATGGTTTCAGATGAGATGGAGTTACAGAGAAATTAACGGTAACTTATCCATGCTTTATAGCAACACAGATTTCTGTTATGGGCCATTTTTTACTGGTTTAATTCACTAACTTGTGTTTGATAAGAGTCAGTGTCAGGGAAAGATGTCAGAAAAAACATAATGTGCACTTAGAGAAAGTTGATTCTAAAAATTCTTTCTTCCTAAATACTATCTAATACTGAATTATGTAAATCTAAGATGCCTACAGCCCCTCTAAACTCTTAGCTTTGAAAATATACTGTATCAAGAGGTTTTATGAATTATACTTTATGGAAAACATACCTTTTTGTAATGTAAGAATTTTTCATTTCAATTTTATTACTATGTCCTTATTCTTCTGTTATAGGAAAGTAAATCTGTAAATCTTTCTTACACTGCTAATTATACATATTATTTCCATATATACTAATTTTTTCATATTTCCATTACTTTTTTGTGTAGAATGTTTTTGTTTCTGTAGTAGTTTTTGCAAATTTTTAATTTTTTTTTTTGTTAGGGGGATGAAGACACACAGAATTGCACAAAGTACTTCAGAAGGGGGACTACTATCAGTTTTTATTTTACTGTTACGCTCAGCATTATTTTCTATATCATGATTTAAGACAATCTGTGTGTTTCAAATGAGATTGAAACTTAATATGCAAGGTAGATTATCTCACATCTGTGTACTACGGAGCTCATATTCTGGTGCCATCTTCTCTGAAGTAGGCAGACATCTGGTCTGATCCATTAAAATAGTTTCTTTGTTCTGATGTTTGGTTAGAGTGCTGCAAATCAACTTGCTTTACCCTGGATTAATCAATCATTTTCCCATTGTAATTGGCTTCTTAGATCTAACTGGTTTCTTGAAACTGCTCAGATCAGCTTTCTGCAAGAAACCGTAGGCTTGTATGCTTCCCTGTTTGGGTTTCCAGGCTGAAGCCTTCACGTCTCAAGCTGTAAATCCAAATTAAAAACAACTTAAATCTTCACAAATGAAGTCTGCTGGAGGATGGAGGTGATTCAGACTAGTTTGAATCACCAGGAGCTTCTTGGTTTGACTTCCAGTTGTTCCACTCAGCTGACCTTGATGTCTCAAACCTGTGGAAGATACATGACACAGAAAGACATCCAGTTTAGTTTCTTCAAAAACAGATCAGTGTTATTTTTCCAATTCTGTAGCAAAGAGGACCGTATTAACTTCTCTAAGGAAGGTTTAGGCATAGGTCAAAGTGAGTACAGAAGACCTGTATTTGCTAATTTTTTTGACCCATGAAGGTATTTAACTTTCCAGATGTGGATCCATCTAAAATTTCACTAGTTACCTCCTTCTCCCCAGATTACTCTTATTCTTCTAGGCATCTGTATTACCTTCAAAAGACTTGTTTCCAGAGGCCTGAATGATCAAAGGGTGAAGGTTATCTCTGAGTTCTGTAATAGTTTTCTATCTGAGGCAGATGAATATTAGCTTGGATTGACAGTTCTAATATGTGTTATTCCAGAGTTGATAGTAATTTTGTGGATATTAGTATTTCTGATATTTCATTGAGTCATCATCACTGAAATCATAGTGAAAGCAAAAAAATGACATTTACTCACTGTACTGGACAGGATATAAATATATGTCTTTAGATCAAAGATCCTTGTTATCAGAACAAACAGATTTCCCAGTTTTTCATGTTTATTTACATGTCATGATAGATACCTCACAGAGTGATGTTAAGTCACATTTCGTATTAAGAATGGTTAGAATTTTCAAAAGCATTCATAGCCAGACTGAACCTGGCTTCAAGGAGGAGAGCTTCAAACCACTGCTGAATGCTGAACCCCCATTCAAAGGTTGCAGAGTAATTAACATTTCTAAAATATTTAGTGTTGAGATCATTATTTCAGAGATCTGCATGAGGAGAACCCAATAAAATAGCTGTGTAAATTTTGCCTTATTTTCTAATTGATTTTAATATGATAGTGTTGAGATAGGGTATTTTGAAAGATAGCTTTTGATTATTCTTTCAAAAAAGAATATGGATTCTTTTAAAAATATTTAATCACATATGGTATGAACACATTCTAGTATGAAATAGTAAGACAACCTAATTTATTTGTCTTTAAGTATAGGCCTTTTTGACAACTGGAACTTCTCATACACTGGCTTTATCATGAGGAAATTTAAAACAGGAGAAAATAGCTCATTACTTTAACAATATTATTTAACCTTGGTCTTTAAAGTAACAACATACTTCAGTGGTACTTCTGGTCTTCCAGGCAAATTATTTCTGAATTTTCAAACGTATATAAACTATTTCACTGAATTTCACTGAATTTCACTGAATTTCTAGAGTTGGAAGGGACCATAGAGATCATCTAGTCCAACTCCCCTGCTGAAGCAGGATTGCCTAGAGCTAGAGCATGTTACTCAGGACTGCATCCAGGCGGGTTTTGAAAATCTCCAAAGAAGGGGACTCCACAACCTCCCTGGGCAGCCTGTTCCAGGGTTCCGTCACCCTCACCGTGAAGAAGTTTTTCCTCATATTTGAGTGGAACTATATACTTATTTCCGAATATATACTACTAACCTGTAAACATAGCTGAATTTCAGTGTTTGGGAAAAGATGTTGCAGTCTTCATGCTGCAAGGGATCTGCCTACTGTATCCTCCTGTTAACGTGAAGAGATTTCAAAAGTCAGTGGAAACCTGTAAGGGTACTGGGCCCAGACTTGCAGATGTTTATGAACCATGAAGAGCTGTTTACAGTTGTTTATGAAATGCTGCAGGATGTATTTGTAAACAAATCTAAAATGCATTTTGTTCAACGAACACATTTGCCAGAACTTACTGATAGCATCGGTGCAGTTTGAAGTCCAGGGAATATTAGAGAAAGGTTTGCTAGTACATTTGAAGCACTCTGTAAGACCATTAACTACTTCAGTTTTTACTGCGTAAGTTGAAATATTCATGGAAGTGATATATAGAAATCAACTAAGGTTGCTGCAGAAAAATATTATAATAATCATTATACTTTGTTGCCAGTAGACTGATATTCAACTAATTTCCAACTTCTTCAGTTATGTAGTGGAAACAATCCCCACTAGAAGAATTCACTGAAGAAGGGCTGCTAACATATTTTTGGTACTTAGAGCTTTGATCATATTTCTATTACATAATTTGCCATATAAGGAGACCTGAGAAATACTAATGAAGGCTTTATACAGCCAGAAGATATAATTTCACAAAAAGAAAGAAATGGGAATGTGTTGGGTATTCCAGTTGCCTCTTCTTAATGGTTTACCATTTCCTAGCCATATTTCAAACAGTCTTGTCTTTGACAAATAATCAAAGCTTTTGAAAGTTACTTACCTCAAGCATCCCAATGTTTTTTCTTTCAGTGAAGTTCAAAGCACCCTATTAATTATTAGCACTTGTGAGAGGAGGTTTTTGAATTTGTAAAAAGTCAAATGAGACATATTGAGAATTTTAATAGGTTTTATGCTAAAATTTGTAAAACAGAAGTTTCTGCAAGTTTCTTTAGTGTTGCAGTCACTGTATTTAGTAGGCAGAAGTCTCATGCAAAAAACCAGATCAACCTCAAAATGCGTTTATATGGCCTACATAGCATTTCTGTTTTTTGAAGTTGAGCTTTATAGATATAATGCTCATTAAAATAGTTTTTAAAGTCAGCTTTCTGTGTTAAAATGTAACTGGCTTGATCTCCACATGGGGCCACTAACAGGACTGGGAAACTTAGATCTGCAGCACAAGCCTACTTTCCAAATGGGACACCTAATAACAATAGCTGTCATCTTTCAGATGAAATAGACAGAGGAATGAACACAGGAAATGGACAACTTGTCTACATTCAGATATTTTCCTTCCTCCTGTTCCTCTTTCCTCCAGCAACACCTAATTAGGGACAAAGCAATAGAGTGAAATGACTGTGCGGTCATCTTTACTTTTTTTTTTCTAATTAAATAAAGAGCTAGGATGCCCTGATAATAAAAAGCACCAGCCCACAGATAAATGGGGTGCTACAAGATGTGAGGAGAAGTTTGATACAGATATTACTTACACAGTGGTGCTGCTGGATGCAGACTGGCTCCAGCAGACCCACCTAGGTATATGCATCATGCTACATCACTCTTGCTTCTGGAGGATTGATTGTGCTGCCCTTTTCCAGAACTATGTGATTCTATAGAAACCAGCTCAGATTTCTCAAGTAATACCCAAAAGTAGTTGGCATGCAGAGCCTTGATGTAGAATTGCCATGTTTAGATTGCATTGTACCTGAGATAATAAGTTCTTCCAGCCTCAAGCTGTGTCTGCAATTAATCTACAATAGAGGTAAACCAATTTACAAGTAATCAAGAGTTGGTTGTGGGTGCACATCTATGTGTCTCATAACCCAACTTCTCTGTTACATTTCCCCACAACTCATCATTTTCTTGACATTGCCGCAGAGGCCAAGCCTGTCATTTAAGAAGTGCTATATGTTTATTTGAAGTAATTTTACTATTTGTATGTTGGAATGGTTTGGAAAACTCTGCTCTACCAAAATCATACTAATGACTTCAATTTCATTTTGTCACAGGCTAAGCAAATTCAGAGATGTGGATTTTAATATTAAATCTAGGGCCATGATCCTGCAAGTGTTTGACATTGAGGTTGATGTATATATGTGTATAGTAAAGTGTTTCTGTGATTGATTCGGTTTTAGGATAAGTAATGTATTATGGTTGGACACCAGAACATATACAGTCTGATACATATGTTTTCTAATATACCTATGTGTCCCTCTTCTTTCAGTATAGTTAACTGGCTGATTTTGTAGATTCATTGTGGCAAAAATCAAGCGTAGAAAAGGGGGCAGGAGATGAAAACAGTTGTCTTAAATTATTATTATTAAATAAAAAAGCTATCTAGCTATTTTATTTACATGCTAATTCATAGAGCTATTTACTTAGCAGAGGATCTCACAATCATGAGTGCAAACTGGCAAGATTTTGCTTTTACAAATTGTTTCATAATCACCTTGAAAAATGTGTTGAATTTCAGCCTCCACAAAAGCAAGTGGAACGTCAGTTCCCGTGAATCACCAGAGCAGAGCAGCAGGAATCCATTCCAAAGAAAGCCCAGCTGGACTCATTACAGGTCTACTGATGTGTTTTCATTTGCAATAAGCAGCAAAGTTACTGTGCAATTACAGTAATCTTTACAGTAAACTTTAGAGCTGGGTAACACCTGTCCATGTGAAATAGGATTGTGAGATAAACTTGCCTCTGCACTACTTACCTATACCCAAGGTCTGTAGTACTGCAGAATACAGTAACTGCTGTAACGACACAGAATACCAGTATATCTGCTGTTTTTTTTCATTTCAAAGCCATACAAATACTCAGTAATTTGATCTCAGAGTTTTCTGTATGTAAGCCTTCTTGTAGGTAGAAGTCTGGCTTGTGTTCTGAATATTTGAAATACCTTGTGTGCATTTCATATTCCTATAAATATTGTATCAATATTTGCTTTGTTAAAAAATGCTGAATATGGTGTATTAGTTAGTCGTGTTCTCTGTAGTTAAATTCCTGTTACATTGCTGATCCAAGAAAGCTAATACATCAAGTTTGCTTTGCTGATTATTTTTATGTTAGAAAGCAAGAATTCTGAAACAATATTTAAATCTTTTGCTCTACAGTACTTATACTTTGTGAATAAAATAAAAAACTACAATGATCTAATTATTTGACATGAAATACTATGTTATGTTAAAGTGTTTCTTAACTAAAGAGTAAATGCACCAATGTGAGTGGGCAATGCTTGGGTGGAAGAAATTCTCAGTGGATTAAAATATTGCTTTTTGGAATGGACTGTTTTGGAAAGTAGGGGGAAAGATGCTTTTCTCAACTAAGTAGTTAAAGGAATTGTTTCAATGGGTAATTATAATTTTGGCAGTAATTAATAGTGTAATTGACTTCAGCAACCTCGGGGAACAAATTATTCCAGAAGTAGTACTAAAATCCCCAAATTATTTTAAATCTGTAGTAGTCAAGAAGATTTTAACGCTAAAGTGAAGAAATTAACTGTGTCTGAAACTACAGTTGACTTAAATTGACTGACAGAAGACATGCCAACCTCTAAACCAAAAATAAATAGGAAGCAAGGGAAAACCCATGTCTTTAAATGACACGTATTCAAGAGCCAAGGAAAAATACAAGTTCAACCTGAAGAAGGATGCATGAATTCTAGTGCTTAATACATGGGGTGGAAATTGTCAATGAATTTATGTTGCCCATTTTTCACTTATCACACTCGTAACGGTAGCCCAAGCAGTTGTAGCAGTGTCCTATCATTTGTGAAGTACAGGGTCTTGAAGAGAAAGAGGGTGCTATGCAAAACTGCTGCTGGGGTTTTGTGCTTAGGATTTTGTGCTCTGTGGAGCCCTCATAGGAAGCTTAATTTCCTGGGGATAGTGATGTTAGTGGTTGAGTCAGGAATTGAATTCAAGTCTCCTGAATTCTAGACTTATTCAGTAATAACCAAATGCATCTTTTTCTTTGGACAGGCGCAGCCACAACAGATTTATAGTAAAGTCACACTTTAGATATCAAAAAATCAGAACACCTGTGAATAGTGGGTATGGTGTCGTACTGCAGCTGGCCTGTGTTGAGGCTCACCAGGCTGATTGCTTTTGGAGAACACCTGAGAATGAGCTAAAAGCCTCATCCAAATTAGAAGGCATAGAATCACAGAATGATACGGGGTTGGAAGGGACCTCTGGAGATCCTCTAGTCCGACACCCCTGCCAAAGCAGGTCCTCCTAGAGCTGGTTGCACAGGAACTTGTCCAGGTGGGTTTTGAACATCTCCAGAGACAAGGACTCCCAGGACTTCTGGGCAGCCTGTTCCAAAAGGCATCGCTGTGTTACCTCAACACTGAACCTGAAATAATGTCTATGGTATAGCTTATTAGCTCAGGCGCAGCAGCACAGCTATAGCTGGATTCTTTTGGGCTTGCTGGGATCACAGCAGGTAAGTTCATGTTTTCCAAAATATGGCATAGTCATCTCTTTAAATACAGGTCTGGAAAGCCCCTGTTCAACCAGCAAGCATATTAAGACATTAAAAGTTCTGGGATTTTGGCATGAAAAAGAAAAAAAAAAACAGAAAAAGCACTGTTTATATGTTTCTTACTTGATCTTGCCAATACTCTTGAAAGAATTCCATAGTTCTTCATACTTAGTACTTGTAGGAGATGCCTTTTATGGACAAGCATTTTGAATGTGAGTCAGTACTGAGGAGCGTGAAACCTAGGACAATGAAAATAAATAAAGCCTTGGGCTTTTGAGAAAGCTGAAATGCACCTACTTCTCTGTTAAATCAGGAATAATTATTACTTGCGGAGTCCTTTTCAGTTTCCTAGCTGAGAATGGGTTGGTCCTAAAGAAGAGACACACAAAGTTGTTAACTTACTGAGATTTCAACTTTGTTAGTCATTGAAGGCTACATAGTCATGGATCAGGGTCAATGCATTGGTTGCTAGGTATGAGATGTTTCAGTGGCATTTATCTTGCCTCAGCGTGAGTTATTTTTAATTGAGAAATTTATTTTGTCATGACTCCTTTCAGTTATGCTGTCAGTAAACTGATTTTAATTACGGTGTTCTTGTAGTATAAAGATAACCTGATTTGCATAGAGCTCACTCCTGGTTAGGATATTATAATCTGATTTGGCTAATCCCATTTTGTGCTCTTAAATCAGAAAAACTACTTATTCTAGAATATGCAATGCAAATAATTAAAAAAAAAAAAAAAAGCCATGGAAGAAGGAATGTTCCTATATTGAAAACAGTTTTTGCAATAAAATATGATTTTACTGCATAGGAGGGAAATGGTCAATGTAGTCTGTAGACCAAATCTCTGTTGCTTTATCAGTGTAAGAATGGATTAAGTCTGTCTGTTTCATACCTTCTGTATGTAACCTGAAGATTTATACATGGAAATTAAAGTTTGATCTGCACCAACTATAACTGAATCAATATCCTTTGGCTTGAGGTTGTTCAGAAATATCTTCTAGTAAGCATTTTGCAGGTAATCATTCTGCATTGAAAAACTGTGTCAGAGAAAGGTTTTTGAAAATGCATAGCATGTAGATGTGTCTCATTAATTTATCTGAAAGTTTAAGCTAGATATCGTGCTTTTGTTAAATCAGTGCTTCATAACAGCTGTTGAAACATGGATATGTAACTGGCATACCTATATATATGTATGGATATATACATAACATACAAACATTTCCCTTCCTTTCCTCCAACTTTCTCCATCCTCCCCCACACATAATACAAAACTAGTTATATAAAAGCCAATTTTTTTCAGGATTAGGTGGCATGGGAAAACACTTACAGAATTTTAGGATAGTGCCAGTGAATATTAGTGAGCGAATTCAACCACCAATCTCTTTTTTTCCAGTTTTGTGAGGAATATTATGAGCTTTTGCCCTTACCTGGCATTTTCTACCAACTACAATTCCAAACCCTGCAATTGTCTGCCTGTTTTGATTCTATTTTTGCAGGTCACATGGACTCCCTGTCTTTGGGAAATGGGTCACTTACAGATTTCAAAAACACATAGGACTCTACGAAAGAAGGTTTTACCCCTTGAAGTTCTGTAGTGCCACACAAGGAATCTGCCTTAACTCTTCAGTTCCTTTCCTGCCTCAGAATCCCTAGACATAGATTTTCCTCTTGCCCCCCAAAATCTTTTGCTGACCTAGAACTTGAATTCCTGTGCACTCTTCAATGTTTCAGTATCTCCCCTTATTCATATGCAGACCTAATTCTCTGAGCCATCTCTTATCTCCCAGGAAGGAGGGACTTGCTGATACAATTACTTCTTACAGATGGAACTCTGAGGACTAGCTGAGCTCGGTAGCTGTTATTTACTCTTTTCTCGGTGAGATGGGGATGTATGTGATACATCGTATTTTTGTTTACAATTTATATGTTTTATGCTTTTGTTTGATCTGTTTTTTTGTTTAAAGAAGTATTGCTACTATAGCAACTGTTGCATCACGTGATACCTTTGATATTATCAAGATGCCAAATACTTGTTAAAGAATAAATCTGTATATCAGATGAAATTCACTGATTCTTACAATGTTTTTAAATAAACATATTTTCAGTTAACATATTTGGCGCTACTATTTTTTTCAAGTTTTTTTGTTTGTTTGTTTGGTTTTTTTCATTTCTGGAGACGAGTGTTTTAGTGGATAGATTAGAGATTATAAGCAGTAAAAAGAGTTATGGATATTATTTTTTTCCTTGCTTAATGATTTCAAGGCATTAATTGATTTTTTTTTTTATTTTAATGAGGAAATACTGTTCATACCTTCTTGGACTTTTTGGGTTTCACTAATGTGCTACAAAAAATTCCATTTGCCTCTGACAAGAAGGTATATCCTTGGAGATAGGCCACATTGAGGTAATAAATAAGTATTCTTGAAATAAAGCTTGAAGTCACACTTTTAGGTTAAAGATTGGAAAAAAATATTACATATAAAATGAATACAAGTCAACACAAGTTGACTTATTTTTTCTCTAAACTCAAAAGACAATGCCAGCCACTGAGAATGAGGAATCATTTTTCAGAGCACTATTTGTCTGCCAGATTTTGTCTACAGGTCAATGCTCTTCACTAGATTTTGGAAGGGATCTATAATTGACTTTGGGTTGATAATTACATCTCTATCTAGAGCTCTTTTTTTTTTTTTTAATGGAGCGGGCAGGGAAGATTTCTCATCGTCTTCGCATATACTTGATCAGCCAATAAGTTGTTGGCTTGATTTTGGGCTAAGCACCGTATGTACTTTTTTGTTCCTACTTGTCTTTGGGCTGCCTGGTATTTGCTCCGTGTGAGTGTTTAAGCAAAGTACCCTTTGTGGTACCACCAAGCCTTTTGTAGGGTTTCAATGTGACATCTTCACTGATCATTTTGCTTTCACATGTTTTCATACAAGAACAAGACTTTTTCCACTCTCAGTTTTGCCTGAGGCACCTATGCCATACCTTCGAGTAAATCGGTTCGGATATGTATATCTAAAGTAGTATGAGGTATTTAGATGTACTTATGCCATCTACCACAAAAGAAAAAAATTAATGGTGCATTAGTCAAGGAATTTTTTTAGGCAGATTAAAAGGATACGTTGCCTTCTAGCCTCTGTAGAGACAGTAACTTGTGTAGTAAAAGTAAAAAAACCCAACAAAACAACAAACCCACCATAAATTACAATGTATCTTTTCTATTTATGCAATTTACCCTACCCCAAGCTTTTTCAAGTCCATTGCACTGAGTGTATAGTTTATTTTTCCTTAGTACTTTCAGAACCTTTGCAAAGCTTAGAGTTTACCTGATAATCTCTGCTAAACTTGTACTTGTTTTTTGTTCTGAATGTTTTCATGGATATGAGTATCTTCCTGCAGTTCAGAGACAGACTCTTGACAGCCAGTCTATTGGTCAAACCGTAGGAGGAAAGTAATTGAAGAGACAATTACTTTAAAGATGCTTTATCTCAAATTGGGTTTCTAAATAACAATGCAACATCACTATTTTTTAGTACTAGACTAAGCTGTATGACAATGCTGTCTGTGAGAATCAACATTTTCCTTGTTCTGCTTGACCTTTGAAATAGGTAATGGTGACAGTGTGGGCACAGTACCTAAATGTGAGGCAGCAGGTGTGGTTGGTACCACACTAGGCTTTCTCCTAAACCCTGGGATTTGTAGTCAACATAATTTTTTTATTTCTTTTCAGATCACAGTGACTGTGAGTTAAGTACGTTTCAGATTGACAACACTCTCTGCAGTATGTTTAGATTCTCAGGGTCATACCCAGTCCTTGCTGCAGGATACATGGCTCTGAAGATCAAAATGACAGTTGTTTTTTCTTCTTTTTCTTAGCATTTTTTAAACTAGTGGAGCTGGAATTCCAAGTTCCTGCCTGCTGCTGCCTGTAGGACTTTTAGAATGGCCATAGAGCATTCAGAGCTGATAACAGAAATAACAAGACTTCCTGAATATCAGTGTTGCTGAAGCCTAGGGACAATGATAGAAAAGCTTTTATTTAAAAAAAAGAGTATCAAAGACCAGGAGACCATAATCAGTTATTAAGACCATAGATTTCTACAAATGCAGATATAAAAGAATTTTGCTAAAATTACACTGTTTACAGTTTTCTGATTGGTGGAGAAGACACTGTTATGAGCATATCCTCCACAAACATTACTTGTCCAAAATGCGAGTTGAGCAATGTTCACCCAGAGACTTGTTATATTTAGGAGCTAATAGGAGTTGCCGTTGGTCATCGGAATGAATTTTTGTTTATTGCAAACTGTACTGAAAGTTCAGTTTCAGTTCTTTGTATGGGTTTGCAATAGCAATACTGCTCGAGGCTGATGAAACTCTTTGCTAGGATACCTGGAAACTTTTCTTGGACCCTGGATGATGGGAATCTGGCTCTTAGATCTTTGCGCTATAGAAATTTTGAGTAGCAAAATGTGTCCTAATTTTGCTCTAAAATAAGGATCTCATAGCAGAATGAGAAGTGTCTTGCTGACATCTGTAATATTTAAAGAAAGACTTCTACAAAGTTCACTTGGAATTATTTGATCTGTTGGTGTTACCTTACCTTTCTAATTGGCTGTCCTTGTTAGGCAATAAGTCTGATTATAAGAATGATGCAGGTTTTCCAGGCAAATTCCCTCTATATTTTTCTATGTCTGTTTTAATGTACTTGTGCTCTCCTACCTAATGTAGCATGAGGGTAGCTGCCGGCTGCTAACTCCCTGGATTCTGAAGTTTGTCACAGCTGGAAGCTGGACTCGTTGTTTACTCAATTCGAAGAGTAACTATTATTTACTAAAGAGTTAGCTTCCTCTAGAAACTGCAGTTTTTTTAAGAAAATATACCTAAATTTGCATGATGTTTATTGTAGCAAATATTGCTTAAATCTTTGCCTAAATGAAAAGTGCTTGACTTTACTCTTTAAGAATCTTACTTAAGAATAGTAAGATGCTCTGGAAATTTCCAAACTCTTCCTCCTGAGAATTCCATTCCCTTGTAGCTGATTCTATTCATTTTCACTAGTTTGATGTGACATATATCCATGATGACAATAGTGATGAATGGAGATTACAGTAGACTCTGTCCAGGTTTTATTTTAAAATCCTATATAGTTGCAGAGATTTCAAACACCTACAGATTTTGTACCTGATAGAAAATTACCATCAAAGTTTAATACTGTGGTAAATGTAAATCCTAGGGATTTGCTGGAGACTCCAAGAGTTTAAGCTACGAAGAATTAGAATAAAATAGCTATGTGTCTTACAACCTCTAAGAAAAATAATTGACAAAATAAGACCTACAGTCTGAGAAAACATCTTTGCTAAGTTGCTTTTGCCTTTGCTTGTCTTATCTAACCTTTTTTTCAAAGGAGAATCTGATCTCCTTAAGCGTAATGCGCAGGATGTACTTCAGGTAATTCTCTCCTTTCCCTTTCAGTTTGTTTCAGACTGAAGCACTGTTTCCCTTCCCTACAAGGTTCTGTCATACGTCTTTCCCTTCAGTCAGGAAAATCTACTTAGGGCTCCCCAGTTGTGAGGACAGTGTCTCTTTATTGGCCAGAGGACTTACGGCACAGTGTAACAGTAACTCCATCTGGTCATGTATTCTCAGCAACGCTCGCTGCATCTGCTGAACAGACAAGCGTGAAGCCGTGTCTTATAACCTAGCAATACAGCAACGCAGGCTCTGTTTCAGCCAGTAGCCTGGCCTTTTCTTTTTCACCCAAGGAGAAGATGCCAGAAGGGACATAATGCTGTTGCGCTATATAATAACGTGAAGTTCAAAGACTGCAGTTTTACGTATTTAGAGATTAACTAAAGATAATAGAACTCAAAAGGTAACAGCAGTACATTCTGAATAGTCAAAGTACTGTGTAATAAAGAACATGCAAGGAGAGATTAATATTATTAAATAAGTATGAGTTATAGACTATTTGATGATTTCATTCTCATTCCTAAATGGCTACATTAGGCCAGGAAGAGCAGATGGAAACTTTTTGCTGGGACACAGTTACTTGACAGCTTCCTTCTGCATTGTGTAAAGACCCCATTGGCAGATATTCTGATTTGTCAGTTAGGTGGAAAGGGAGATAGAGTTCTGTCTTCTGCTTGCATTTCCTACACTGTCTTATGGTGGCAGTACTATGAATGTAATCTTTTCTAATTTCTTCACCTTTATCTAAGTGGTGTTTCCCAGCTGTCTGTTAATAGAAGCCTATTAATTTAAGCTGAGATTTACAAGTGAGCATTTATCAGGATGAGTTCAGTCTTTTCACTGCTCTACTCAGTTGACTCCCTGCCTCCATTCTTTCACTTTGGTCTCTGGTAGCTCATGCATTCTTGGTGGAGATCTGCAGGTTTTCCCTGAATTTTTCTTTGAGTCCTTGATTCCATGTATTGGATTACAAACGATTAACTTGACTACCTGCGGCAGGTATAGGGGGGTTCTTAATCAAAGTGGCACTGAACTGAAAGTGAGGATATGGCTTTCCTGTGGCTGCTGTTCTGAATTACAGGGTGCATGATGCAGAGGGATGAATTGTATTAAGTGACACGATCATGGCCATACGGACACACAGATGTCCTCTCAAGGTCTAAGTTTGCCTCTGGTGTTACCAGCCATTAAGCAAATTCTATCCGCATCCTGGTAAAAAACATCTAGCTAAAATATCAGAAGCAGCGATTTTACATATAAAGAAAACAATTTATATGCCTCAGATTGCTAGCTGTGGGTAATTATTCAGTCTAGAACAAATCAACTTGAGGCTGCAAATAATAATTTTACTAAAAAATAATAGCATGCATTATTTACTATCTAACTTTTTGGATTATGATGAAGTAAGAAAAGGTCTAAATTCTCTTTGTTCTGTTGCAATACTTCTCAAAGAGAGTAAGTTTCAAATTTCTTCCCTGGGAAGACTGAGGATTTATATGCCAAGTGTTGACCTGGATATACATATTTTTTAATCTGGGATTTATATACCTCTGAAAATATGGATATATAATAGAAAGCCTGACAGACCCTTTAACTATGGTGTCACTAATACGTAATTTGTTACCTCAGCAAAGGTATTTTGCCTCAAGAGGTGGAATACATTTATGTATGGAAAGGTCAGTTTTAATTAATAAGCTGTTTTCATCATTCAAGGCCAATATGAATTGCTTGTAACATTTGTGTGAAATAGTTTTCAATATAAAAATAAAACAAATTGAGCTTTATGTCACATTTATCATCCACTGTAACCCATTTAAATGTCAAAAAATCAGTACAGACCAAAAGTCTATTTCTAGAAGCCTTAGTAGCCCTATTTATCAGAGTGAAATAAGATATTATCATCCCATTATTCCATCATATGCCTTCTCCACTTCAAGACATAGACATTTCTTCTAGTTTTCTGTAACACAGAAAATAGTTTTTCTATTGTTAAATATTTGTTCTCCAAACAGTAAACAGTGGAGAAAATGTTGAGCCAATGTCAGAAGAATGAACAGCTAGTTATATTATTGTGTATTTCTTTCACTGTATTATAATATTAATGTATAATAAAATATACAAGTATTAACTTACTTTCTTGTACATTTCTCAAATGAAAAAAAATCACTGTGTTCTTCTATCCCTATTTGGAAACAATATTTTTGCATACTGCTATGTGTAGGACAGTATAATTTCACTGGAAGGACAAAGCTATTAATATATACACTACTGATACATTTGACAAAAATCATGCGGCTGCATAGAAAATTTATGTCCTCATATATTTCATTATGAAATTAGCCCCACATTTTAAAACTTTTTTCTTTATTTAAGTTCTTTTTCTGAGTTTTGTTTCCTAAGCAAGCAAGGTTCAGATAATCACATGCCTCCATGAGAGTATGCCTCTCCCTAATAATTTTCAGATTTCAAATATGAGCGGGACTTAACAGTCTCAAAGGTTCTAAGTGTATTAAGATGCATGAAAATAGGCAATGGAAGATCCCATGAATGCCTATAAATGCGGAAGATGCTGATGAAGAGTTAATTCTGGGGAATCCATGCAGAATATATGATTTAGAGGGCTCCAGTCAAAAAAAGTGCCTCCAGATGAACATCTGAATTGCATACAAGAATGTTCAGCCCAAGGACGTGCATATGCAAGAAACCAGGCTGTATGGTTTGTTACGTAGAGAAGCTTTAATATATGATGCCATTATTATATCCAAATTCTTAAACAAACTTTGAAAAGAAAGAGTTCATTTACTGGTGCATATGTTAAATGGTGGAAATTTCATGTAGAAAAGCATGGGGGAATATCATTCTATTATTTTTAATATTTTTTTGGTTTATGCTTATGGTTTTTTTTTTTTTTTACTTTACTGCAACAGGTATTGCCATAGGAAGTGATGATATCATAGCGGGGAACGTGAGCAAGTACACTGTTCTCCCAGCTGGCTATTGTGGACAGCTTAAAAAAGGACATCTTATATTTGATGCCTGCTTTGAAAGTGGTAAGCATTTTCAGCATCATTTTATGTTATGTAGTTGTCAATTTAGGAATACTTTTAACTATATCATTCATCTTTATAAAAAGTGTCTTAATTCTAAAGAATTGCATTAAATACTACTTAACTCACTGATTCACTTCAGAGTACGACATAAAATCAGACTGTTCAAATGTAAAAAAGGGTTGTGAAGTTTGTTACTACCTACAATGTACATTTCATCAGGTCCATCTCTAACAACATGTAGTATTTAAAAGATGTTATTTTAAAATTCAATTTGGAAGTTTATTGGGCAAGTTAACCTCATAAGGTGCCAAGCCCATCCTTGCAAATATATACGTGCTGTCTTGAGTCAGAGTATGACATAAAATCAGACTATTCAAATGTAAAAAAAGGTTGTGAAGTTTGTTATTACCTACAATGTACATTTCATGAGGTCCATCTCTAACAACATGTAGTATTTAAAAGATGTTATTTTAAAATTTGGAAGTTTATTGGGCAAGTTAACCTCATAAGGTGCCAAGCCCATCCTTGCATAGAGAGAAGATTTTACAAACATATACGTGCTGTCTTGAAATATATTTCTTTAATATATACGTGCTGTCTTGAAATATATTTCTTTGTGTTTCTTGTGGCCTAATTCTTTACTGCTGAGGTTAATGGAAGTTCTGCCTCTGATGTCAATAGAAGCTGAATTCAACTTTAGGAAAGTACTGCAAATTGAAAGAGAAATTATTTTTACAAGATTTGTAGTTAGCATATTAATTTAAAGAATATTTTTAATCATGTATGTTTGTATGTGGGTGGAGTATGTAGGTAAATAAATGAATATATATGAATATGTAGCATTGTTTAAATTTTTCTGTAACATATATGTGTATCTCTAGATTTTTAACTTAAATCTATTATTATTGGCTTACAGACCTACAGAGCACTGTTAAACACCATATGTACAAAAGGCATTTGGCAGGATAAACTACAGTTTTCGGCGTGGTTTATATGAGAGGTTCTGGTAATGCCAAAACTGCTACAGTGTCTTGTAAAATGAGCTTTTTATGAAGAGTTACATCCCTCAGGGTAGAATACTGGCTGCCAGTTCCTGGATAAATATTAAATTGAGTTATTTAAGTCCTCTGATTACATTATGTAAAAGGTGTAAATGATGCAGTGAATAGTAAAGAGTATCTTATTTTTAAGGTATGTCTCTGAAGGTTCAGACAATAGTTATATATTTTAAAAAATACCATGGATGCTATTTCATAATAGTTATGGTTTTATGAATTTTTGCATCAGAAAATCGTTTATGAAATTAATCAGTTGGCCAGACTGAGAAATTTACTTTATTGTGCTAAGCTGCTCTGCAATGAAAAGGATCAGTAGCAGCCATCAAATTATTTGTGAAGTAATATGAATCATTGTATGATGCTTTAATTCCAGTTTTTGAACAATAGAATTAATTATATTTTTAAAATAAAACACTTATTCAGTTCAAAGGTAGTGTTCAAACTTTATATACTTTGACAATAATAGCATATGATAAAGGCAGATGCTATTTGAAATGCTGTATTTATTTACATTGTAGCATGATGAGGCTGTGATGTTGCTTTGCATATTCAGACAGCTCCAAAATACAAATATGAATAAAAGTAATACCTTCATTTATTTTCTCATGATGACAATGTATTAGCAAGTATGATAATAATATTGTGTACACTTCGTATGTAAATTCACTTTATCTTTTACTACATGTCAGCCAAGTAATTGCTTAGAGTACCTTAACTGGTCAAAGCAAATTCCCTGATTATTGGATATTTTATGAAATTGTTATTAATGTTAAAATCTATCCCCTCCTATGATCCAAGCAGTAGTATACAACATTTATACAGTAGTGTATTGATGCTTTTTGAGTACCACCTTAAAATTGGTACTATCCCATTGGAATTGCCTTTTTCAAAGAACGGATTATAAAACTGATCCTTCCTGGAGTACTGCATCCAGCTCTGGAGTCCCCACTACAAGAAATAAGTGGAGGTGCTGGGGAGTGCAGTGGAAGGCCACAAAAGTGATCAGAGGACTGGAACACCTCTCCTGTGAAGGAGAGAGAACTGAGGTTGTTCAGCCCAGATAAGAGAAGGTTCCAGGCAGACCTTATTGCAGCCCTTCAGTACACAAAGGGGGCTTACAAGAAAGATGGAGAAAGACTTTTTACCAAGGACTGTAGAGGCAGGAGAAGTAGCAATGGTTTTAATCTGAAAGAGGGTAGATTTAGATTGGATGTAAGTAAGAAATTTTTTACAATGAGGGTGGTGAGACACTGACACAGGTTGCCCAGAGGTGTGGATACTCCATCATTGGAAGTGTTCAAGGCCAGCCTGGATGGGGCTTTGAGCAACCTGGTCTAGTGGGGGGTGTCCCTGCCCATGACAGGGGGGTTGGAACTTGATGATCTTTAGGGTCTTTTCTTACCCAAACCATTCTACGATGTGACTCTATGAAAACAGGTCACATTAATTTTGTAATGATTCCAAGTTAGTGATATCTTACGGACCTAAATATACCTGAAGGAATAGGCTATTGGGATATGATTTATACATTTTTCTAAGACTTGTACTTTGTCTATTATGATGATGTTGTTACTAAACATGAATATGTCATTGAAATCTAAGATCCTTCATACTTAAGAGGTATTAAAGGTTCTTTACAGTTAAAGTTTTGTAAGGATTTATTAAATCTTTAAACATAAACACAATGCAATTAAAAGCCACAATAGTTATACTATACAGTGATTATAACCTTATATCTAATGTAACTTTAGTAGAAATTCTGACACTTGTTTATATAACATTTTCACTTCAAATTACTTTGGTCTTAATGAAGCTGTGTTGGGAAGGGGCAAAACTGGCTGGACAGCGGTACCCATGAAGTATTTGTTGATAATTTACTTTCAAAATAGGAATTGTGTTAAAAGTGATTCCATAAGTGGCTTTCCTCTCTTTGGCTGTATTCTGTGTTTTTTTGAAAGGTCTGGTTGATAGAACTGAAGGTTCCCTTCTAGACCTATTTGTCAACGACTATGATTTTATATTGCAGAAATGGAGGTAAATTCTTTTCAGAACAGAGAAAGAGTATTAAACTTGTAGAAAGCATGAAAAAGATTAACAGATACAGAATAAATGCTATTTAATATGCTTTCATTTTTGGAATGGCTATCATTATTATATTACATAGTCTTGACAAGTATGTATTTGTTTGAGACAGAGGTGTGCTTTTCTGTAGCCTGAAAACCAATGTCCAGTTTTCTGTTTTCAAGTGCCTTCCTTTCAAAAAATCGTAAAAAATAGAAGTGAAATGGGCATTGGGATTTCTTTTCAGTCCACTGTGTTGTTCAGAGTCAAAATACACTATTTTTGCCCTTCCTGATAGATATTTATCTGTCCTTTTCGGAGACTTTCGGTAAAGGATGCTTCAATGAAAAAGCATTGATCCATTCTAACGCTAAAATTTGCTCAATATAAGAAACATTTTCTTTCTATGTAAAAGTGTTCTTACAAAAAATGCATTAATTCTTGTCCAGTCTATAGGCATGGAAAGCAGATTATTTCTTTCTTCTTTGACTTAACGGCAAGCTGTTATAATTTCTTTCCTTGGCCTTCCCTCCTCAGGTTAAATAACTACATTTTTTTTCAGTAGTTCCTTAGTGGTCATATTTTCCAAATTTTCTGTCATTCTTTATTTCCTCTGGTCCTTCTCCAGCTGTTCCATGCCTTTCTTGACAGGCAATGGTCCAAGGTGAACATGAAACTCAGATAAGCTGGTGCCAATACTATGTAGAGTTTATTATGTGACATGCCTTGCAATCTATTTGCTCCTGCTATGTGACAGTCCAATCTTTGTCACAATAGCACGGCACTGTTGACCTCTATAAAATTTATGATCCCTTATACTGTCCAGAACCTTTTCAGAATTAGAGCTACCTAACCAGTTTGTAGCTTGCACTTAACTTACCCTTAATGGATATAATACTAGTGAAAGAATCATTGCTGTAAAATATCTACAGTTATTGAAAACAAAGAATGGTGGTTGGACCCTTTATCTTATAAATAACAGACAGAGGAGTGAAGGAGAGAGGGAATTATCAACTTTGTAAGTATGTTAGGAATTTGAATTTGTGTTTCCCATAATTCAACCTAGTGTTCTAACTGGAATATTCCTTGGTATCCTTATTAATATTTAAGAATATGTACTTTTTACTTTAGTTTATCATTAGCATAAAAGAAACTGATGAAAATTCAGGTTTCTTGCATACCACAACATAATTTTTGGATAATGTGAAGTTTCAGAAAAAGCATGAGTTAGTTTCAGGGAAGGGAAAAATGGAAGCACAGTTATCTAAACATAGAACCAATTTAAAGGAAATAAATGTCACATCTGAAATGTATACATTTGGTCAGATGTAAATCCTTTTCCTATTATTCATTAATGCATTAAATTATTAACACAGTTTCAGTTTAGCAACAATACAGTGCAGTACAAACATTTACCTCTTATCCTATCTGTTCCGGCAAAACTGGGACTTTTGAAGAATATAGTGCTTCGGGGAAAAGGTTGTATTTGGTCTTGCTATACAAAGAAGACCTTTCTGATTGAGTCAGGTTCAAATTTTGTTGTAAAACTGTTCTTCAGGGAATCTGGCATCTTATACTCAAGGGAAATTGGTGTTTCAGACATTTTATGTTGTGTGGATGTAAATTACTTTAAAGTTCAGTTTAGCCAGCTGCCCCTTTTGTCTTGTGTTGGCTTGGTGTGTGTTATTTCTGATGGCATCAATTTAGTCAGAAGCCTTTTCTGAGTTGTGGCTAAGATTTGTTTTTATTTGCTTAGTCATTTTTTCCTGTACCAGATGATACCTCCACTGCTGGAAAATCTACTATTATTTTTTCTGGGAACTTATGCAACTGCAGTAGTTTTACTTCTGCATGAGGTAACAATTTTTTAATTTATTAATTTTACATGATATACACGAAGCCTTTCACATGTATTTTGCAAAGTGGACAAAGAAAACATAAAGCAAATGTCTCAATCATTAAAAAGAGACCAATACTTTTATGGCACTAGTGCCAGTTCAACCCTTTGTGCAAAATGCCAGTCTAATGTTCTGGCTCTGCAAAAGGGAGGATGAATTTTGGCAGTGGCCCCAAAGCATTGAAACTTCAAGGATGTGACCACTGCCTATGTTGGCTGCAAAAATGTCATTTATGTCAGGATTCAGAGAAAAGAAATATAGGTGACAGTGACATCACTTTTCTTCCTAGCTCCAAAGCATGGCTGAATAGGCCAGGTGACAGTGACATCACTTCCTAGCTCCAAAGCATGGCTGAATAGGCCAGAACACAATGAGCTTTATTAGAAATACAGTTACTGCTATCCTGTAGCTCTGAAATGGATCATGACATATCAGAAGCTCTTGGTCATGGACATTTTAATTTGTTTTTGTGTAAAGGTTGAAATCTACACATTTGAGTTTATGCTGTCCTGTGAGAGCATTGGTGATTGACTAGATTCTCTGAGTGTTGAAGCAGTTCGAGTTCAGGTTCCCTGAACACTCATCTCATATAAATCAGGAGAAACCTCAAGCATATTGGATTCTTGTGATAGTCCACAGGATGCCATCAGATGATATGGATGACTTGCTCTTTAAGATACCTCATCTTGGACTTTCTAGAGTTCGTCAGCACCTATTCTAGCAGGCTATGAAACCTGTCTTGCATTGTCATGCATTCAGGCTGTATTTCTACAACTGCTACAGAAGTATACCTTCAAAACGTCTATAAGAAATGCCTTCCATGCAGCAACCATCTTCACCACAGAGCTCATAGTGCTTTTACAGGACCAAAGCTCCTCTGACCTCAGAATATACCTGTGCTCACAAAAGTATCCACACCTTTTTTCTCATTTTATCTCTCTGTTTGCCCCAAGAGACCTTCACGGCTCCATCAGAGTGCTGCATCAAAGTCCACCTTGAGGTGGACTCAAAATTGCTATAGCTTTTGCTTCCCCAGGCTCTTGATGTAGAGAACCGGGATCTGAAAAACTTATTTTGACACTGCCGGCTGTGGCTTCATTGAAGAAAAATGAAAGGGAAATTCAAATATTGTTCCTTTTGTTTGGTATCACCTGGCTGGCAAGTTACCATGGATGTATTGGTAGGTCACTCTGGCCTGTACATACCTCTGGATTAACCACAGCGCCTTCTGTCCCCTCTTAGGGACATGAGAGGAAGCTGGAGTTAGGTAGTAGACTGATATGTTGTGAGGATGGTTAAAAAACTGAAGCTTGATGGTTTCTGCTGCTTGCGGCTCAAATTGCTTGTTCTATAATTACTTTTGAGGATTGAAGGAACAGTGTTGGCTCACAGAGGTTCGTAAATCTCAGTATTCATACTGTTAAATACAGGGGCTTTTTATAAGGTTTAGAAAATACATATTTTGGCTTGTTAGTCAAATAAAATGCTGTTTAAATGTTAAAAAATACTGTGTTTCTTGAAATTAGAAATGAAGCTGCCGTCTGCTTTTATTCTCATTTCAACCAAAAAGTGGAACTCCGCCAAGAGTCATTAAATCTTCTATCCTTTGGATGAATTCTTATTTTTAATGAAAAAATGTTATGATTGGGTAATTTGTGTATTGTGGTTTATGTTCAAAAGGTTGTAATTAAAGTTTTGTAGAATTTTAGATTTAATCTCAATTACTGTAAACCTCATATTATTGTATTGACTGATGTACCACCACCTTGCAGTAAATATGATTGACAAACATTAGTTTGTATTTTCCTACAGCAGGTTTATAAAAGTATTTTGTATTAGAAACCTGATAAAAAAAATCAGTGCTGATGGATTGCAAATGATATTAATCAGTTGGAAAGAGTTAAAATTTGCAATGTAGTAAGAGATCTCATGTGACTGAGAAGTACCCTCATATCATTTTTGTTAAGGTTTTAAATATCTTTCTATATTTCAAAAATAGGATAATGTACTTATAAAACACTTTGCACAACACTCAAAATTGCAGTAAGTGATTGTAATTCCGCTGATCTCATTGTAACCACTTATAGGCGTGAAATAGGCCATTGAGCTTTACCATGAAAGATATCTTTTGAACAAAAGCAAAGATAATATAGGATGAATTGCCCTTCGGGGGTGCCTATGTCCTAGTTGCTAAGACTTGACATGTAACTTTAGACAGCCAAAATTAGGTGAGATTAATCTTACTTGTGATTAATAAAATACTGTAAAATTTGAGTTGCAAAACATTTTTGGAAACGGACATTTTTATTTGTAAAAAGTTTAAAAAAGGAAACTAAGCCAATACAGAAGAGGATACTGTTAGCATTATGTTCAAAGAAAACCTGAAATCCACCCTAGAAAATAGTTGCATTTTGGCCATCTAATATACAGTTGCAGTATGCTTCTAGAATGGTAAAACAAGCTGGTCCTGCGTGTGTTTACATTTAGGTGAACAGAAATACTCTTCTTCACTGTGATTTCACTGGCACTACTATGAAATCCTAGAACAGGACTAAAGCAATACAGGCAAATGTAATAATGGCACATTAAAAGAAATGAAAAGTGCAAAAGCTGTTTAAAACTACTTTCTTCCAGTGTAACCACTTTTGGTAGTAAACTAAACTGTGCTTTGGAGCAAAAACTAGTTGTTATTCCAGATTTCCTATGTTATGATATTTCACATAAAGCTAGGATTGCTAAGTCAGGTAGACTCTTTTGGCTTTCTCTTCTATGGGAATGCTCATATGCAATGTAGAAATAAAAGAAACAAAAGTTGATATACTATTTCAGTAATCAGTAATGATGCCTGTTTTTAGCCTACTTTTGTGGCATCAAGGTGTGTCTGATTAACGAAACACTTTATTTTAGTTATTTCCTTATTTCTTGACAGTAATTTATGCTGTATTTCATATAAAGATATTAAGTGGTTATTGCTACCAGTAGGGATAATTTAACAAATGTTTTCCTGTTCTGAAAATGTCTGTTCCCAGATCAGAGCAGTTTTATTCTTTCAGAGTATCAATACCTTTGGACTACTGTAAGTCAGTAGTCACAAAAAAATCAAGAACAGAAGATAGATTTTAATTTTTTTTTTGTTTTTTAATGATGACCCTAGGCATAGATTAATGGGTGTAGCATGCACAAAGTGATATCAGTTAACATATATGACATTACTCAGATGTCTCAAACTCCGGAAAAAGCATGTGAATGATTTATGGAATTGATATTAATCTCTTTCCAGTAAATGCATTACTAAAGTTACATGGGAAATTGATGTTACTGCTGTAATGCCAAATTAATTTCTTTCTTGCTAGGTCAGCATTGCAAATGGAACTAAATATTAACCTTTTAAATATCTAAACAGAATATAGTATGGAAGACATTTCTACAAATGGGGGAGTGCTTAGTGTTGATGCGATACCAGCGAACAAATACAGCATCAGTCAAGTATCTTAACTTGTGGGAAAGAGATGTTAATGACTTACAGAGCTAATGACAATGCAAGAAGAATTAGTATAATAGCATCAGTAAAGAATTAGGATGTTAATTGTAGTTAGTGTGCTGATTATAATTTTCACAGTCAGTTTATCTTCTGATTATCATGCTACCTTCTTCAAGACCTAGCCTTTCCCTCCTGCCTCGTACCACGTTTGCATCTCCACAGCTAGTGTACCACCACACCTGTGCTGTTTCACTGACCTGAGAGCGACCAGAATAAGCAACTGGAAATGGAAGAAATGTCATAGATTGGATAATTGTAACTTCAGAGCAGATTTTCAACAGATTTTCAACAGCCTCTATGTAAGGAACAACCAAATAGATTAGAAATCAGGAGACAACTGAGGAAGAATGTATTAGAGATCTGTTAAATCATGATTCTTAGTCAAAATGTCAATGAATATGAAACAGTGGTTCCCTGTCTGTTCTCTTTGTACAAAAACACATGACTGTCAAATGAAACTAGAAGTTTATGTGCTGAAAGGAGAATGGTTCTTCACATATTGTTTAATTAAGCTGTGGAGCTTCTTCCTGCAGGATGTTGTGGATGCTAAAAGTTTACGTGTCAGGCCTTCAAGCAAAAAAAGCAATTGACCGAGGAAGAAAAATCAGTTGAGAGCTAAACTAAACACTGACACCGTCTCTGGCTCAGAAGGTTCATAAGCTGTACATTGTAAATTGGGATATTATAATGAGGAGATTTCATCAAATGATTGCTTTGCTCCCATGCCCTTCTCTTAGGGATCCATTTCTGGCAGTTACTGGGGTAGACCTTGATCTCACCTGATAGATACATCTGGTTAAATGGCTAATCACTTTTAGTACATATGATAATCTTTTGTTATTTTCTAGAAATAGTTTACAGGTTATAGTTTCAAGGCAAAATTAACATCATGTAAAACTCTAATTTGATCAGATAACAGGAAGGAAAATCTTACAGTTATTGTTTTCCTTCAAACTAATTCTTCTTCTTCTTCTTAGGAAGATAGTGGTTGAAGATGCTGTGCTAACATTAACAACAGCTTTCCAGAAACATACCCGATACAGATCCATTCTTGAGATTTTGCACTATACGTTCCTGGTACTTACATTTCCACCAGACTTTCAGGTTTTGGTGGGAGTTTTGTAAGCTTGCTCTTTGACAGAGAAGGAATTAAAAAAATAATCAACAACAGAAATACTTTATACAAAGATGTTTAAGTCATTTTTGAGAATAAGCAGAAGGATTTTCTTATATACCAGGTTCCGAGACAAATTTTCCAGTTTCCATTTTTCTGGCTCTGCTCAAAATTTTCCATCTGGAAAAATGATAGAGGGAAATACAAGAAAGAATAGCAATGTCCCTGCCAGTGTGAAGGAACATTACATTACACTGAACAAATATCCTTATCTGAATGTACAATCACTGAAATAAATGCAGCTGTGTTTATTTCAGCATAATCAGATATATTTGAATATAAAATCATTGACATAAATGCAGCTGTGTTTATTTCAAACTGCACATGTTAATATGAACATGAATGTGACATTGGTTAATCACCCATGAATGTATAGAGGTATGTATATATAGTGGCACAATAGAGGCCCCTGACAGTTGAAAGTATGAAGAAAAAAATCCAGCTGAGTTTGTGCTTTACCTAAAATTTTTTATAACAGCATTGGAAGTCACTGATGAGGAGATGTGAAATTCTTCTCATATAAAATCCTTGGATTTGAATAAATCTATAGTTACTCTATAAGGTAACAGGTGACCTATTCGTCAGTTACTGACTAAGGAAATAATTGCTTTGAATAATTGCTTCTTAAAATAGAGAATCGTTAGTTTTCAGTGATTGCTAGGTCCAGGTCAATCACTTCTGATGGGTACAGTGCAGACCTTAACTTTACCTTAGATTTTTATCTGATTTTGAGCATTAAAAAGAGCTGCCAACCACCCTTGCAAAATTTCATCTTGCTGAGTTCTCAAACCCAGGGAAAATTAAGTGAAGGGCAGTGCCAGTAGCAAAATTTTGGCATTGTTCATCTTGTTAGGGATGCTTCTCCTTGTTATTTCCCAAGAGTAGTTCTCTGCCTTCACCATCCTGTTTATATCTTTAACCTCTGTCTTTTTAAACGGCAGCCATTAGGAACTAGAAAAAATTGAAAAGTGTTCTTTACTCTGCTTATGCAGATGGTGCTATATAGATTATCTGAAGGAACGGCTGTACTCAGAATAAAAGACAAAGTGGCATCAGAACAGTAAATATTTTGCAGCCAAGAGGTATTGGAAAGGCTTAATTTTCATCTGGGAGAAGGTTGAAATATTCTGCCAGACTAAATAGTAGTATTTTGTTCAGTTAGTTCAATAACCTGTAATATTATCCCTGTTTTGCAGAAGACAGCAGCACAAAAGACATGGGTTTGGGCTGCCTAGCACCTTTTGTAGTAAATTTCAGCTGTGTGAAATGGGTGCAAAATGGCTGAGAAATGTTAAGAGTGCTTTGCATCAGTTTCATATGAACCAAATGATGAATGAAATTTAGGAAATTTCATGTCTTGTTTTATGTCTACTAGATTTGATCAAATAGTGATGCTATAAAGAGTAAGGAAAGAGAAGGAAGGGGACTGAAGCAGAGAAAATACATTTGAAATGTTTGTATCAGATCCCACACTCAAAGGGCTGTTGGTTGTGTTGCACAGCGCTGCGTCTGCCACTGTGTGATGTACAACACCTGGTGCTGCTGGTTTGCTCAGTACATGGCTTGGGCAGCACTAACTGTGCAGGCAATATTTATTTTACTTGCCTCTCACCTCCACATAAATAAATACCTTTGCATGATCAATTTTGGGGTTCTTTTTGGTTTCTTTTTTTTTTTTTTTAGTGAGTTGAAGACACTGCCCGGAGAGGCTGTGGAGTCTCCATCCATGGAGAGTAGATGGAGTATGGAGAAACCTCCTCTTGCTGACCTTGCTCTGAGCAGGGCTGGTGGACCCAGAGATCCTTTAGAAATCACTTAGAAGACTACCACTTTTTTCTTTTTCTTTTTTTTTTCCTTCCCCTGAAGTTAGAATACACATCAGATAGATTCTGTTCTTCTTGTTGTTCTCTAAATTATTTTAAAATTCTCAATGGCTTGCTGTTCCAAAGTTAATATGCCAAATTAAGATCTTTGCTTGTTTGAGCTGCTGCTGTAATGCAAGAAGAGACAAAACACTCTGAAATACACAATGGCCTATACTTTTGAAAGAATACTGGTTGAAAAACATACTTCAGAAGAGGTGTTTCTGCTCCAACTAAAAGTCTTTTTATTATCAGATTGATACTACCTGATTTTAGGAGAAAATGTTTTAGAAGATTTTGCTCAGCCTAACAGAAATTTGGATACAAGTTATTAGGTGGGAAATGCATTGTTTGGTATATATCCAGAGCTTTGTTTTGCATTTATTGATTCTTTTTAGTAACCTAATTGCCTTCTAGGTTCGGCCTTTAGCATGCTAATTTTGATTTAGTGTTTGTATTTCTGCTAACAAACTGGGAACAAACTATGTATTATCACTGTATGTTCTTCAGACAGCTACTGGAATTCTGGGATCTACTACAATAACATGATGTGAAGGCAAATTACCATAATATATTAAGGGTTACTATTATATTCGACCAATAAAAATATGAAGTGCTAAAGAATAAATGTATCTAGATGTATTTTCTAATTTTCTTTCAGCATTTTGGCGGGCAGCTTAGGAAATTATGTTCACAGTGAGTTTCGTAATGATTGACTAATAATTTTTTTGACATTGTGTTCCCTTTTTGTCTTTCTTCTTATTTGCAGTTTTTATTTACTTAAATTTCATTTATATAATGCTTTATATATATCTTTCATATTGCTGTTACATTGTAGCATGGAGTATCTTGAATATTCTAGCGATCATATAGATGCACATATACCTGCCCCTGAGCTGACTGCCACTTGTGTAGGTACCCCAGATTAGGTTGCACAGCAATGTCAGCGCAGCCCAAAATCTCTTGAGACTGGATAAATCCTGAGATGGTCAATTCACTCTGAGTTTTGTGGTGTTACAGGTACATTGCTGTCAGAATACCAGAGCTAACTAATTTGTGTCTGAGCTGGGTAAGGTGGTGTGTGATGATGCCCTTGCTCCACTGAAATGCATTGTAGATGTACTTCTTACTAAACAGTAAAGTTAAGACAAGGAATGGAACAGAAATGCCACAATTAATTTATGCTTTCATCTGAAAAATAGAAGAAGATAGCAGGTTGAAGTTTGACTTTTGGTTATTATTGCATGTATTTCCCGTGGTTCTTCTCTTTCAGTAGCTTTAGGACTGATCCATTCTCACTCATCCCAAACACTTGTCATCCTCTTACTTGATTATCACAATGTTATCCTGCCTGTTATTTCTTTTTTCCTGTCTGCATTTTTGTAAATGTTATTACTGAAGTATCTTTTGTATGTTGAGAGAATGTTGAGCCCCACTTCTTCACCCTGTACATTGAATGCTATATCAAATTAAACCTTGTTATCCTCATCTCTAGGACTCTCTGTTATAGACCTTCCATTAGCATCTGTTTTGTTTTTCATTATTCCCATCTGTGTGCTCTTCTTTATCCTTTTGGATTTAGTGATCCATTTATTTCCTTCCCTCATATTTGCATTTTCATCAGTAATTTTTTTTCCCTTTTATTTCAGTCATAGGTTCCCATTTTCACATGATTTCCTCTGCAAATATCCTTACTGTTCTTCCTTGAAAGATTTTCTTAAATCCGTCTTTCCAAAATTCTTCCTCTTTGTAAAAAAAATTTTTTTTTTTTGTTTAAAGGAACTGAGACTGGAACTGTTGTCATGATGTTTGGTGATGATTTGTCCTTAATCGCTCTGCGTGTTCTTTTGGACAGGAAACATTTTTTACCAAAAACTTCAACTGTGCATTTTAAATCTTTTCTCAAGCACAGGGGATCTATGTTGACAGATGCCAAATCTTCAGTGCTTGGTCCAGGGCAGAAATCAGTGGAAAAATTTCTGCAAAACTATGATTTCTGTGGGCTTTGGGTCAGATCATAAGCTTGTGGAACTTTCTATGAGTTAATAGTCGTGTGGCAATTTGGAAAATGTTCTGTTATTCAGTGGGCCAGAAGTCAGTAACAGTGAATGGTAGAAGAAAGGTAGCTGATTAGATGGCATGAAAATAAGAATTCTTACTGATTACAATCAAGTTCAATTAAAAATGTCTGCCCAATATATCTGTAGTGTAACAGTCATTATGACATCTAGACACTTGTTAGAAAGTGAATACATGACTTCCAAGACCTCTAATTTTATTTTCTCTTTAGAATATTATCTTAGTTAATAATAGCTTATGCTTATAATCTCTTGCTGCAGGAGATCACCATGTGCTTTACAAGGTGCTTTTGTTTTCATTTTATAGTTCAGAAATAGGAGGCTCACAGTGTTATACAGTAGAATCACCGTTTGAAGCATTTTGACATTATCTGCTTTGAAGTACACTAATTGGATTTAAGCCCACACCTTTGATTACTCTTTAAAATTGAACAAAGTATGTCATCCTGAATCACGGTGGATAAGATGGACTTTCCTTTGTAGGGATGCTGTTTTAGAGTCTGCCACGCTTCAACAGATATTAGGAATAAGAGATAATATTTCAGATATAACGTAACAATAACTGATATTATTTCAGTAATACAGGAAAACTTAAATACTATTAGAAAAATTGTGTTAGGTTATCTCCACTGACTCAGACTAATGAAGAATGAACCAGCTGAGTAAAGAAAGAGTAGGGAGAACAAGCATTATCTTTTGCAACCTGTTCAGTTTTGGTTGATTTAACCTAGATGAGGAGATAAGCAATGCTGTGTGCTTTGAGACTACTGTAACAAGCTTTGTTAACTGATAATAATAAATGGAAGACATATGTTAAATTGTTGATTCATATGAGAAAGAAAGAATACTGAAATCAGAAAGTTGTATGACTATAATTTGATAATGATGGTTTAGTCTTTGTTGTCTATGTGGCCTCATAGTGATGGCAAATATACGCTAGCATATTTTAACAAAATAAAATTCCAAAGTGTATGAATTAGAAAATGTGGAGAAAATTAAGTATAGGCTGGTTAGTGCAATCCAGTGTGATTTTACTGTGGATGCTAGATTTGAAAGATATAGTTTGTGAATTATTTCAAACCTTGCAGAATGATTTCAAGACCAAGAACATTTAACCAAAAAAACCCAACTTATTTATTATTAGTATTCTTAAATAACATGTTTTAGTCATATAAAATAATTTTGTTTTGATGTAATAGAGCAAAAAAAAAATATTAACCAATCATTACTCCATTTTTATTATTGCTTGCCAGGTGATAGCAAAAAAAATAAATTCCTAATATGGTTTGGGTATCATTATGTCAAATGCTTTGCAGAGGAATGTGGAGAACTCAGTTCCCTGTAAGAGCACCGGCCAATGTAATTGTTGTGTAGTATGATGCACAGACGGTGCTACCTTGGACCACACAATTTTAATGGAGTGTGTTCAGGCTAAGTAAGGTGTGTTCTCTTTCAAGTTGGGTTCTAGGCCTTATAAGCAGTAAGATACAGCAAGCAAATGCATAACTAATTAGAGATAAGGGGGAAAAAAGAATGACACTAACATCCATGTGACTGTGTAGTGCCTGGTTCTGCAGTGGCCAAATCCCTCAACGTGTATAGAATTGTTTTATGCAAGTGAAGTTTTGTATGCACTTAACAAAATCAATTTTCTGATCACAAAAAGTTAGTTTTTTTAAAAAAATCAAATTGTGCCTGTTTCCTGGTACCCTCTATTATATTCTTATATGTAAAATAAATATTTTTATTTATAAATTTATGTTTACAACACCTGAACCCACTAGGAAGCTGCCCACCTGTTCAGTCTTTTTACTTTTAACTGCAAGTCCTAAATTATAAACTATTTCCATCTTTAGAGTGGACAGTGGGGCTGCCATTTTTCTTGTGAGACTGAGATGTTCAAAAGGAAAAGGTCCTTCTGTTGCTGACTTGCACATCAGCAGTATGACAGAAAGTCATCTTTCAGTCACAGAGGTAAAGTCAGTATGGTAAAAGCATGAAAATGAAGACAAAGATTTTATAAGTTCCTTGTTTTGAAGATTGGCTTTTGAAAAATTATGTCTATTTGGTTAAAACTAGTGACGTGTTAATATATCTTTTATTTAGAAGTTTTTCACCTTTGATAGTAACATTTAAAAATTGTTCTACTAATATATTAAATATCCACATTTTTATTTCTAAGGAAATAAATAAAAGAAATACATGTTATAAAAGTTAAAGAGCTGGAATATTAAAATTAGGAACCACAAATAATTTCTTACTTCTTAAGGTGATAATTGTTTTGTTATGCAATTGCTTGCATAATGTTTCATAATGTAATAAATCTTTCTAATGCATTTAATAGAGGAAAAGATTTTTGTATGTCATAATGAATGTGTTGTAAAGTGCTTGTGTATAGATTCAAACTCAAAATTGAAATTAACCTTGGATGTATTTAAAGAAGTAATTTTAATTAACCCTTTAATCTCATAGTTGATATTTTTTATGTGCTAAAGGACTTACATTATTACCCCAGCAGCTTCTTATATGAGAACAAAGAATTATTTTTAAGATTAGATTTTGGTATTAAATGACCTTGCTATGGATTAATTGACAGGGTGTACTATTAGAAGTACAATACAGTATGTAACAAAAGTAGTGGGTTTTGTTGTTATTTTTAATTGAAAAGGTTTGATACCTTTTTGGGTTCTTACATAAATAGGGGTAAAGTGGCACCACTCTTTAGAAATCCAGTAAGACTAATTTTGAATAGAAATAGTGATGCTAAATGTGTGTGCCTGTCACTGCTTTTGAAGACTCAAAAGGCACATTTGAACTATATAATTGACCAAGGTCACCTCATGTCCACAAGAAACAATAAATCAGCTCAACAATCACTGTATTGTGATTTAAGTACCAATGGTTTTAAAAATACTGATTCATTTTCCAGCCTTATGAAATAACTTGTAAGAAAATTTTGTCTGTTTTGAAAATGTACATCTTTCTTTTTTTTTATTTATTTTATCTGGCTTTTTGGACAAATACGGACCTAGCAAACACAGACCCTGTGAGAGTAAATTTGGAGATACAGTCAAATAAAAGAAAATTCAATTTTAATCACTTAATTAGAATGCTAAATCAAGCTTAACAGGGCTTCTTGCTAGGGTAGAAACTTCTGGATGTCAAAGAACTACTAGAAGAGCAGAAAAAGTCAGTATGCAATGTCATTGACTTTGTTTATTATTATAGGAGCATCTCTGCAGACCATGCCTTTATATAGCCCAAACCTCCCACTTAACTCACCATCCAAGGTTTTGCAAATAGCTTATTGACTCAAATATGCTTCTGACTATACCCTGTACTTCAGTCTATATATAGACATGAGTAATATGAGAATAATTGGTCTGCTTTTGTCTTACGATTGCTTTTTTAATACAGAATAAACATTACATAGATCAAAGCACTTCAGGTGAAAACCTGCTGAAGAGTTAAGCTTATGTGCCTCCCCATTAGGAACAAACTAATATCTGTAAGACCAAGTGCTATCTCTCTCTTTTTTAGCAGAAGGTTGGAGATCAGACCTGCAGTATGATGGAAAGACTCAGAGAGAGAAGCTGAAAACATGCCTATGAATTGTGAGGCCATGCTCCCTCTTTCAGAAGCTCTGGGTTTCCTACTAGCCTGGCTAGAAGGAACTTACTTGCCCTTATTTCATGGTTGTTGTCCTTCTCCTGTCTCCATGTCTTATACCATTCCACGCCTCTCTGAGTTCTCTGGCTCCCATTAATTGCCTGCTAATATAGCTGCAATACAAAAAACTGTTTCTTTAGGATGTTTCAGTTCTAGTAATTCCCAGGTTTGACAGTCAGAAAGGCATTGGTTATATTGGCAGAAGTGCTGGGTCTTTTTCCCACTGTAGTGGCAGCATTTGGGTAAGAAGAAACGGGACTTAAAATAATAGTTGTATTTCATAGAACTTTTAAAGTCATAGTTTCCTCTGGGTTTTGTGTGTTGAAGATAAAGGTGAAAGTAGCAGCAAAAGTAAGAGAGAAAGTATGAAATTTTGTTGGCGTGGGGGAAAACGGAAGATCTGAAATCCTTGGTTACAAAGGCTCTCCTTTGGTATCCTCTCTCTCTTTCATGAGGAGGTGTGAAGGAGCTGAATACTAAGGGCATGCTGAGAAGGATCTATCTGGTATTATGAGTTATTTGACTGACTGTAGCACTTGAATTGTCCCCATGTGGATATATACTATGTAAGAATCTGGAGATGTTAGGGAGAGTCAGAGAGGAAGTTTGGAGGTGTCTTTTACAATGTTGATTTGATGAAGTTGAACCCATTGAAAGAGGTGTTACTTGTTTCATTTGTGCCCTGTCAAAAGGGGAATGACAGAGCAAACTGGAACCATGTAGAGGGAGGGTAAATATCATCCTCCATTGAGAGCTGCTGAGCCTTCTCGGAAGTGAGATGCTTTCAGAGTATCTGCAAAGTGTCATGGGCAGGAGAGAGAGGGTGAGGGTGCAGCAAGCAGGGAGGATGGAGCACCTGGAAACTGTGGAACTGTTGAGAAACACAAGGAACAGATACAGGTTGGCCACAGAGGTGACAGTATTTTCCAGGGGATGCAGTGGAGGCTATCTAGAATTTGTTGCAATTCTAGAAAGTTCACTGAGTAGGAAACTAAAGGCAATTGTGGGAACAGTACTATCTCCCTGCAAGGGCACAGTGGGCAGGGGAGATCTGTTTTGATTTTTATTCCTTCTTACTTAGTCATTTTGAGTTTTCTTTATTCAAAAGCCAATTAATCTAGTTTATTATATAGTAAAAAAACCCCTGCTTTTTGTTTAAAAGCTTTATTGGCTTCTTGGAGTACTCACTTATAAGAAAAAGATCTAGGCAGTTCAATTTCAATAATATATCTGACTCAGATTCTCATCCCATCCATCTTAAATCCATTTTCTTTCTTTAATTACCTGCATGCCCTCGTTACGGTGCCCAGGCTTGGTTTGCTTCTACAGTAGTTGGCAATTTGGACTTTTTAGATACCTGTATGTGTGATAGACAAGGCAAATTAAATGTCTTTTGTGACTCAAGCGCGGGTGGCCGCATCCAAGAGGACACTTGCTTGTGTCCTCACTACCTTTTAACCAACTTGAGAAGTTTATTGTTAGTGAACTGAAGTGTGAGACTGTATGAGGATGGAGAAAAGACATTACTCTCTTTTTATTACACTAGTGCTCTTCAGTCTGTTGCTTAGCAGACCAATTTTTTTATGTCTCCTAAATATGTGGAATTGAATTACTTGTGAACATTTTATAATTAATGTAAGCAGAAATTTTGGGAACATATAACAGACATATAACCGCCGCCACCATCCAACCAAGTCATTACCTTGAAAGTAGTTTGGCGTTTATGTGGCTGGAGACATGACTTGCAGCTTGCTTCTGCAGAGAAAGCACTGTTAGAAAACAAAAGGTCATAAAGGGTAGTTGCACATTTTAAATGTACATAGTGATGTATTTGAAGGTAGAAATATATCCAAATGTCTACACATGTATGTGTACTTTATGGATATAAATATGTGTTTTCATAAGAATTCCTGTTTGTATGGATGTAGCTATTTTACAACTAACTCTCGGCCAATTAGCATTTAATGTTAACATAATACATCGAATTGTAAAAAGTACATCTGTTCTAGAATACATATTTTCATTGCCCACTGCCTCTTTATATCAGTCTTCCCCTTGACTTCTTACCTTGCCCTCTCCTTGCCCTCCACTCTCCCCATGTTTTAGGCATCTGCTGATGAAATCCTCACTTTGTGTTAACCTGGGGAGTAAAATAATATGTTGATGGCTTGGATTCCTGTTGGTATTCTGATGATCCCTGAGTAGAGAGAGTGATGTGCTGTCACTCTCTCCATAGCTGTCCAAGGTTGAGAATTTTATTACCTCTTTCAAAATATCTTTTTACTTTCATCTGAAACTGAAAATAAGCTGAATAAAATCCAGTTTGGGTTTGAGCTGGGCTGCATGCTCACTTAAACTTGGTTTCCTAAGGAGTTTTATCTGGTACTACAATTTTTGTTCCTGCTTTATGACAATTATCATATATGGCTGGGTTGTTTTGTTTTGTTGTTTGTTTTGGTTTTTTTTTTCTTTTTTTTTTTTTCTTTTTTTTTTCTCCCCACTGCCAGAGTTCGAAATGAGAGCATTAAGTTAAATTAATTTGACTTTGGTTGGGGAACGGTAAGGGTAGTACTTTAACAGCTGTTTGCTTTCCTGAATTGTCCTTGGTGCTGAAATTGCTTTTGTATCTAAACGGCAAAATGTGTTTATAGGGCTACAGAATATGGAGATAAATTTAGCCTGTCAAACAGATATTATTGGGGCTTTTCTGTGTGTGTGCTGTGTTTCTGGGAGTGGATCCTGAGTACAGTGCTTTAATTCCAAGCTGTGTGTGCCTTTGGACATCTTACAGGACTGTTCATGGTGCTTTTCTGTTTGATTTATGACCTTGCCTGTATGGACTTCTGATCAGATTTTATTCTCATTTAGTGCAAGAAGGGCTAATTATGAAAGTGACAAAGACTCTTTCATTGTGCTAAAGCTTTTTGAATGACAAAAAGGGGGCTTTAAATTAAAATGAACTTTAACAAGGCATTTTCACATTGAAGTGATACACACTCTACCACTGATAGAGTAATTCATTTTCAACCCTTTCTGATTCTATAAACACATTGTCTCACAAGATCAGTAATTTTTTACCTCTCAGGCTAATGAAGAGTGGATGGTAGACCAATGAATTCTCTTTTTGCAGAACTGTTTTGACATTCTTAATTTTTTCTTAAATATCAAAGAAAGGACAAAGAGCTGTGATTTTATTGCATTAATATTAATAATCATTTATCTGCCAGAAAAACATTTAAATATCACTTGACATTTGCAGAGAAAGATTAATGTTTAATTTACTACAAACATAGAAATACTTTGAAATAAAAGGAAATGCTTCTGGATTTGGCAAAATGAAAAAACCCTCACAAAATTAAGACAGACATTCAGATATAATAAAATATTCTAACCGTAGTTAGACAAAAACATGTTGGTGCCGTCTAAAATGTCAATATTTAAATTATCACTTCTGATTGAAAAAATAACATCAACTAGATAGTTTTTTAAGGTCTAATTTAAGCTTTAACTAAACAAAGATAAATGAGGGTAAGCGGTTTTCTGTTACATCCATGTGGCTACAGTTAAGAAGACCTGCTATAAATTATATCAGTATTATAAAAACAAACCAATATAATGCAGTTCCTTGGTGCTACATCATTATATATAGTACATTGGAGTAAAGCTGGGATATAAACAGTATTGGCATTTTATAATTATTGACTGGAAGTCAAGGAGGGCTTCCAGAATAGGCTGGTGACTGGAGGAAAGGAAAATAGCAAGATGCAGGAGTCAGAAAATCACATAAGTGAAAACACAGGAACAAGTTCCATTACCTGGAGAAGGATCAAAATGCTGTATAATAAAGAGAAAAATACGGAAATCACCTTGTTCTACAAAACCACGTCAGTCTAGGAACTACAGCAGAGGAGTAAATGAACAGTGAAGCTGTGTATCAGTCTAATCTGATGAAATGGCTAAAAATGTACCTAGGCTGCATGAAAGTCTGTCTGTAAATTTTATCATGGAGATTATATTATAAGATTTCACTCCTAGGCAATGAAATAATGGGATTAATGTATTGAATGAGAATAACATTTCTAGCCCCCAAACTGTTTTTGTGACTAGATTGATAATGGCATAGAGAACCAAATTCAGTTTCATAATAAACTAAAATAAGACTGTTTCTTCTGCAAAAGCCTTGTATAGGACAGATAATATTCAGATCCAGTATTTGTGCTAAAAGTCTATCCTTACAGTACCAGTCTTCAAGGAAATTTTTGTTTTAAGATACAGAAGGAAATTTTTTAGCTATAAAATAAGTAATTTATTAGTTAAAGAAGTTTTTTATTCAGGATCTATGTCAAAAAGCAAGATTATTTTGTAAGACAATACCTGGAGCCTTTCCATTAATACTTTTTAATAACAAAAAAGTATTTACAGCTTTGGTGACTTTGGAGATGTCCTTGAGAATATAAGTTAACTATAAGTCTCCAAACTGATTGAGGTTTCCATCAATTAATTTTCCTCAAGTGGCAGTTTGTAGTTATAATATGGAAGGATTGCCCTGGAAAAATGGCGATTCCGTGTATCAGGCACCAAACTAGGCCAAATGCAGAATTACAGCATTACTGTACAGTAATAAATCAACTGGAATAGCCTCACTTGCAGGATGAAAAACCTGTTTTGCCTTTTGAATTGCAAGAATTCTTAGGGTCTCTGCAAAATGATGACTATATTGAGCAGGAAGCATTACGTAAGTAGGGCTACTGTAATGTACTTAGGAATAAAAAATATGCAGCTTTTAACATTTTTAACCATTTGTAATTTTTTGCTTGCACACCTGTGTTGCCTAGGCAGCAGGTAAATCTGAGAATGTCTTACATTAGAGGCTATAGGTAGCGACAGATTTCAGTGCTGTACGTTGAGCATCAGGCCCTCACAAAGTAGGTATTTAGAGATAGGTTTCTCCCTGCCACACAGCAATAATGGTACATCCCACTGTGGCTCTGTAGTTCACATTCCCCGATCTGCCTCGGTGGTTCCTTCCGTGGTTAAGGCTGCAGACGTTGTTATAATTTATTTATTAACGTATTAATTATTTATTTAGGATAGCACCCATTATATGCTAAGTGACTTCCAAACAGAAATTTCCCCAAATGCTTTTCCTTTAAGAGCTTTGCTTTGAAAGATATGATACATGCACAGTCGTGAGATACCCATTTTGGTAGCGTGTACTTTGTTAAAGAAAGCTGAGTTTCGTGACACTAATGCAAAACCTCTTTGTATTCTGATTTTCCTTTAACAAAGGTTCACTGCCATGGATAAATAACTGCCCATCTGTCATTGGAGGCCTTTGGGGAATTTGTAAAGAGGGAGCAGAGAAATCAGCAGTCTACTGTTTTTCTGGGGATTTGTTGGTTTTGGCGTAGTGGGTGTGCAATGGCCATCTTAGGGCATGGGCCTCTGATTTTTAAACATTCTTGACATTCCCTACTAAGTTGATGCATTGCTACTTTACTGCTCCCAGTTTCTGTGTTTACATGATTTTGTGACTTTGGAGAATTTGTCCTGCAGTCTTGGGCTCTATTGATATTTTTGTAATTTGTAAGAATCTCACAGATGCAGGAGGAGTCAAGAGACTGACTCCATTTTATCCACCCTTTCCAATTTCCCTACACAGTGAGCATTGACATTTTATTCTTTACAGCTTCAGGTTTTTAGGTCCTTTAACAGAAAACATCAGTATTTATTGATAAAGGTAATTTTGAAATAAGGCTCTTTGGCTGCAAGTGATTAAATATCAGGCTTATTTGATCAAAAGTATTGAATTCCTTCAGCAAGATTTTATTATATAATTTCTTTATACATATGTAAGCCTGCTGTTTACACAATGGTATTTGCAGTGTGTTGGGGGGATATCTGTTGCTGGTATATTGTGCTATTTTGCTTGTGGTGGTTTTTGAGCAATAATGATAACTAAATCTTTAGCATTACTTGTTGCTGTTTTTCATTGTGCTCTAGACTGGGATCACCGTTAAGACTGCTCCTTTTAATGAACACAAGAAGAGAGAAAATGTTCCAGTTCTGCTAGCTGTTTGTGTTGTCTTTCTAAATATTAGTGCTTACTCTTCTGAATCGTCTTTAAAAAGAAAGTTGCAAGTGACGTAAGTAGGTGCCCTTAGGGATTAACACATGCTAGAACTTTAAAATTATTTGTACTGTGAAATCTGTAATAGTATCCTTATTGCAGGAGGAGCCTTAAAAATATCGGTCAAAAATTTTAACCCCTCTATTCCCCCTCCCCTCTCTCCCAAACAGCACTCAAACACCAGTGACCAAGAAAAGTATTTTTTTCTGAAAGGAAAAACTCATCTTAAAACTATCCATTGCTGGTACTGTCCAGACTACTAAAACATGAGAAAAAAAATAAATCACAGTGTAACCTCCTCGGCTTTCTTGTCTTTTATATTCAACTAATAAATTTTAGCTGGTTTATGCCTCTTTCCTTTTCCAACAGGCCCTGCTAAACAGTTTGTCCCCATCTTTCTCATAAGCCTTCTTTAAGTGAGGGCTTGTCCTCACAGGAGAGGTGTTCCGTCCCTCTGATCATCTTCATGGCCTTCTCTGCACCAACTCCAACAGGTTCATGTTATTATTTTGGGGGCCCCAGAGCTGGACACAGCACTGCAGGTGGGGTCTCACCAGAGTGGAACAGAAGCGCAGGATCACAGCCCTCACCTCGTTGGCCAGGCTTCTATTGGTGCAGTCCAGGAATGCAGTTGGCCTTCTGGGCTGCGAGTGCACATTGCAATCCATGTTCAGCTTTTCATCCACCAGTAGCTGCAAGTTCTTTCTTAAAGATTTCCAGTTCCCTTAATTTTCTGTGTGGAAGACAGTTCTTTGGCTTGTTTAAAAATGGCATTGTACCTTTTTCCCTTCATTCAGAGGCTAGTCCCACAACTGTCTTTCAATCTAATGATTCAGATTAGCTGCTGTGGGTGATAAATTCTGCCTCCTACTCTAATTCAGATAAAAGTTTTAATTTATAAAAGTCCTGTGGGTGTTTTAGTCTAGGCCACACTGTTCATTAATATTTCTGCAATTTAACTCAATACAAAGGAATTACAGATTTATTCATTACACTTGTTTGGGACCACTGAAAAACAGTAACTGATCCTGGATACCATGGGCAGAATGCCCTTAGGAAATGGGTCTTGTGCACCTTTCTTACACCACTTGTGAGGAAAAATAGTGGAAAGAGTGGAACTCAGACTGTGATCCTGAAAAGGTGTAGAAAATCAGATTGTGCTCTCATTGTTATGAATTAGGAGCAGCACCATTAAAATCAATATTGTTACACCGAAAGAAATAGGATAGTTGGAAAGGATAGGAACATTTATAAGTTTTGGATTCACTGCTCTTCTCCATATTGTTGCTGAATCATTTGGTAGTGAAACAAGCAAACAAAGGGAGACCCATAACTCTTGTACCACCCAAAAGATCAATACAATTTATTTTAATGCTATATTCATAGATAAACAAGAAAAGTGTAAAAGCTTTAATTTGCATGTGGTGTCAGTCACAATTAGATTTTATCACATTGTCTAATTACAATAAAAGCTCAATCAGAATTGCTCAGCCTCTAAAAGTTAGTCATTAATATGTACATCTCAGTTTACCCTTTCCAGTGATGGGAGTTGGCCTTTTACCAATTGCTACTAAGAGCTAAGATAGTCATTGTTCCTGTACAGTCTTTTTCACAAAAGATACCGAATTACTGTCCTTTGGATGTCACTATTGATAAAAACTTAAAACATAATGGAAACACAGCAATTTCGACTTGCTTAATTGAGGAGGGAGGATATAAAAGAGACTAAAAATACAAGTCTGAAGTATCCAGCTTCTCAAGCTATGTACTTTTGAAATGCTTTGCCTATTTGATAGTCTTGAACATTTTTCAAAGGTGATTTGGATTTTGACTGGAAGCTGAGTCATGAGCATTGCTGTTGTTTTAAGTGAAACATCAGGTTCTTAAAAGAATACGATATTGTTGAAGGGTATTGCATTTTTTTTTCTCAAACATTGATTTAACTGTAGCGGTGTAGATATTACTCTGTATTGCAGAGTGTAAAATGTGCAATATTAATAATTTAAAGTATACTTTAATTTACAAGGTGTTGCATACATGTTTTTTATGATACTGTCTTTTTATTCAAATCATGTGCTTTGCAGTTTCAGGAATCTTGATTCGAGATATACTTTGGACAAGAGTCTAGGAGATGATGCAAAAACAGTCACAGGTTTTTGGAGAACATCACTATTTCATTAGATTTTTTCCTATTTAAAAATCAAATGCTATTTAGAAGTTGTTTAGGACTTCTCACCAAACTGTTTTTTATAAATTCTTTTCACAGACAAAGACTATAAAGCCAGTGGGAATTTGCAACTGATATTCTTAGATTCACTCCTCTCAGAAGATATCTAATCTTTCACTCGAGAAGTTTTTACAGATCTCAGTCCCTGTAGCTCCTGTTCCATTTAAAATGTATCAATAAAATGTCTTTGTATTATCATCTCAATGTGTTTTGTAATCTTTAAGGATGAATTCCATTGAGGGTTCTCCATACTCTATATTTCACCTTATTTTGTGAAAAATAAAGTTGCATGAAAATATAGATTAATACTGTTTGGCTATCTTGGACTTGATCATGGGTTCAACTGGTGAAAATGATGTATATTCCAATCTGTTCCTTGGTTGTTTTTGTTTAAAGAATTTGTATAGATTGAAATGCAGCTGCAAGTGTATTAGTGATTTTCTATTGCTTACTTGACAAGATTTTTATTGTGTGGATGAAAAATAGTATTTCAGAACCTGGCAGCGTATTGACAAAAACAGAAGAGCACTTTGTGTAATTCTCTTTTGAAAAACTACCTCTTTTAGAGACAGAGATTGCCCCAGCTACTTCCATTCATATGTATCTTGATCAATAGATTTATTGATAGCTTTTAGCCAAGATTTAATTCTTTTTTCTCCTCAGTTCACCATGGTGCTCACTTTTCTGAATTAAGAAACTAGAATTAGGCTCCTATAAGCAAGGCATACAATATGCAAGTGCTCTAGGTGTAAAAGGAGGCATTTGACCTTTTGTTGCTAATCTGTGACAGGTGCAGGCTATTTTCTTCCAAATGGTGTTAATTTTCATGTGCAAATCCACCCCCTGAAACCTGCATTCTATATATCCACCACAGGGGAATTGGTGGTCATCATGAGTACTGTAATGGACAGCTGAGAGGGATAATCACTGATATTTCAGCACATTCATGCCTGCGACTCAGTCGTTTTTAGTGCACTTCTGCTTTCACTGCTTATTAGGGAGGCTGAAGTTAGTTATTCATTGCTGGACAAAAAAAGTGTCTGAGAAAGTTCATGTGCAGGGAACAGCACATTGTTACAAATTAGTTTCCTTTACCATTTCTGGCAAACTCATTACAAAGTAATCGCGCCCTGCGCTGAAGTGCACTTCCTCTGGGACCAATAACTGTAAATAAGCAGGGCTGCAAGCTGGCTGATAAGTTGTTGTTCTGAAGATAACGGTCCTTTTTAGCAGAGTGTTTGACCTTTTTCTTTATATTGCCTCAGGCTTGTCTAAGACCCTCAAGGTCTATTTTTCATCTTAAAATTCTCTGTAGGAAAGCACAATGTGTGGTTTAAGAAGATTTTCGGATTGCTTACCATATCTGTATTTTCTTTTCTAGCATTTTTATGATAATTTTTAGAAAGCTTAGTAAGTTTAGCTAGCATTTTCTTAAGCAGGTTTTCTTTCTTCGTGTAAAGTACACTTTTTATTGATGTAGGAAGCAATATACGTTAATATTTTATGAGGACTAAGTGTATGTTGCATGATTAATAAAATAGTAACATTGGGCTTTTTTCCTGACTTTTAAAGAAACTTGAAACATGCTATTGGCCCCTTTCACTGTTCACATTTTGAAAGTATTGCACTAAACATTGCTCTGTAAAGCAATTTAAGCAAATATAATTAAGAATTTCAGCTTGAATGATTAAAGAAAAGTATGTCTCTTCTTTTGTCAGTATGCTAAAAGTATTGAACGGAGCTGTGACTGAAAATTGAGCATGTCTTAAAAACAAACCCCAAGGCTAAGTGAAAGTCAGTTTATAGACATTTGGGAATTTGATTTGTTCACATCTTCCCATCAGTTTAAAAAGATCTGTGCCAGTATTTCTGTAAAGTAAAATAATAATGGAAAAAAACCACCCGCAACTAATTTTGGAGTTCATAGGAGAAGAAAAAATCCATAATGTTTTGTAAAGTGCTGGCTACTCTAATAAATTGCTTATTTTACTTTTAAGATATAGTCAGAAGGTCATTTGGCAACCAGACGTGTACCCAAACTGTAAAAAAAGAATTAAAAAAAAAAAGTCTTTGAATGCCAATAAGTTCAGATCTTACTGCTCATAATGTTGGGCTTTTTTCCCTGCAGATCACATTGTTTAATCAGTTCATTAATTTTACATATACCTTAAATAATGTTATTAATATCTTGTGTTTTATAATGTTAACCCCCAAATATAACGCTAATAACAAATTACGGAGTGATGACACTTTAAAAAATCTTGTATAATCTCATGGATTCAACTTCTGTATTTATTGAATGAAGTGGTAATGATTTCATGTGGGCAAAGCATGCAAAACAAAGCTGATCTTTTTGTAGTGTGAGACTTTTTTCTTTGATTTTAAAAGAATGTGCTTAAAAATATGATTTTGAACAGATTCTCTTACCGATAGCAGAAATTAGGAGATTTGCAAGGTAGGCAGAATAAAAACAGTGCATGGGAAGGATCTTAATGTAGTTGTATCAAGACTGAAAACTATTGGTAGATACATTACATTACATACATTGGTGCTATTTAGCTTTCTCTTAAATTTATCATAATTTCAGCACAGAAACTCTCCACCTCAGCTACTGCAAAGCAGTGTCTTGTCTATATTGCATAATTGCACAGAGATTCCAGTGGCATAGGAGGAACTTACTGTTGAACTATTCATTAAACAGTTTTCTCTCTTGATATACATTTAACAAAAAAAAAGAAAAAAAAAAAGAGAAATGTTATGGAAACTTCTAGAGGTATTAAAAAATAAAAGCAGCTTAGAAGTTGTTTGTACTTAAGAAAAAACAAGTTTATCTTCAATGTTAAAATATTAAAACAAGGTAATGGCTAAATGGAATAGCGTAATCTATGTTTTAATTCCTGTTTCAGAGTTTGTAATGCATTTCACTGTTTTACCTGCAGTATTGGAATATAATTCTCACTCATTAGAATAAATCTATTTCCGGATACAACAGTGTGAAAGCAATACGTAAAATTGCTAACTTTGTTTATGAGATTAACGTTGGGATGTTTATATCCTTTCTTGGACACTAAAAAGTGTTTTTCAGTGGTGTTATCAGTTTTCTACAAAGCATCTCTTAAAGTGAGGAAATGATTTGTTCTTACAGTTCTAGGCTTCTTTGTACCAAAACTGCTGTCTTGTTTAATGACATTGCTATGTGGGTTGAAATTAGGCTGACAGATTGTGAGCAAAGGCTGTGATATTACAAACAATAGTCTATTGAGTGCAAGGAACTTGTTGAATTGGTTACCGAAGGCATTAGTGTTTGGTCCAGCCTATTTAGCATCTGGAAGACAGAGAAGAAATAGCGCTCTAATGAAATGTACAAATGCTACTAAACTGCAAATGGCTGCAGGTGACTATGGCAGCTGATGTGTACTATGAAGGGGGCTAGTAAGAGGCAGTTCTGTAGGCCAAAAGTATTAAAGTGAGATACAATTCACAAAAGGAAAAATACTATATTAAGAGGTAGGTGAGTATTCAAATCAAATATTGCAGATAAAGAGAGAGAACAGTGTTGGGTCCCAGGAAATCGTGTATGCAATGATTAAACTGTTAAAGGTTCTGCTGGATTTGAGGTAGGTATATAGATTTTCCAGAGCAGACTAACTCAGAGTGGTTCCAGCATTCCAGCTCTTCACCATCAGTGGTTTCACCGACATTGGTACAATTCTTCAGTGCTAGTTCAGGGGTCCTACGGACTCCGTAAAGAAGTTCTGAGTGGGCCATGTGTCCCCCATACAATTCAGATCTGTTTGATGTTGAAAAAGAAGCTGAAACATGCAATAGGTCAGAAATCAAGGTCTCGTTTTGCTCAGTTTTTATTTATTCACTTAATAATCTTTTAGTTTCCTGTGCCTTGCAGAACCAATCCTTGGTTCCTGATTCCTCACAACGAGGGTCTCAGGAGGCTGTGGTCAGTCCTTGGCAGTTCCTTTGCACCAGCCTCTGCCCTCCCCACAGGCCGCGGTCCCTGTGGGGAGAGCCCGCTCCAGCCTGGGTCCTCTGTGGGGCACTGGTCCCTCAGGAAATGTCCGCCTGCTCCAGCCTCTCCCCACAGGACACGGGGGAGTCTCTGCCCCAGCACCTGGAGCACCCCTTTCCTCCTCCTCCTCGAATCCTGGTGCTTCTCAGACTCCAGCGTGGCATTTTTACCCTTCCTTAAATGCACTTTTAAGGAGGTGGGTGCCGCCACCTTCGCTGAGGGCCTGGAACCGGCACAGGGCAATGTCAGCCTCGCCTCAGAGAGCTCAGGCCTGCAGGCCCCACCCGCCGGCACCTGGGCACGCACACCCAATACAGCAGATGACATTATTTATATTTGGCAAAGGTATTCTAGCTGCACAATATTGCTGGGGTTTTTTTTTGTTTGTTTTTTTGGTTTTTTTGTTTTTTTTTTTTTCCAAATATTTCATATGCCAAATGTATCCTTCAGGCAAGTGTTTAGGAACAGATTGTTAGCATGAAGCGGTTTTCTGCAGAGGGAATCAGTGAAGAGAATTTTCTTCTGAAAAGAAGAATGTGGGTAGGAAAGTAGAGGATAACATTAAAAATAGGGAAGATTAAAAATGTTCAATTAGTAAAGTCAGAGACAATTTAGGATAAGGAAGAAATCCTGCAACTATAGTGATGAAAAGAGTTGAAAATGTTGTTTTCTGCTTCTTTTCCACCCCAGAACAGCAGATCAGCTGAATTTTGCTGCTTGTGCTCATACTGAGTAGTGTGTTACCAATGAACAGTCATACTGACTGAAATGGGGCTTGCTGAGGAGGGAATTGTTTAGCTCGAAAAACATAATAAATAGTATTTGAACCCAACAGTATATATCCAACCCAAAAATATATTTCTAACCCCAAGAATATATCTGAAACCATAAAACCAAGTTATCTTACAGTGCTATTTTTTAAATAAGTATAATTTAGCATGTGAGCTAAAGCATCACCCTGTCCTACAAGAACTGATGAGATGGGTTTTGGGTTTGATCAGGAAAATCTGTAGTATTATTTTTGTAGTGTATAAATGAAATGGATGGTCTAAATCCTGTATTTAAAAGTCCTGGCACGCTTCATAGAAAAAATGCCAATTTAGCAATTTAAAAGCACTTAGCAAGTTTTCCCAGTGCTGAACTTCATTTCTATAGCCAGTGTCGTTGCTTGCTGAATAATGCCATAGGGAACAATATAGCTCTGGCTATATTTAAAAATATTTTTCCATGAAATTTACCAGGAAAAAGCTGAGAAAAATCTTAGAGACTTGTTTCTGTTTTTGGAAGGAGATGATGGTGGCTGCAAATGGTAAAGGAAAAGTATTAAGATAGCTTTTGAATCACAAAGGAGGTGAAGGCTGGCCCATCTGTGGGGGAGAAAGGGATGGTCAAAGCACCAGCCGGAGCACCCAGGTGGAAATCTGAGGACTCTTAGAGGTGCTTGAACATGAGCAGCAAAAGGAAAGAAAGAAATCTATACAGGTGGGGACTAAAAGAGGTGCTGACACATTATGAGCAAAAATGGAAAAAAAATGAAGCAATTAAAAGGATGTTAGGACACTTAATTGGAGTACTCAGCTAAGAGAAGACAAAAAGTCAATTTGATTAACTAATAAAAATCCATGTTGTCTTCTTGTTGATTTATTCATATGCATTTATCTTCCTGGTATGTATTTTATTTTGTGACAATGATTAAGTCTTTTAAAAATAATTCTGAACTGCTCTACGGTTTATTATACTCACATAGTTTAACCATCAGAGGTAGAGATTTTAAAAACTTTTCTCAGTGTAGCTCCTGGGGAGTTTATCAGCCAACTCATTAAAATGCATTATTTTTCCTTATTCTTGGTAGGTAACCTTGGACGGGTGGACCAAATCACAGAGTTTGAGTATGATCTGTTTATTAGACCAGATACCTGCAACCCACGCTTTCGAGTTTGGTTCAACTTCACTGTTGAAAATGTAAAAGAATCACAGGTAAGTGATACTAAATTAGATAGTATGATAGCTTTAAAGATTGCTCACTCCAGAATCGATTTTCTTCAACAAAATGATGGCATTCAGGGTTTGTAACTAAAAATTTACTGCAAAATATATTTTTATTCTTTGAAATTTTATAAGTCAAAGCAAACATGCAGCATGACTGGAAATCACCATGTTTTTCACCTATCCAAGACAGGAAGCAATTACAAATAGCATTTGCCACTCAACAGGATTTGTATTAGCAATGGCTGCTATATATTTATGTTAATATATACAACCCAAATATACGTATTAACATATGAAAAATAAGTCCATCATAGCTCTTCAAGTATTATCATTCGATCCTTCATTTAATGCATGTAGAACAATGAGGTAGCATTGCAAACAGGTGTTACTCTAGTGACTCGTAGTAGAGGAGGAGTTGCCTGCCAACGTGTCCTGAGGAGGTTTAAATGTGAAACAGTTTGATAGACAAGTGTTTCACCTACATTTTAATAAAGTTTCTTTGCAGTATAAATACCCCATGAGAAAGAAACTTCCTTGCTCAAATTTTTCACTTGTCTTAAACTTAGCAAAAAAAAAAAAAAGTTATGTACTAATTTTCACATTGACAAATGGAAAAAGATTTAATTCCACTTTTCACATGTAGCTTGCATTTTATTCTGGCATTTTGTCTTAGTTTATCATAATATGGCTGTCATTTTCACCTAATGGAAAGCAAGCGTATTTAGCAAGAGAAAAAACTGCAGAAGCTTGATATTTGTATTCCTTCGAGACTAATATCTTAATATCCACCACTGTGCCATTCCTGTTACAACTAGAAATCATGAAATTGTTTATCTATCTTCCTGGAGCCTGATACTTTATCAGACAGACCCTTTCCCCTGCTGTGCCTTACTCAACTATGATCAAATTATATAGTCATGAGATGAATGGGAATCTGTCTCAAGGAGGCAAAGAGATCTGGTAGAAAGATACAATATATATCTAGTGCTTACAGGATATTTGTTTTCATGGTTGTCTACATGAAAGAGAATGGTTTCACTATTAAGTTTGACTTGTGAGGTCTGTTTTTATAATGTGCGTTTCTATAATCTTTTTTTCATCTCTCCAATTTCCGTTAAAATGAGACCTGCATGAACGTAATCTAGTCTGGAACCTTTTTTAGGTCTTTGTACAAGCGGACACAGGCAGTATTAGTCATTGCAGCTCAGCTATATTAAATGAATGTTAGAAATTGCTACATCAAACATACCGTGTAATCTGGTTTGTGCATTTTGATTATTTTCTTTTATGTTTTACTAGAAAATCATAACAAGGAAACCCATACAATTCAGTATTGCTTAAAAATGTTGCACTAATGCACAAGTAAACTTGATCACTTTATGTGTAAACGTTGATATTTTAATAACTCTATAAAAATAATTACCTGTATAATATTGTATTTATTTTTGATATGTCATATAGGTGATATGGGAGGAAGGTAGATCTATGCATTTGTATATCCTAGGTCTGGCCTCAGCCATTTAAATGAGGACTCAAAAGGAGTAGCTTCTTTTATTAGTTTTATATATTGTCTATATTACATTTCCTTGTCATTGTTACTCTTACTTCAGCTTTAAATGCTTAAACAACTTCATCTACTTAGATTTGAAAATATGTTGAATATTTTCTTCTCATAAGTATATATGCAGTTTTGCTTGACATTTCAGCCTAAAGTCTTTACTGACAAAGAAATTTATTTCAATAGTAACATGAGAAAACAGGAAACCTCCTTTCATTACGTGAATGAGGAATCATCCATTTTGTTTTTCTCCTGTTGCATCAGACCAATGATTGACACCCAACAATGGAAAAATGGATAAAAAAATGAAGAAAAAAGACACAGTGTAAAAACAACACCCATACTAATACTGGGAACACATAATTGTACTATATGTATTTCTGATTTAGGTTCAGTTCTACAACTGGATAGTAGTGCAGGTTTTACTATGTTTAGTGCAATATTTTGTGTTATATGTGGCAATCCAGTGATAAATGAAAAGAAAGACCTGTTAGATATTCCTGACAATGTCCATGCATTATTGTTCTGTAGATAAAAGGTTTTTTTACATTCCAGTTTTAATTTTCTTAAGACATGGAGATTCCACTTCCTGTGTCTCAAAACTGTTCCATAGGTTCATCTCACTTACAGTGTTGCTTCATTTTTAGCCTAAAGCTTTCCTTTATTTAATCCCACTATTCCCCGTTGCAATTCTGCTTAGTAATAGCTCCTCTTGGTACAAATAAATCCTCATCATCCTGGGCTAACATTTATATTTCTGTAAATTATAACATTCCTCATCATTTGTGTCTCAATTTAGCTATCATGTTTGGTTCTTTCAGCCTTATATCCAATAGACCACTTTACCTTAAGTGTTTTTCTACTTTGGGGCCTTTGGACTTTCATCGTAAGTGAATCTTTCCAGCCCTTTGATAATTAGCCCAGTTTCCCAGGGTTACAAAGCTTATATGATCACACTGTCTACTTGGTAGCCTAGGTTTTTGTGTGGCTGCTGATCTTTCTCCTCTCCTCTCCTGTCTCCCTCAAAGCTTCTCGGCCAATTTGGACACCACTGGACAGGGATTCCTCCAAGTTTCAGGAAAGCCCACTGCCATGTGGGCAAGAGACCCATTTATGTTCCCACTGGCAGAAAGGCTATAGTATGAGATCATTTCTTATTAAACATCAGAGAATCCACACAGGGGATGCATAGGACAAAGTACTCATTGGAATTTGCACTTTTAAGATACCAGAAAATCCAATCATGAAAACCAAAATCCATAGCACTTAGTAGTTTTTCTTCTTATTTTTATTACTATTATTCCTCTTCCAGTTCCTTCAATATTTTCTTTATAGTGTGGAACTAAAATTTAATGGACAATTCTGAGTACGCTAACATCCCAACTTGCAGAGAAGGGACTCTAGTCCCTTTGCTCTGTAACTATCTCGGTATAGACAGCTGAAAATTGCAGCAGTCTTTTGTTGCTCTATCACTATGGAAACTCATGCCTAATTTGTTGTTCACTATCATACATAAGTCTTTTTCAGAATGATTGCTTCCTTCCTCCTGTTAGGTATGTCTTAGGTTGCTGTTGTGCTTCAGTAACAAGGACAGGTAATAGAGCTAAGTTCTGTAGCACAGCAGTGTAAGCCCTAATCTTTTCAGAATGATTTTTAGAATTTTATTATAAACTTGATTTTATTGGTGTTTGATTCTCTATGTTACAGTAAAACCAGTAGAATTTTTTTTTTTTTTTTACTTGGAAGTTGGTAAATTATCTTCCTCCATCTTATGACTTGGACTTCTACATCAGACATTTTATGTTGTCAGTTTTATTTTATTTTATTTTTTTAGCAAACTAAAAACCAAAAGAAATAACTAATGGCTTATATTTTGGGGAAAAAAGAACCATCATATAAGATACCTGTGAGATGTAAAATTTGGTCTTTTGGTCTCTTTGTATGGTTTCTTGCAAGTCAGTTGGTCTGATAAGATCTGAGCTGTGGATTTTTTTTGTCGTTCGTTCAGTGAATTCAATTAACACCAATATTGGAAAAACAAAAAGAAACTGATATGTTATATGTAAGGACTATAATCATGCAATGATTACACTTAACAATAACCATGAAAGGGAGAATGAAGGAAATAGGATTTGCTGTGGAACACATGGTCTCATGGGCAAAGCCTCCAATTTCTGTAATTATATACGTGTCACAGGCTGCTGTCTATTTCTGGATAATGCTCTTTATTGGGCAGGGTTTGTTTCCTATTAACTTCAACCGTGGCCCTTTCAACACCATCTACGATTTTGCTAAATTCCTCCTCTGTGGAACCGGAAATTGGATGAACAAATGTCATCTCCAAATTGCATTTCAAGTATTTTAAATAGACAGTACTTCTGAGCTAGAATGTCTTCAAAGGTGTTAGTAGCAACAGTGATTCATTTGAGATTTGGGGAAAAAGAAGAAGTGTGTGTACGTGTTATAAATTATAAAAATATGCTAGTATACCACTATTGAAGGATTTTACAGGTGTACAGAATGGTTATTTCTCTTGGGGGCCACAGCCAGAAATTCTTCTCAAACAGCTGATATTCACTGTTCCAGATACTGGAGCCACACTAAAAAAAGATGATCTTTAACCTGGAAAATTTACTTTTGAGGAACTTGAAAAGAGAGAAGAGTTGCATACAACAAAGTGATGAAGGGATTAAAAATATCTGTGAGCATTTTAATTACTCTTAACAAAAAGCAACCATATTATACCAATCAGTAATGCACATCTCGGCCGCACAATATATTCTGTGTGTGTATGTGCCCTGAACAACTCTGCTGTCTGATGAATCATGTTCAGAAATGGTATTTTCACTGAGATTAAAAAAAGAATTTCCAACAGAAGGGGTTTCCTAATAGTGCCAAATTTTGTTCTATAAGTGTTGATAAACACATTTGGAGTTCTTCGTCGCAAAGGTACTGACAAAATATACCAAGAGAGATAGAGGAAAAGAATGGATATTTGGCAGCTAGGATTTGATCATTACTTACGGTTAATAAATCAATCCAGATTGAGGTTAAAATCAAAGAACCAAATGTTATTTACTTCAAAGGCATTCTCCTGGTTACTTCAGTTGCATTTGGACTGATGCTAGAATTTTCACTCGAAAGTCTTGTTTTTCGATTTTTGTTATGTATATGTATGGATCAGGTAAAAGGATAGCCCATTCTCCGTCAGAAATTTAAACAGGATGCCAGGGTAAAACAGATAATATCACTGCTGGACATTATTATGAATGAAAATTTCCTCTTTTTTGTCCTACACTGTTTTGTAAAGTAAAAAGGGCTGTAAAATCTGTTGTCTTTAACTGATTAGATTTTCAGGAACTATTTATTATTGGGATTGTTTTTTATAGTTTGTTCATGGCTTTTATTACTGTCCTAAAAGAACCCGATGGTCCTTAGCAGACAAATGCTTTGTGATGTTACAGCTGTGATTGCTTAAAGATATGAATCATATGTGTATAGGGAGAGACAATGTCTTTTATTATACTAATTGGTACATTCTTGAGAAGCAGGGAGGAAGAAAAACGGGCATGATTTGAGGTACTCAACCTCTTCTGGCCCAGTTAATTCCTGCAGAAGCTGCCTCCAAAGTAAAATGGAGTAAGGATGACATCAACAAGCTAACTTTGTACTTTATTCTTCTTAAGCAGATGTTTGTCACTCTGCTGTCATTTGATGATTTTAAGTTACTGGTATCAAGATGCAACTGGAGTGGAGATATTAAGCAACAGTTTTGTGGGAAATCTGGTCCTATTCTACAGATGTCAAAGTCTAACCTAAGTATCAAGCTGATTTAGTTTGAATTAGAGGCTCTGGCTTCACGTTGCTGTCCATCTATTTAGTTGAGTAAAAAGAAGTTATTTTTAGTTTGTTTCTTAACTCTTAGTGACAACTACTCTCAGCTCCTCTTTCTTCAAGTCCGTGTTTGTATATGTTCTTTACTAGTTCAGGTGCTTGAAATTGGGGTCCTTCAGACAACAGTGGCATCTGAATTTGCCTCTGTGTCTTGAAAGCACTTTGGCCATTCCCCCAAAGCCATAAAGGATCGAATTTTTATTTTCATCCTGTATTTCCAGCTCACATTGCCATTTTGATTTTAAGATGAAACTGTAAGTAGCATCACTATTATAACTTCTAATTCAATGTTAACTGTAATTTTCGTATTGATTCAGTATCAGATTCTTGTTTATTTCATATGTGAGTGATCTTTTTCCTTTGTTCTTAGGTACCAAATAGTGGGTTTCCATTCTTGTGGGTGAAGTTGGTCAAGATTTAAATTTTGAAATTAATCCAAGGCCACTGGGTTTATCACTCATTATCATTCACTGTTTTATTTTGCCTTGAAGAAAGGCATATTCTGCAGAAGTGTTGAAGTTATAATTATTTTTCTAAGTAAGATTAAAAAGGAAGCAAAGCTCTCTTGAAACATTTTTGTCAGGAAAAATCAGTTTCGTATGCAGGTAAATAAATTTAATCTGAATTAGAGAATGCTTTCACTGAAAATTCTCTAGTGTTTACTAGCAAATATGACAACAGTTGAGGCAAAATAAGAGTTATATATTTGCGTCCTTTGGGATGTATATTTCAGAATCTAGAAGCAGCAAAAATTTGGACTTTCTGTTAGTTTTTGTTTAGTTTGACGACATTACTGACTACTACAGTGTTGCACTGCATATACTGTACTGGCCAAGTTCCTTACAGCTATATTTAAGTATCCATGTGTATTTTATATACACATATGTGTGTATATATATCTGTCTGCCTTGAAGGCAGAGTTGGCTGCATTTGGACAATATCTTTTAATTTGCTGCAGTTACTGGAGGGTACGTAGACTAGTTTTTTTTATATAGCATATTCTATTCAACTTGGGAAAAAAAAAAGCAAGAAAGAATTGTGGAGCCAGATTCATAGTGCAAATTTTGTAAAATCTTATGGTAGCATGTGGTAATATGGAGCTACTACTTTTTATAAGGGAAGGGCTTGAAGTGTCTGAAATGTGTATTAAAAACCATAATGGATTATTTCAAAGAAGCCTTTGAACTTTTACGAAGTAGTTTCACTGATCTCTAGGTTGGAAAGTGATACAATTTTATTGTAAGTCAAAAGTGCATTGGGTTAGATGATATGTATAGTGATTGAAGTAATTATTTATTTACTGAGGAAGCCGTATGAAATGTTAATTAAATAAGAAACAAAGTGATGACATTTAAAATGGATTGCATGTTCGTCTCAACATTTTAAAAAAGAAAAATCAATTGAACATACTGCAGTTTTGAAGAAAAATAATTTTGCCATTTTGGAAACTTGTGCCTATATTGGTCATGTATAAAATTAGATTTATAAATGAAGATTCTTCCAAGTTGGAATCCTTTCAAGTACATATAATTTTATTTTGGATCAATAATTCAGTTGTGCTTGGAATAGATTGAGGGTGTATGTGAAGCTTGGTAAGTGCAATATAGTGTACATCTCCATGAAATTATCCAAAGCTGTCATGACATGTATCATCCTTTAAAAAGTAATGAATACAGATAGCTTAGTAAACATAAACAATATTCAGCGTTAAGAAAACAACTGCTGTCCTGATGAGATATTCTCTCTTGGCAAGAAAGTGTTAAATTAATAAACTTTTTCCATTCCAGGTGTCTCTAAGAACATTTTAGATGTCAGTGTTTGGTAATTATTGCATACATACTGTAAGTTTCAGATTTAACACTGGCTTTTGCTTACAGGAAAGTAATGGCCAGGTGTGTTTAATTTCCTATTATGGTGGCATCTGTCACTCAAGATGTCAAAAATACATTATAAATGCCATAAACAAAATCAGCACCATGATGATCTTGATGTCAGTGATGTGACATGTTTTCTTTTCTTTCAATTTAAAAACTTTTATTTATCAGTAAATAGCCCCTTTTTTAGTTCCAGTGTTAATTGTCTTCCATGCCAGTATGGTTTTATTCTGCTTTTATTACTGAAAAGTCTTTTAATCAGAATGCAGAAGCACAGAACTAAAGTAAAATAAAACTTATTTGCATTGAAGAGATGAAGATGAAATGTCTTAAACTTTCCTGCTTTTAGATTTTTTTTTCTTTCTTATGCAGAATATTCTGTATTTGAGCCATGGCGGTTGAGATACTGTACAGAAATTGTTGGAGCCTGAAGATGAAAGCAAGCTGAAATATATGTAGGCTAATGCCTGCTACTGGGGGAGGAAACCCATTTACTCTTTAAATAACAGGGCAGAAAAAGAGAAGCTAGTGCTGGAAAATTGTAGAAAGTTGTGTTTTTTCTTGACAGCAAGGAAATCTAAGAATGAATTAGCAGTGATATTCCATAAGAGGTAATTAGTTCAGAATTAGTTGGTAAAGAGCAGTGAAGAAGCCAGTCTTCTGTCTGCTGATTGTGTTTCAGTGTGTTAAGCATATGGCTCCAGTAATCCCCTATTCTGCTGTTAACTATTGGGGATGGAACTAGAGAACTAGATGTTTTAACATATTTCCTTCATTATTGTTGTATGCTACCAGTGATTTTAATATACAAACCCAATATAAACTCAATATTGGGTCGTTGTGCACAGAGTGTCTTTTTATATTTGATACCTTACAATAAGTGAAAGAAAAAGCAGAGAAAACTTGAATTTTGATGACGAAAATGAGAAATGAGAAACAGGAAATAGAAATTTAATTTTGAGAGGATAGAGAAATTCCTGAAAGTTAGTGTTGTGCTATATTATAGGCAATTAGAGCCTTCCACTTTGCTTCTGTGGAAACTGTTAGAGGCAGCAAAGGAGCTGTGACGAGTGATAAATCTTTCACTGATCTTGAGTGCCTATAACCTCCATCAGAATCTGCCATCAAGTGCCACAAAGATGTAGGATTATCGTGCTTTGTTGAATAGATTGTACATTCGAGAAACCCTCTTGAGCAGTGTGGATTCATTCTTGTTTACCAACTAGCAACTCATTTTTAATCCCTGCGTTCAGTGCATAGTTCAGGAAGTTTCTTGGACACCTAAGTGAAACTCAGATCAAAAATGGGAGTCAAAATCATATTGTTTTTGGGTTGTCCAAGAGAATCATAACTCTTGACTGAACTGACCTGCCTCACTAAAAGATGGAAACTTAACTTCTTCAAAGCATATATTGTTAATACTGTTTATTCCAGGAGACAGCTAGTTGCTCCAGAACATGGAACTTGAAGTGCCCCGTGACCCTGAAGGGGATAATCTGATAATGAAAAGATGGTGAAAAAGCCATCCACTGTCATTCTTGCTTTTCTAGTCTTACATCCTAATCTGGACAATGGCCTGTAGCTGATGTTTAAAAGTATATTAGTTGTCAGAAGTCACCAGGTTCATTGCAATAGTTGCCTCCAGATTGCTGTTTTTAGCAGACATAGCTGGACTCTATGAATTGTATCATCCTCATCTAATATGATCATACTTACTGTGATCTTGGAGCACTGTGTTCTGCAGCCTAATCACACAGCTTGTGTAAAAAGTACATTCCTCTTTTTAAAATATGCTGGTTAATATTTAATTTTTGTGTTACGAGACATAGTGAATAATTTTTATCTGCTCACTTGATTTGTGATTTTATAAACTTCTTGTTTCCCCTTACTCATACAGTTTATCCAGGTTAGTGAATTTTTTTCTATTTAGTCTCCTCTTCTGCGCTCCTCAGATCTCTTCCTAGAGAAGCTTTAAAAACCTGGATATGCCCCACATTTACCAGTAACTTTGAAACAAAGAGAAAGGTATTTTCTAGGCAAAAACCAGATGTACAATGGCCAATCAAATAAGGTTCTGTACAAAAAGTTGTTTTTAAATTTTTGCCATTAGGATGTGAAAATAGCATTAGTCTGTATTATGGTGGAACGAGATAGTGTATCTCCTGTTGCTCTGAGAGAGTAAGGTTCCTACAATGTTAAATGCCCCAGAAAATCACATCCTGGTCCCAATTAAGTATTTTTTCTATTTCTATGCTGCTTATAAGTATATGCTTAGTTATAGAATTCTGGAGGTATCAAACATTAAGGTAAGTTTTTTTAAGGGACCAAATAAAATGAAAAAGCCATGGTTAGTAGCTACTTTTTGTTTTTTTTTTTTTCCTCTGTTAATTGAAACTGGAAGATTCTTCTGCATTGTATAGGTGACCCAAGATACCACAGTATATATAGTTAAGTCATTATGTTTTCTCCAGCAATAAGTATTTTAATCTTTCCATTGAAGAGGCTGTGAAATACTCTGTAAAATGAGAGTCCAATTTCTTGCTTTGGGAAATTAAGGAAAATAACACTGGGTTTATATATTGACCATCAAAATAGAACAGCTGTATATTTTATACATAACACAGTATAATAAACTGTGTACAATTATAATAATTGAGTACAGTTACACCAGTTTAGGATTTGGCCTGTGAACCTTAGATAGACAATACTGGCTGTTACCACTGCTCAGGATGGCTCTGATGTTTTTTTTGTGAATTGAGAAGCGCTATGGAAGCTTCTAATTTTCATAGTAGCACTACCATGATGAACTGTAGCTCATTACTGTAAACTGATGGCAGCTGTTAATACTATTACAGGCAGAGACTTTTTATTTAAGGGAAACATTAGCCAGTAACTGGTAGATTTCTGACACAGTATTACATAAAGCTTCCTGTTAGGAAGGAGAGTAAAGAGAAATGGATTTGAACCCATTAGTATCAGAATTACGTGTCAAAAAGCTAGAGCAGAGTTCAATTTATTTCTGCAATAAAGTGTAAGCTAGAGATTGACTTGACAATTATTTTACCTTACATTGCTCTGGTTGTTCTGAGATGACTATTCCAACATCAAATCATCTTGTTTCGGCACCTTTTACTGAATGACATGCTATTCTAAATATGCATTATGTTATGTAGGAGCTAAAACTTCGAAGGTTTTTCAAGTAGAAATGAGGTTTTTATTACTATTTTTACTAAAGGATGTATATACAGTAGAACATATTCAGTATAGATTTAAAACAACTGCATGTGTTTCTGCTAAATCTGGTGTATGTTGTTTAATAGGGTTTACGTTGTCATTGAAAGGATAATCTTTCCGAAGGTTTTAGTAGCTTGGTATAAGCAATATAAATAATCTGCCCGAAAACATTTGTCTTCTCTAAGCCAGTCACTAAGCAGGGTTGTTGCTTCTGTTAATCAGTCTCCTTTTTCCCTAATAATTTCCAAGAGACAACAAATTAGACAACTACTTCCTTATTATAATTTTCAACTTTGAGGAGAATATTTTTATCAAGGTTTTGCCCATTTCATGCACATATCCTCTAACTGAACAGATCCTTAACCTTGCACATTGTAACAGACTGTTAGTGGAATGGCAAATCTGACTGTCTCTTGTCTTGAAATGATGACTCTCTACAGAACACAGTTAAGTTTCTAGTTGTGTGGCATAGTTTTTTTTGAAGAAAGTTGTGTTCATTGTCCTCATATTACCCTCTGAAAACTCATGTGAATCTTCACAGAAAAATTTTATTAAAATTTTTGTAAGTAATATATTACACCAGTGTGCAGATTCTCCTAGTCAGGTTTTCATATACCTTTGCATACTTTAACGCAAGACCATGTCATGCTTAGAGATGATGCAGGGAAGTAGAATGCTGCTTGTATTGCATCTTGTTGTATGTTCATATTCTGATCTCCTGTGCACTCTGTGGGCAAAACTAATCCCAACATCAGAGGGCTACAGAGTATTGTGGAATTCATGGCAGGACATGCTTGCCCCTGGAAGTTTGACACTGATGCCGAGTACCTCCAGTGTTAGATTTAGAGTCTCCTCAATAGCCAGATTAAACAGAATATCCTTCCTGGCAGGCATGTGGAATGGCAATTCCATGGGTTTGGAATAGCTAGGATGAAACGACAATGACCATTCCCTATGGGTTGTCTCTTCCCTATGGCTGCAGAAGGACCAAACAAATTTCTTTGAAGCAGAGGTTAATACAGCTACATACCTAGCTAAATTGTTATTTTACATGGATTCTAGCTATTTTTATCACAAAACTAATTCAAGTAGTATATATTTATTTTATCAATTTTAAGCCTGCTCATTTTTAAAATCAGCCTATAAAAAGAGATTCTATGTATGCAGCAAGAGAATTTCTTTTTACCAGGAATTTCTCATGCATAAATACAAATGAATATTCTGAATGTAAATGTTTGGGTAGATTATTCTTCAGAGACGCATATTGATTTCTGTTGTCATCCTTCAGTGAGATTTAGTGTATATTACTAGGAAATCCTTTCCAAGCACATACTGAAAAAAATGTAAAATATTATTTCCTTGACAGTCAGTGAAAAGAGACAGAGTAGATCTTAACAAATTAACTGTGTTTACTACTCCATCTTCACCAAAGTAAGAGTCTTTCAGCATTTAAAAAACGAACTCGTTTGATGCTTATAGTATACATGTCCATATTGTGCTTGATGTGCTAGAAAGTATGTTTTCAAATTCATAGTTTAGCAAAAAGGGAAGCTTTGCATTTCCTGATTTTCCTTTGCAGATCTAAATGTAGAGTTGTGGCTCTCTCACCACAGTGGGAAGTACTGTATAATTTTGCAGTTTAGACTATTCTATAATGCAAGTAGTATGAGGCTCATGGCAAAATGTGTGTGATGGCCAAGTTTAATCCTAAAATAAGTTCCATTCATCTTTCTAATAAACCTGAAATTCATAAATTGTTGAATGTTATAGTTTGATAATTATGGATTATACTAATTTTACACTCAGTGGTTAAATGCAAATACTGTTCTACAAATAAGATGCTTTTCCCTGCTTTTTTGCCTTCTTTTTTATTTAGAAGGTACAAAATATATTTCAACAATTCACTCAGACTGGAGGATAACCTATAAAGAGTTTGTTTTTGTATAACTTTATAGCTATCTAAGGGAATAGCAAGATTGTTAACTCTTCGTCACTTCTGATTTTTGGGCATGTACTCAGAGATTAGAGAATAAGAAATGTTCTTAGATTAATTGGAAATAACTTTGCAAATCATGAGTACCTGACAGACAAGTTTTTTACCCAAATAGTCATCAAAAGCTTTAGTTAAATCTGTTTGAATGAAAACAAAGAAAACCTGTGCAAAGATTTTGATTAATACTATCTTTTGCCTCTCAGTTCTGCCAGTCATGCTCACTTGTGTTGTTTGTCTGTTCAGTTTGCAAGTAACCTGTAGAGTTTTATATAAGAAATGCAATAAATAAAATACAGTCATTCTTATATGAAAGTACGAACTAAAAATATGTTACAAAACCAGGTAAAAGCAATGTCCCATAACAGAAAATAAGAAACAAAATAGCTATAATATACTGGAAAGGAATGCTGATCTTTGTAGGTCAGATGTATTTTTAATAGGTACTGATCATGTGAGTAGAAATTAAACAAGTTATTTTAAAACTTACATAATATTTTTATGTCTTGCAAGCACTGTTAGATATCAGTGTTGAACTACTTGATATAGATGAGTGATAATAAGTATGAAGACCATCTAAGAATTCATAAGAAATTATATTCAACAGCTACATAATCTGAACAATTTTTTCTTTCTTGGCAGTGTGGTACTGTTTACCTACATTAATTTGTTTTGTAAATGGTTTAAAAATGGTTAAAGTCATGTCACTTATAAAGTACTGTCAGTAATTGTTTCATTTAACAAATTTGTTTTAATATATAGGAGATGACACTACAACATTGCCGTACATTACTGTATTTGAATAAGCTTTAAATCATAATTTCTATCCACTGCTTTGCTTGTTCTGTAGGTAATAAACATACAGACTTGGAAGCAAAACTCAGCTTCTGTTCTTTCAAGTGATGCTTATGGTTGTATATGGTTAGGATTAAAGTTACAAATATTAAAATTATACACCTATGTATTTGTATTTTCTCAAAACCTTTGGGAGCATTTGGAATTCAGATTTTTTTATGATCTCTCTCTGATATACTTCAAGGAAACAATGCAGAAAGGCTTTGGGAAAAATATTAATCTTTGTGGTAAAACTGGCTCTATAAAAAGCCAAACAAGCCAAGGCATTTTAACATAATTTTCTCCTGACTTAAACAATCTTAATTTTATCACTTTGCCAAACTGTATTCCTTTGCATGAAGTATGTGCGGGAGATACTTCTGAATTTGCATTTTCATTAGATTTAGCATTCAGCACCTAATGCCATAAATTTGTTTTTGAAGCTCTTTAATTCCCCTGAGTGTTCCAACATATTGAATGCTATTTGCTTTGTATTATGTTGGCAGCAAATCTGCAGTGAAAATGCTGTCAATATATATTCATAGCTAACATTGTTAACTAAAAGCAATATTGTTTTTCTATTGTAAGCTGTCACAAATGTTTGGCACCCTGTTGTGTAAGCCAAAAAAATGTCAAAGAAAGGAATGAATATTTTTGAAGAAAAGTGCAGTGATAGTGTCAAGTTTTCTGTATGAAAATGCATTCTTGTTTGTACAGACCTTTACAATTTATAAAATTGTGTTTTGTAGTAATGTAAAGTTAGAATATAGTGAGAACATGCAGGCTGTTACAGATATTATATTAAATGGTAGGAGCATAGTAAACGATACAGCCATTTTACTTTCCAATGTAATGTAATGCTTATCAGTAAAATGTATTCTACTAAACCCAAAGATTATTTTATTAAAAAATGTACGATATACATGGAAAATGAATGAAAAATGTTCTGCATTTTTGTCTGTTTTTGAAGATGAAGTGTATAATTAACAAGAAAAAATGCTAAGTTTTAAACATTCTCCTTGTGACTATTCTTATCTTTGTGTAAGTCACACTAATTTTGTTTATGTAAATTTGTATATGCCTTTCCCCAATCGCACATTCTTTTCTAATGAAACTGTTGTATTTTTGTATCTGCCTGCTATTATAAGAATGTCTCAGAACAAAGTATTTCAGAGAACTTCTGTGGGGAGAAATGTGTGTAAGAACAAACAAACAAACAAACAAATCTGTCTACCACAGAAATAACTGCGTTAGTCCTCATAAATAATATATGCCCGTAGATTAAGACAAGACAAATGGCAATCTTTTGTGCTACTCTTGAAAATACGTAAGCCAGAGAACTTGTGACCTAAGCAATGTAAATAGAAACTTCTGAACGAGGTAGTTGGAACAGGCACAACGAAGTTCCCTTGCCACAAGCTGGCTTGCTCTGGTATCAGCACAGAGTTCAGCTGGGCGCCATGGAGAACGCTGTGAAAAATGGATGCTTCAGCCCTGTGTGTGACTCTCACTGAAGTACTGGATTTTCTAGTACTCTTATCTGTCCAAGGTAACATTTTTCTATATTCAGTGAGGTGAAAAGATTAATCCATATATATTATTATATATTATATATTATATATATATTATTATTAATCCATATATAGTGAAATGCTGGAAAACCCGGGAATGTTGTCATTCATGACACTTTGTGTCAATCTTTAGAAAACTGTCCTGTTTTCTGAACTTACTGAAACATAATGTGTTAAATTTAGGAAACATTTTTGGGAAAACCATCATATGTTGAATGTTCAACATAATGTCTAAAATCCACCCTAAATATTTTAATCTACTGTTCAAACACAATCATTGGTAAATCTGGTTGAACGCTATTTTTCATCCAACAATATATTCGTAATACATATTAACATGCATTATCTTCTATGACATGGCACATATCCCAAATACATACTGCCTGGTCGTGTTACATGATACCAATTTAGTTTTTCTTGCAGCTGATTTCACCCCTCTACTTCATAACAAACTTCTTTGCTGGGGGAATACAGGTGCCACAAGTGATTTCACAAGGTCCCTGTTATGGACTTCCTACTTCCAAACATTTTCTGATAAGTGCAAAATGCCCAAGTTTCCATTGACTTGAGTGAGATTTTAGTGCTATTGCCACCTTGGAAAATTGACCCTTATATTCCCTTGCACCAATCTCTATACATTCTCTCATTTACTTTCAAATAAGATTGTGTAAAACTTCAGAGCTTGCTGCAGGGATAATGGAACAATATAAGTCTGTGGCGTAATTGTAGTATATGATGCAAATATCTGCACTTTATGAGGCATTTCAAAGTAAGTATCCTTGACAGTGTTTTTCTTTTTATTGTCTCCAGTAAAGAAAGTAGGAGAAACAGATTCTTTCTGTTCCTATCTGACCTCTCTGGGGTCACGTTCCAATGTCCATTCTGAGAAGACATGGGAGAGTCACCACCCATAAATGCAATACTTCTGTGATCCTCCCAGGAGAAAAATTTCTGTCAATAATTATGTTTTCTCTCAGAAACTGTAAATATGATAGGTGCATTAACACAAGTAATGGGGGCACAAGTGACAGAAATACTGAAGAATTAAGGCAGGTACTGATGCCTCCCTTATAACTGATGTTAATGGCTTAGTTCTACAAATTGTGTTTTGGATATGTGCCAAATACTTAAAATACTTTTCTAATGAAAAAGATAATGTTTATTATTCACTGTTCATGGAAAATCTTCCGGCTTCATATGTTTTAGTTTTACACTGCATGTCTTAGACGTGCCATTTACTGCCTTCGCATTTGAAACTCATTTTAGATGAAACACAAACCCAGTTCAATCTTAATATGGACTGAGGGTACAACTGATTTATCCAGTAAAAATTCACACTGATCACTAGAGTAGTGTAGATGACAATGTCAATAACCAAGGCTCAACTGGAACACAAAAAAGGAAGGCGAAGATGGTCCCTCATCACAATTTTTATGGTCTAACTAAATGTGATGAGTAGCAAATACTGGAGAGTTTTTACAGAGTACATCTAAGGAAAATATACCACATTTAGCATAAAAATCAGAAACAGGAGCAAGAATATAAAAAAATCTAGAAAATGTTTTCATTTTCAGAAGTTATTCAGCACTTGAAATATGAAGTTAGTGCTGAGAGACCATCCCACTTTAGAAAAAGGAACCAGATTTCTAAATCAATTAGAACCTTGGCATATCATGTTTAACGAATATGTTTAGGTGCCATGGTAGTAAAGAAATTGAACTAATTGTAGGCATTTCTGATTCATTATATATCATATTCTATACAGCTTTAGCTAGGTAAAATGTTTTTCCTAAGTTTTCTACTAACGTCCAAATTAAATTTTTCTGCCTTTTAGGTCCCAATGATCTTCCTTAGTTGTCAATTCTTTTTTTTTTTTTTTTTTTAAAGCTGAAATGCACCTGATAGAAGGTATTATTTTCTGAGTCTTTGATTGGCATTATGTACCAGGCCAGTGATATTTATAAATGTTCTTGGTGAATGGCCGGCACATTCAAGTCTAAGAGAAAACATGTCTTGCCCTGTATTCATGGTTGTCTACATTATTCCAAGAACTTGGGGATGATTGAGTGTAATCTGTGTCTGGACAGGCAGTATACTCAGACAATTACGTTCAAGGGTGTCTAGTATTTTTTAATACAATAAAAAAAATTAACGTTTCTTAAATAGCTCTCTGGATAGGGATTTACAATATTGAACAGGAGATAGTACTGCATCATAGCGACAAAATGGACTAGTGATTTTCATGCTAAATTTTTACCTCAATTGTAGAGAGATCTGGGGACTTTCTAACATTGTTTATCTTATTTGGCATAACAGATTTAATCATGACTGTATCCATTTTCCTTAAAGCGTCTTGTGTCTTGAATTGTAGAATGTTTAAACCTTGTACAGGTGTGGAATAAGAGCACAGCTCATCCTACTGGAAAGCTTTGGACTTCTGTGCACCATGCAGGAACACACCTTTGAAGAATTTGCAGAAGTGTTTGTGAAGCTTTAGGAAATGAAGTGTCATTTTATCTGGCAGTGAGATTTCTATCATTTCTTGCATTTGTTAGAGTTCCTATTTATTACTTACTTTAATGTATAGAGGCAGATGTTAAATCTAATGCAGGGGGAGTTCTTTCCCATTTTTCTTTTTTTATTTTTGCTTTGTTAGATATGATTTTGATGCTGCAAGAAGAATGAAGATGTGTAAACCGAGTTATTAGTGATGCACAAATCTTTATTTCTTTGGCTTTTCCACATGTGGTTTTTTAAACATTTGGTTTCCTTCTGTTACCCTTATATGAAATAAAATTGTATTTTTTTAATGCTTGAGAGTTTGCTTGTGCCCTTTGGAGAACTGGTGTCACAAAAAGGAGCAGGACGTTTTTTAACTTTTTCTGTTGCCAGATTTAGGCTTGGCCCCGCTGAGGGATTTATATGGAGGGGGCCTCCAAGATGTGTTACCCAGTTTCTCTACTAGAAGAAATGACTCAGAATTCTCCCGTGGGTGGCTATTGCAACAGTGGAGCACGAAGACTGAGAAATTAATAAAGTAAATAAGAAAAACAGTAAATATAGACCAAAACATCCTCATTTACTGTTAGAAATGTGAGGAACAGTATTAAGGAACATAGATGAAACAAACCAGCACTTATCCATGGTGAAATCTATAAAATGTCTTCGATTGCTCAAGGGATCTTTAGATATAGCATTATTTTCTCTATCTTATGGATGACTTGACTACCTTTACTATGAATTTTTCATGATTTTCCTGACCCAGTAGCTCTTGCCTGTGGAGAGAGTAATACAGTATTGATTTGGGTGTTAGGTTTCTGCCTTTTTTGCCACAACAGGATTTTTGTAGCCTAGAAACCTCAATCCCTGATTACTCATTAGAGACTTGAACAACTTTTCTTAGATCTGGAATGTAAAAGAAGAATCACTTGGTTACTTTTGTCATAGGTAGCCTTTGTAGTGGAATTTCAGCTCATCTCGATAATGAGTGTTGTTGTTATTAAGCTTTCCTGATTGAATGGGCACTACTAGGCCTTCAGATTGCAAAAATACTGTTGTCTGTTTAACAATTAGTGTGTTTGCAGCAAAATTATGCTGGTGAATGTGCTTGTTTAGAAGCATACTGCAAAACAGTAGAATAAGTAGGGGTCTGTCCTCCTGCATTCATCCTGGCATTGATGTCTTGGTGACTTATTTTCTATGCCTCTCAGGCATATTAGAAAATTGAAAAGAGGCCATGATGTTGCTATTTCTCATTTAAACTGGTTTGTTGGTTTTTTTTTCCTTTTTTTTTTTTTTAAATAAAAAATCCATATTTTACATCCTCTGAAAACTTACTCTCAGCATTGCCATGGAAACAAGATTTTTAAAAGGGACTTAACTGAAATTTTGCAGCAGTTTTTATTTCTTTGTGATTCATAGTTCATAAAAATGCAAATGTCACACTAATACATGTTTTACCTTAATATTTTATACTACCATTTAGTGTTAATTGGTCTAATGTTTTTCTTAATTAAATTTTGAGCTTCTTTGAATGATTTTAAAATTGTACTGTGGACCTATCAAGCTTTAAATTTTGACTGTGTGACACACAATTTAAGATACTGTCATAGAGGAAAATCAATCATTTCAACCTGTAATCACAAGCACAACAAAAGATTTAAAAGATTTAAAAAGCCTTTTGTCCTGACTGGAAATTTCTTGGCCTTTATAATCTTCATTTCTAGTGAAGTATCACAGCAAAAGACATTTTATCATTTCTATTTCTTTGTTTTTCTCTTTATTGCCTCTAACTATGTGAAGTTGTTTAGAGGATAAATTATACTGCTCTCCTAAATAAAGCTTTTATTCATAAATCTCTTGAGGGGTATTTTGATTATCCAAAGCTACAGTGTGTGCATTGGTATACACACATATCAACATGTGTAAATAAACTACATTAATTTAACATTTTATTTGACTATAACATGCAGCTGTTGATAATGTTAGTTCAAAAATGAAAAAATATCTGCCATTCTCTTCCGAGTGCCTATTTGGTCAGACCACACATAGCGTACAGGCATACAGCCTTTTAAAAATGAAAATTAAAATGAAAATTAAAACCATTAGAGCAGGGATTTCATTGATCAAGACTGAAATGCAATGGTAATGTAGAAAGGTAAGCTTACATGATTTTTGCTTGCAGTGTTCTCAACTGCAAGAACACTAAGGCACAGCCCAACTATAACATTGTACTTGCTTAACTTTACATGGCTTAAAAATGTAGTTTAGTTAAACCAGTACATGACCTTGTGTTCAAAATCTGATCTAAAGATTTGAGGTTTATTTGTATAATTTAATATAGACCTGATTGGTATTAGGCATAAATTCAGTTAAGAATTTCCACAAAAGGTATTGTATTTTTAAAAATTGTTCTATAGTTTTGCTTTTATGTAAGCCACTGTAGTCTTCAGTATGAACAAGGTCCATCTTTGTTGAAATCATAAAATTGTACCAAGACAATGTGAGCATTGCATATCTTGATCTTGTATTGCCTGATCAGAAGCACTTGAAATATCCTGCATGTTTATTGCATCATTATAAATATATTGGGGATGAGCTAGACATTCAGGATTCATTGTTGTATTAGGTTGATTTTTTTTTTCTAATTTTATTACCAATATTGAGCAGTTCACTTGGAAAAAGATATGAATAATCTTTGGAGTAAAGAGCATAGTCAAAAAGCACATACTGTGGTCAATATCATTTGTGTACATTTTTTTATGACTAAAAAATAAGAATCCTAAGTTTTGGAAATAAAAAAAAATCTTCTTTCTAAAAAGTTAAAAATGTATTTGGTTAGAAGAAAGTTGCAGCTGTACCTCCTGTTCTTAAAAAAATGTGCTGTTCCATTTGAAGGAGATTTGTATAATCCTTAAAATATTGCCACAAAAGTGTTTTGAATTTAATCTTTGTTGTTGAAAATGTAGTTATCAAAGTTTTCCGGAAATGTCTTTTTTACTTGAAGGGAATTTTTCATTATTATTAATAATTCTGATGGATATTTCCCTCCCTGCCGGCATCTTATTTCTTTATTCTGTTATGGCTATTAAAAAATTAAGGAATTATGTATTAGAGCCTTATACAATAAGCACACAGTCCTCTCATGTTTTTTAAACATCTTTGTATGTATTTTATTTTATATTGACATGACTGAAATTTCAAAATTGGTGAAAATCAATGCCTTTAGTTCTTTATTCTATATTATCTTGTATTGTTCACACAAACTGACTTCTATGTTGTAGCTACCCAGATTCTTTGCTGGTGTGATGAGAATCAGCCCACTGCACCACGTTTTTGTAAACAAAAGAATTTGTGTCATTAAGAAAAAATATTGTTATTGGTCTTCACTTTCAGATATAGCTTCATGTTAACTATTTTAGGCAATAAGGTGCTGGTAAGACATACAGTTAAAGCCAGTGTCTTTTTTAATAATAGTACTCTCACCTATGAAGCCCCTGTAGATTTTATCACTGGCATGAGAAAGGAAAAAGATGGTGTGCACCATGTACACTAATGGCCACACTCAGACATTGCTACTGCTCACAGCTTGAGCAGGATGGATGATGGATTCCTCAGCACTGAACTGTAAATGAACTGCATTTCCCCTTTTTATTGTATTTTTATGCATGTCTTGAACATGTAAACTAAGCAGGAGGAGATTCATGTAAAATGATGCTTTATTTTAGAAAAAGAAGTGTAGTCACAGAGAAAATGCAGAGAAAATTCACAGAGAAATACAGGAAGGCTTCCACCTTGATGACTTCATTTTTTAATTAAGAAACGCTTCTCAAATATTTTTACGCCCTATATCTTACTTATGATTTGCTTTGTAGATGCTCAAGACATACAGGCCCATATATTGTCCACTCTCAGCAAACATCTTCTATTGATTAAAAGGGTTATGGATATATGTCAGACGATGAAGAGAGTCTCAATTTTATGCAAATTTTCACTGAGATTAAACAGCATTAAATATTTATAATTAAGTTCTGCGTAAGAGGTAAGTTTTCCCATCAAAATCATTGCATGGATTTGACCACTCAGTGGAGACCATGGAAAAATGTTTTAGATATATTTGTAGTGTTTAGTATAAGTGAAAAATAAGTATGTTTATTGCTGAAATTGTCAATTATTTAAATACACGAGCCTATTAAATAAATGTATCATCGTTGCCTATACTATAAAATGCATTTAAAAGCTTAGAAACATGTTGGTCAGGTTCCCAGGGCTGCCCACTCAGATTTAGATGAGTGTGTATAAAAGCCTTCTTTTGTAAACATAGCAAGTCCTGCAGTTTGAGCAGTGTGTTTGCCCATTTTTGCATGCTCAGCTTCTGTGCATCTTTCTGGAGATTAATCCTTGACATTCTGGATAGGTTGTGCTTAATGCAAGAAAAGACAAAATTCTTCAAAATATCATAATATTGAGGAGCATACACACACATGCGTGCACTTACAGGAGTGGAGAGCCAAAAAATATACTTAAAAAGTAATCAAATCTGACTTTTATACTGAAATAAACAGAATTGTTTCGCCATGTATTTGTCTACAGCCACTGTTGCTAGTGTGTTAATAATCCCACCTAATCGACACTATCCCTATTTATATTATGTGTATTGTGCTACTTGCAGTGTTCAGTTCTTCCATTTTTAAGTAGCTGTTGTTTCTGCCTCTCTCTGAAGATGAGGAATATTTTTCCAAGTTAATGAGATTCCTATTTTACTTAAATAAGATACATACTCACTATCTTTCTTTTGTTTTAAAATATAATTGCTATTAATATGTTCAACAGTTTGACTTGGGTTCCTCATCCTGTACTCCCTAATTGAGTGAATTAATTAAAAATTGGTTTGCCCATAGAAGAGTCAATGAGCAGACTCAGTGCTTGATGTCAGAAATAAAACTGTAAATTAACATAATTATGTTTCACCTTCCTATTTACTCATTTGTGTGGGCATAGGCACTTAGTTGTATGCAGTATAGTGTCTTAAACAGTTTCATTTACACTTTGGTTTTCAAGAATAGAGGAAAGTAAAAGAAAAGTTAATGACTAGATAATGATTTCTTTCTGAAAGGCTGAGCATCACTTCTAATATTCAATTTGCAGAACATCAGGGTAGAAAACACATTTCTGATAGTTTTTTAGTAACTGGACTTTATTTGGAAAGAAATTCTCAACACAGAAAATGAGAGATTATTTTGACTCTAGGTGCCAGGGTATTATTCCTACTTGCATTTATGGTGTAGTGTAACAGCTGTAAGTAACATCATATCCAGAGGTGTCTTCTGTCTGTATTGTACCATATACTTTAAAAACAACAAACACTGATGATGGCTACCATTTTGTTCACAATAATCCATGTTATAGAGTCAAAATAGCATGGCTTTTGTCTGTAAATTTCCATAGCCAACACAATATTCTTTTTCTATTTTTACTGCTAGCTGCATGGAAAGCGAAATGCAGTTCAACCAGTACATTGCTTGTTATAATTTTGCTTTTTGTGGGATTGTTTTTCTTTTCCCTAGAGAAACCCAGCATTATATTCATGATTTGGATAGGCTTATTGAACAGTAAGCAGTTGCTCTGTCTCCATGAGGGATTCTACTACCTAACAGCAAGATCAGATAGGAGAATAATTTGGCATTTCTATACAGGAACATTGTCTCACTACTGAATCAGAAGAAAACTTATATGATTATAGACTGTTTCGATATACATCAAATACAAAAGTGCTAACTGGGAGAAGAATGTTGTATCAATTTATTCTAAGCTGAACTAAATTCACACCAACCCCATGAAGCGCTACGGGCTTGGGGAAGAGTGGCTGGAGAGCTGCCTGGCAGAAAAGGACCTAGGGGGGTTGGCCAGCTGAATATGAACCAGCAGTGTGCCCAGGTGGCCAAGGTGGCCAACAGCATCCTGGCCTGTATCAGGAACAATGTGGTGACTAGGGAAGTGATCATCCCCCCTGTACTGGGCACTGCTGAGGTCCTACCTCGAGTGCTGTGTCCAGTTCTGGGCCCCTCTCTACAGGAAAGACATTGAGGTGCTGGAGTGAGTCCAGAGAAGGGCAATGAAGCTGGTGAGAGGTCTGGAGTACAAGTCTGCTGAGGAGCGGCTGATGGAGCCGAGATTGTTCAGCCTACACAAAAGGAGGGTGAGGGGAGACCTTATCCTTACGGGGAGACTATCCTGAAAGGAGGTTGTAGAGAGGTGGGGGTTGGTCTCTTCTCCCCAGTAACATGTGATAGGACAAGAGGAAATGGCCTCAAGTTTCGCCAGGGGAGGTTTAGATTAGATATTAGAAAAAATTTTACACTGAAAGGGTTATCAAGCATTGGAACAGTCTGTTCAGGGAAGTGGTAGAATTGTTATCCCTGGAGGTATTTAAAAGACGGGTAGATATAGTGCCTAATTAGAGCTATGGTTTAATGATAGTTTTTGTTTCTATGATTCTATAAAATCGAGTGATGAACACAATGGTGTGCAACTGAAGGTTTTGATTTTAAATGGCTAAAATCAGAGAAAGTAGGGAAAGGAGGACATGAGAATTTAGTGGTCAGTGGTTGAAAATCCCTCCACCATCCTGCCCCCTGCATCATATATACGGATGTAATACAATGCTGGAGAGGAAAAGAGTTTCTATTGTAGACAGTTGTATTCTTTGTTATCGCAAATTCCTAAATTTAGCCAGCTAACCTTTAAAATGAAGTATTCTTTCAGCAAGCCTGTTCCAGATGTAAGTCCTCTGAAAGTTAGAGGCCCTCTCATTTCTTAACTAAATGTATTTTAATCACTTAATACCTATTTGTTCTTTTGTCAATATTATTCTTAAGATAAGCTGGCAATTCTGTCTCCCTACTGTTTCTTTCTCCTACGTATTTATGGAGAACAGTCGTAGACTGTTCTCAGAATTCCTTTTTCCCTGCAATAAAGTCAGGCCTTTGAATCTTCTCAAAAGATATACACCTCCTTTCCTGCTCATGGCTCTTGCTTTTATCTTTTCTTGCACAGTATATCCTCATTCTAGGGTTGATGCTAATCTCAGGATCTGAATTCTCTGACAGAAGTAATGATTATTACTTCTAACTGTTGTAAAAATGAAAGGAGCTACCATAATACTGAATTTAAGAAATGTTACACCAAAACAGACTATACCTGACCACAACTGATGTTATTTTGGGAGTACCCATATAGTCACGAGTCTGCTAGTTCAGGTGTGTGTGTATGCATTTACTGGCTCACGTAAAATAGCAGATGAAAATTTTCAGTTTCTTAAACTAACTTTGAGCACTAGAATTCTACTTCAAGTTTTGAAATACAGTGTCAGGACTGTACAAAGAATTTTCTGTGCCAAAAATGTACTTTAGTTTGATCAATACTTTAATTCTTTACTTCCATTAATATAAACCATAATCTCAAAATCATAAGATATAAATAAGAAAGTAATGTGCATAAATTATGACCTTATTATTTTCCTTGAGTTGTCTCTGAACAGCAGAGCATTGGAAGAAACAGAGCTGTAAAAGTTGGTTGCCACAGAAGTGTTATTTCAGGTTTCAGGTTATTACTCAGCAGGAATTTTATCAAATATGGGAAATCTGTGTAATGTGTTTCTTTCTCATAATATTAAGTTTCAGTTGACATTCTCTGTGTGAATCCTTTGAGACAGCACAGATGCATTTTAAGCATTAGCAATTATTCTTAATCTTCTACTAAAATTTGTGAAAGTCTATTTCTTTTTACACTGTAGTGCAATGCAATTCACTAATACCATTTTGTTTGTGCAGAAAGGTGACCTGAGTAACTCATAAAAGGTTGAGCATGATAATGTTATAACAACTGCCAGCATTTTCCATTTAGTAGTTAACAACTTCCAGTGGATTAATAAGTAAAATATTGATAGTCAAAGGTGAATATCACAACAGATGCATGAATAGAAAATATAAATAGATAGCGTGATGCTTGTTTAGCTGCTGTATTACACAATAGAAAGTTATTTTTTAATGGCATGAGACACAAAACCCTAAACAGTAAGATACCACTGTCTGAAAATAGGAATTTCTACCCACCTTGCAATCATGAAGACTGCATGGCCTCAAGATTTTTAGTCCTGAAGATAATTTGAAGAATTATCAAGGTATTATGACAAGGTATCTGTACTGCTGCCCAAGGATACAGTATAAAGTTTAATGTGTCTTTATGGTGTGCTTGGGAAGGGGTGTAGTCAAAATGTGCTAAAGGAGAAAACTTGACTGCCCAAAATGGTTGGCTAAGTTTCACCTATGTTATATTAAAAAAAATTTGGTATAAATGCAGCTATTATTTAGACTTAACCTTAGACTTTAAGGTTTCTTGGAATAGTAATAACCAAAGATGCAAAAGACACACTAAGTGATTTTTTTTTTCAGTCCTTTCAGAGTCAATGGGAATTACCACCTCCCACCAGAGCAAAACATACCTATAACAAAATAGAATCAAAACAAGACAGAAAACTCATTTGTGCAGCAGTAGCTCTACACTTGATAGTAACATTTAGTATCTTATACCACACTGAAATGTTACATATTTCTGGTACTGTCTATCCTTTTTCCTCCAAGACTGACACTCAGTTTCAGATTGTTAATGGTAGTATACAGTGATATTGATATATTGATGATTATTTTGACAGATTTTTTTTCTTACAGCTTTTGAAAAATTTTTTTTAAGCTTGTGGTAGAGGTCAGAAATTCCACAAATCTGTGCTGCAAAGGAAAATAATAATTTTTTTAGCTATAACTTCAGTGGTGAAAAGTAGAAGTTCTGCAATAATGAATTGTACTGAGATGATTTGGAATCTACATATTTCTTTATTTTAAACAATACCTTTAAAGTAATATTTATTTAATGTTTTAAATGTCAAATAAATATCTTTTGCAGCAGCAATGGCAGGAATTTCCTCAAATTCACATAATTTCCATAATTTTAGCCCACAGCACCTCTGCTTGTGAATGGCAGATCTAGTTTTGCCATATGAATGGAGTGCAAGATGCCCTGTAAGGATTACAGACTTTTCATTTAGATGAAAGGAATTTTTCAGGAATACACAAATAGATTTTATTGCAGGCTATCATCTCTTCAGGAAGCAGATTCTTGTAATTTCTGAATAGGTAGATTTTCAGCACAAAGGACTTAATCAAAATTTAGACCAATGAAATTCAATGTTATAGCTGAATTTATAGATAAGAATCTGATTTTCATAATAAAAGACAGCTAAAGAAAGCACTAACATAAGCATCTTAATAGCAATAGTTAGGGAACGATGAGAGTGGGATGCTCCATATGGGCTGGGAGCTGGGAGTTCAGAGTGACAGAGTAGAGCTCTTCTTGATGAGGGGAGCAAGACACAGTCCTGGGGATGGTAGCCAAGTTCAGCCAAGTGTCCAAATTACTATACAAGTCCATGGTGACAAGCCAATGACAAGCTGGAAAGTCAAGACCATGGGTCAGGGTCCAGGTCAGTGAGGTATGTGGCCAGGCATATAATTCTACATATAAATGCCATGTAGAATCATTGAATAGTTTGGGTTGGAAGGGACATTTGAAGGTCATCTAGTCCAACCCTCCTGCAATGGGCAGAGACGTCTTCAACTAGATCAGGTTGCTCAGAACCCCGTCCAACCTGACCTTCAGTGTTTCCAGGAATGGCACATCCACCACCTTTCTGGGCAACCAGTTCCACTGTTTCACCACTCTCAGGGTAAAAAATTTCTTTCTTATATCTAGTCTAAATCTCCCCTTTTTTAGTTTAGAACTATTACTCTTTGTCCCATCACAACAGGCCCTGCTAAAAAGTTTGTCCCCGTCTTTCTTATAAGCCCATTTTAATTACTGAAAGGCCATTGTAAGGTCTGCCCAGAGTCTTCTTTTCTCCATGCTGAACAATCCCCAATTTCTCAGCTTGTTCTCAGAGGTGTTCTGGCCCTCTGATCATCTTCATGGCCCTCCTCTAGACCTGCTCCAACAGGTCCATGTCTTCCCTGTGCCTACTCCAGAGCTGATGTAGTACTCCAGGTGGGGTCTCACAAGAGTAGAGGGGCAGAATCACCTCCCTTGACCTGCTGGCTGCACTTCTTTTGATGCAGCCCAGGATACAGTTGGCTTTCTGGACATACACAAACAAAAAAATAATTACAACCAAGATGAAACCCCTCATTAAAGAACTGCCAAGTTTGGTGATAAGTCTAATTTTATTTGACACTTTTATAAATGATGTGGGGGAGGAATAGACCTTGAATTACATTCTTACATTGTACTAAATTGGAAAGTGCTGTATATTAATGAGGACAATAATACTTCAAAGGTACTGAAAGATTTTAAAAATGTGAATATAAGGTAATTTTTTCAGTTTTGCTAGAACATGAGGCTATAAAAATAAGAAGCCCTTAAAAGAAAATTAAACCACAAAGAAAATGCTGGCTATATATTTAAAAACTGAAAAATGGAGACTTTAGAAACAAACACTAAGTGATGTTTTTGCTGAATTTAAGCTATCGATGACTTAAAAGCGATTGTATTCCTTTTAAAACTTTTCTTCCATTCTAATAAACAATTTTTCCTGCAATGTAAAAAATATTGATTAGCTCTCATCGTGTTTCATAATGCAAATTACCAAGGTATATATGACATTACAGAGGGAATTTTTCTTGAAATTTGAGGGTTCTTTTATATCTGCAAAAATGTATTCCCAGACAGTGATGCTATCCTGTCTTTGATTCTGTAGACATTTGTACCTTGATTAATTTAAAAATGAGTGAGTCCATTCCAGGTAAATAATAAAAAGTTAGGAAGTGTGTCTGCCTTTGCAGGATTGTCTTTGCAGAGCACTGTCTGCAAAAAATAGACCTGAACTTTATACCTGCAAAGATATTCATGTACTAAGTTTGGTAGAGTTCAAACTGGCTTCATTTTTGCAGAATTTTAAATAATAATTCCTTGTTTTTTTAAAGTATTTTAAGTAATAATGCATAAACTTTTCCAATTTCTCTTTCAGAAAGTTTAAAAAGAGTGGGCAGACTATAGGATGACATTGTAGAATCCTGTAACATTCTTGTAATGAGAAATAAAGCAATTTTTAATATGAAATGAACAGATTTTTGAAGCTTGCATTTCAGTGCTATGTTACATAAGTAATCATTTAAGAAATATGTATTAATTAAAAAATTTAAAGAAATTTAGCTAGAAGATTAAATAATGCCAAATTGCATACGGCTCATTGACTCAATTAAAACAGCAGCACATTCTGCTTTTATTAAAGGAACACATATATTGTTGGTTTCCTTCTTTTATTGCTCTGAACATTTGCTTCTCTAAATATATTATATTACAAAAAATTATTTTATATATCTGTTTCTCATTTTCTTGCTGTATTTTGTTGCTTTTAAGTTCACCATATTCGCCCCTGCCAAACAGCGTTACATTTTTTAATTCAGCTCACATATTGCTGTGATATTCTGAAATTGCAAGAATTTTACACAGTGATCCTGCAAACCATAATGTCTGTGCATGGCTCAAGGGTGAGAGATTCTTGGTTAAAGTTGTGTCTGGTGCACTGGATAACCTCAGTCAAGCTCCAAAGAGACAATTTTGGAATCCCAGACTTTACTGTCTACATCACGGTAGACTTTTTGCTTTATTTTCTCATCTTATTTCTGTGGAGACTTTCCAGTCTGATTGTTCTCTGTGTGTTCGTCTGCGTGTTCCTCTGCCTCATATAAACACAGATGTGGGTACCCTTTTTTATGAAGTGACACTATGGAGAAGTGCCTTGTCTAATACAGAACTTTGTTGTTCAGTAAACAACTTCAACCACTGGCAACTACTCAAGCAACATGTGTATCTTGTGTCCCAGGTCTGTCTTTATCTGTGAAGAGAAATATTGTGGCATTCCTATTTTCTCTTGCTTCTTTTGGAGTATTTTAGAATTCCCTTTATTTGGGCTGGGAAGAATTTGAGAACGATAATTCACCGATTTATTCTGTGGAACACAGCTTTCATCTGCTTCTGGTTTGTCTTGGTATTCCCATTAGCAGTTTTGTCGTAATTGGATTGCACCGATGATATTTCAACAGTAATATGAAGACAAGGATAAGACTAGATAAAGACAGAGAACCATAGGGAACTAAAGCAGTATGACTGAAGTAAGGTATGACAGTGAACTGTAAGATTTAGTGGTTAATAACATGAAACTGTCACAAAATGGAAACCATTAATTGCAAAACACAAAGCATGAGAAATGGTTATGTATATTAGTTGATCAGCTGTGACTGAGAGGGGTCAATATGATGTGTTTATAAAAATAATCTTGAATATATTAGGTGAAAGTAACATTTACGTCATTATAAAAAACATCAGTAAGACCTTTTGTCTCCAGTTCATGTTAGCAGTGTTAAAATGGAATTCAGAGAGGAACCAGTACAGGTAAAGATTGTTACAATTACAGATAAGTACAAAGCCTCTCTTACAAGAAATGACCAATGCTTTCTTTACCTAACATCCATAAATTGTGAAGAAATCATCCCAGTTGCTGAATAAGTTATTTTAGTTGCTAATTACCTTAATTAACAGAATGTTCCCTATTTCTTGTGTGTATTTGTCTAGTTTCAGCTTCTAACCATTGGGTATCGTTATGTCTTTTTCTGTTAGAGAAAATAGCTGTTTATAACTGGCATTTTCTACAGAACTTCAGCTGCAACATCCATTCTGTTTTAATAAAAGTAAAATTACTTCAATCACTTTTTAATTCCTTAATTCCTTGTTTTATTAGTAAAAGATCAAAAAATTGCTACTCATATTGTGCTGTCAGAATTCCAGAAAAATTCCAGTCTCTATGTAAGAATTGTGGCTGTATAGCTACACTTCTGACTTTTGAAAACAGAAATGCATGTTTACTTTCACGTAATTGGGCATCTTTACTGAGACTTTAGTCTTTGGACAGAGAGCGTACCGTGCCCTTATAACATTATAAAAAATTCTTATGGTCTCAAAGTTTTGGATTGTGTTTATATTACGTGACCTAAAATATAAGGAAAGATGTTAAAACATAATTATATTACCATTTGCATATTAAATGTGTTTACAGATATCTATATTGTGTTTTCCACCAAATGGCACTAAAGTTATCGTGGCTTAGTGAATTGGGATTTTAAAATTGCAAGGCTATTCATTCCAGAGCAGTTTTGTGTGAATTCTTTTATATTCCAGCTCATGTTCGTAAATCAGTAGATTATTCTTTAATTAGTAATGCCAGAAGGACAGCTGATGAAGATATTATTCTCTGAGGGTGCAGATGAAGTCAAGATTCTGATTGCTGGTGAACATTAAAGCTCTGGGACTCTTTTCAGAGATAAAAGTATTAACCAAATGTATTGACTAGGTTGCATTTTGTTTTTTGTTTCTCATGATTTCCTACTGCTGTTAGATAATGTAGGTTGCAGTTCATCTGCAAAACATATACATTACTAATGGTGAACTACTACAGTTGCAATGTTTGGCTCAAAATACATGTTAGTCGAAGAGATTTTTATAAAACTACTGGCACTTATTTTGCAAGGCTTAATTAGGTTCCTGTGTTTCATGGTCTACAGTTATATTTCACAACATTTTAGCCAGAAGATGGCTTTGTCTAGGACAATGGAAGATGAAACCCTCTTCCAACCATGTGTTTGTAATACTCTAGTGGTTGCCTGCCTTTCTTGTCTGAGTATTATTCTACAATATTCTTCTTCCATTCATGTTAATTTTACAAGACAAAGGGGTTCTATTTGAGAACCCCTCTTTCAGTAAAATGGGCCAACGCAGTGGGTTGCTTCTGAAGATGCTGGCTTGTTTCTAACTTGAATTATTATAACCTCTTTTTTTCCCCAACCTGGCTATTCTGATTTCATCAATCAGGGTAATGCAGAAGTTACTGAGCATAAATTCTGAACTGAGGACAAGGAGAACCATCCTTGTTTCCTTGTCTCCTCCTAAGCTTGACAGAAAAAAAAGAAAAGATCAAAATTGGTGACCCCAAGAGATATGTTTTCTCACTTTGCTGGAAACATCAAAAAAGACTACTTTAAATTTCTCTAAATAGTATTTTACTGACAATATGATCAGAAGAGTGAAGATTGTATATAGTTACCATGGTTAATTTGTTCAAGGAAAGGAGAAGGAAAAAAATATTTCTCCCAATTAACTATTTCTAAGATTCCCTGGAAATTACAAACTATTAGTTTGAAATGTGGAGGATGTCCATAGGACTTGCCAGGCAGAGCCACCATGCCTGTGGGTGTTGTTTTCAGGAGATTCTTTGGAAAGGTGTGCTTCTGCAAGGAGTATGTGTATGCATTACACATCTACAAGTAGTCCCATTGAAATCAATACAAAGGGTGATAAGAATCTGCATAGTGTGTAGGGTTAATCAAATGTATAAAACAGTGATTTACGTACACAAGCACTGAATACATGTAAGAAAAGAAATAATGAGGCTGGGTTGCAACACTGTTTTATAGTTTATAGTTGCTTAATCTTACTTCTTGTACCTTTCTAAAAATCTTTTGTTCTTCTTTACCATTTTCCTTTTAAATAATCCTCTTTGTTTGCTCTTTTCTGTTTACAGTTTAATCCATTTCATTTTCACCTTTCCTCCCTCAAGCACTTCTGAGCTCTTTTCTACCTTTTTCCTCTTTGACCCAGTCTAACAACTGTGTCCTAGCCTATTTCCCAGCTAAGTGAGGCTCAAGGGTATTTCAATTCAATTTGGGCCCATCTCTACTCCAACAACAATGTTGCTAAAGTAATACCATTAGGTCGCTAAGATACTGTATAAGGCGACAGAACATGGCTAATAAATGTTATTTCTTTTCTGGACAAAGTAACTTGTGCATTGTTGTAATGGATGTTCAAGGAAAGTACTCTGTTATTTGTAGATTCCAAGCACTGTGTCATATTCTACAAAATGCTCATTTGACTGTTCTTTTTCAAAATTGACTCCCTGTAAGGGAAGAAGCTGTTGTTTTTTTTGGGTTTTTTTTTTATGATTCATTTTAACTTGACACATCTTAGTGAATGCTGAAGCACCAGGGATGGTATTTTTTCCCCATCTACGTTCTTAGCAGACATTTTCTGTTTGTCTCTGAAGAGGAAAGATTCCCCACAGTAAACTGTAAAAGCGGTGTGATTCTTTTTGTTTAACAAAAGAGAGGTAGTGTTAGAATGCTTTTTAAGTTTTTCTTATAGTTAAGAGATAGATGGTTTAACTGTACTCTCTATATAAAACAGTTTTGAAGTGAAACCAATAGAAACTGAGGTATAAATTCAACAGCAAAGTCTGTAAAGTTTTAAAAAGGAATGTTTAATAGGTTTTATGATTGGAGAAGACAGAGTAGATGCCATATAATCTTGATTTAGCAGGGCTTTTCTCCCTGTTACTAGAAATACTATCATTAACTAAATGTCGAAGTAAGGTACAGATGAGATTATGTTATGGCTGATATAATATTGCTTTGAAAGTTACCCAGAGCGTGGTTGTTAATGGTTCACAGTCAAAACTGTGAGAAAAGGATTGGGTGGGACTCTGGCATTCTGTTCCTCATTAGGCTGAGATGACAGGATTAAATTTCTATGTGATGACACCATTCTAGGAAAGATTATTCAGAGGCAAAAATAAATTTCAAAATGATCTTATACTGGGAGAGGAGAAACAGCATCCTGGGATGTGTAAGCAGAGCATAGCCTACAGCACACATGGAACAATTTTTTAGCTCTTCATAGCACCAATAAGGCCAAACTGTATCCTGTTTTGCATACTTCACTTCAAGGAAATTGTGGAATGACTGGAGGTGGCTGAAGGAGAAGCAAAGAGAATGATCAGAAAAGGAGTAGGTGATCTGCAAGGAAAAATGGAAGAGCTTAGGGTTGTTAGGTAAGAACACTCAGATAAAAGATAATTTTAAAGTATGTGTTGTCACTTGTGATTGGGACAGAAGGTAATGGACTCAAAATGTTGCAGCACATCAGAAGTGCTGAAGGAGAATTCAGAATAGGTATTAGTTAAAGGCATTTAGCTGTAAAGGCCTGCCTAGGAAAACTGTGGCATCCATCGTTAGATTTCTGCCACATAGATTAGACAAGAACCTGTCCAGAGTGCCAAAGGTAGACCTAATTCTTCTGTATGGTAGCGGGATGAACCAAATGACATTTGAGGTCATTTGCCTTAGAACAATGCCTATTGTCTTGGCAAATCAAACTTTAATTCATGTTACATTTGTACTAGCAGGAAAACAGCAGAATCTTGATTTACATCTTGATTACCTCCTTTACCTTCTCATTACCTAGGGGAAATTAAGTAGTTTGCATTAAAATTGGCTTGCATATAGAACAATGTAAAATATTCACGATGAAATATGTACAAACAGGATAGTGCAACCATACTTGCATTCAAATTAGAATAGTTTCACATACTCCTGTTGACAAATGATAATAATAGGGATTAGTTTGTAAACCTTAATTCGCATGTGGAAACCTGATTTACGCAAATAGCTGAGTAAAACTACTTTCTTTTGGGATAACTAATAAGTTCCAGATTTAGGATATGTTTGGAAGCAGTGGGGCCCAGTCAACAATGAATTTAAGCTTACACTTAACTAAGTGTACCCAACACCAGTGTAAATCTGCTTCTGTTGGAACTTATGAGTATGCTTTACTGGCTAAAGGCCAGAATATGCATCACCCTGGTTGAACTCTGTCTTATTTGATCAAAAGCTTCATTTGTTGTTTTCTAAACTTGAAAAATCATGATGCATGATAAGATTTGAGATGGATAGTCAAAGCATACCAATACCTTGAAAAAAAGGTGCTAGGCATGTGAGCCCAAAAGCTGGGAATAAGGAGGTTCTGTGCTCAGATTCCTTCTTTACCCTATATCCAGCACTACCCCTATCTTTACCTCAGTTTCACTGATTATAAAAGGAAGACAGTAGTTCACACTGTGTTCTGTAAGTACCCTATAGATATTGCTATTAATATTTGTTAACTTATTTTACTGTTTTTTAACTATTATTTCTTTTGCACAAATAAACACCTCTGACTTAGAACTGTTAGTGTTGCTTCTCTCGAATTTGATTTGAGATAATAACTTTAATGATGTAATACATCTAAGTTCTGGGGTTTTTTTTGGTGAAAGAAACTTAATAAAGGACACCTGAACAAATATTTGTATTTCTTGCGTATAACCTAAAAGGAACAAAATAGTCTATACAATCCTTAGGACTGTGAGCATCTAAATTAAGCATATTGGCAGGAAGATGAAGTTTGAGTACATACGTGTATATCTATTGATTTAAATGGGTCTTATTGCCGTGGCATTACAAATGAGACTGTCAGTGTAGTAGCAGAGTACATCAGCAATATCAGGCAGACCAAGGAGACTGGGACAAAATTATTAATGGAAAAATCTTATTTAAGAGCTAGTTTTCTTTCAGTGTTAAATAAGGAAAATGTACAATCTATAATTGTGAGTAAACATGAAATATATTTTTAACTGTCAGTAAAAATGAATCAAATTTGGGGAATACTGTTTCCTGACTAAATATATTGCTGCTACACAGATATTTGTTTTTAAATGTCCTTTTGGAGGCCTCTTTGCCAAAAGGATGTGTTCTACTTAGTATAAGTAGATTAGAAATGTGTTTGTTGAATTCCAAGTAAAAACTATGCCTTTCGCTTCAGTTTCTTTTGCCTATTTCTTTTTCTTTCTGTCTGTTTTCAGGACTCACCTTCCTTCAATCAATCCTTCTTGATTCAAACCTCTCCTTCTCCTCCCCATTTTTCTCTTTGCTTTTAAATCTTTTTAGTCATCTCTCTTTTTTGTTTTTTTCCACACTGCAACCAGGTTATATAGCCTTTTAAGTTGCAGTGGCATATAATCCAATTGCTTTCTATTTAGAAGAAAAGGAAAAAAAATTCTAAAACAAATCCACTAGCCTTGAAGTAATTTTCTGAAAAGGACAAGCTGTTATGTTTTCAGCCATACAATAATAGACATAGTTTCATTATGGATGATGCTAAATTCTCAGGGCTGTACTTGAACTATTTTTGTGAACCAGGTTTTTATCTTTAATTTTTTTCCTTTAAAAATGGGATTTTCTTCTCAATTCATGAGATTGGAAGTATTAAACTACACTTGTCCTTGATTCAGTTTGCTGCTTCTTCATGGTCCAAATTGCCCTTCATGCAGAGCTGAGCTTGTAATATGTACTCTAGATGCTGAGTAAATGCTTTCAGTGGCTGTCCCTGGCTTACTTACTCAGCCAGTCTGAGTCACCTTCAAAACATCAAGATTATGTGTATATACACTGTAATAAATAACCACCTGCACTGAGGTAATGCAAATTGAATTTGTTGAAATATGGCCTATTATATTAAAATTTATGTTTCTATTATAATTTTTATTGTACGAAACAAATTTGTCCTGTATAAAATTACTGAGAAATAAGAATTGTATCCATATATAGGAAAGCTTATCTTTTCTTGCGAACTATTTAATAATAGATTCTTACCATGCACATATCTTCTAAGTGCCTATTTTCTTCTGCATCCTCTTAAAAATGCATAACTGGATTTTGTCATTCTTAAAACAAGTCAAATAGTGTAATCATAATGTACTCATGTATATATCCTAAATATAGATGATTAGAGAGTCGGTTTCTTTTTGTACTTGAATCAGTTATTTTATAAATAATGTCAACAGATTAGAAATAGACCTAAAACATATTCACTACAGAGATTTCAAGACAAAATTCAGCTGCAGGGATATTTTAATTCTGAATGGTGACGTGGTGAGAATGAAGGTGAGATGTAGTGAGAATAGAAGGACTTTGAAATGCACAGTTCTGAAGCTGACATACCTCTAGTGCTTGTACTGGATGAAACAAGTTACTTAGTGAACTGTATAACAAACAGTTATTTTCCTGAATGAAGGAAATAAACATTAAAGAAGAAAATTTGAAATCAATTGGTAAATATGCAGGCACTAAATTAGCCTTATTTCATGCTAATTCAGCTTTATTGAATTCATATCACCATCCATAAAAGCTGCCTCTGCTGTTCAAAGTAATATTCAGTATATCTCAATTAGCAATGTGTTAACCTTTCATCCAAGTTGGCTAGCAGAGGGAAGCTAAATAGATTAACTATCAAAAAAGGGGAAAAAAAATCTAAGAACAAAAAGAGAAGTTAAAAATGTTTTTATTTTTGATAGTTATTTTTAAAATGTCAATAGAATGGGCAAAATAACATTAAACCTAAGTCTGATTATATATATATTTTAAATGTTGGAACTAGTCAGGAATATTGCAAGAATTTAAAATGTGTTTGCAGAAACAGTAGGCCATACCTGGTCTTTGGTAGTGTAGCCTGCTTGCTCTTAACAGAGAAAAAATATGTCTGAAGAGAATAAAATCCTGTTTCAGCAGACAAATGGGAATTTTGACAGTTTATTCTGGTCGGTGGTTTAAGATTAATTAAATAAGTGAAGTACAGAGATGGTCCATTGGCATATGCTGTGTCATAAAATTATTACTGTTAGAATGTAGTTTTTAAGAAAATCATGTAATGACAAACAGAATTAATAATCTTAATTTTATAATCTGAGGTAGTTACCCAAAAAGGCTAGAAATAATTCTTTTCCCATTTTAATGCATATTTTCTCTTCTACATTGGTATTTTTTACTTTTGTTCTGACATTCTCAGCTGGGCCGATGTCTTCATTTCTTTAATATGTTGAAAATACTCTGTTATTCTGCCTTGCTCACATACTCCGGATTAAAGTGGTCACCAGATTTAGAGGCAGGAAGTAGTTTCTCCTTGGGCTATATTGGCAAGAGGGTTTTTTTTTTTCTTTGGTTTTTTTTTTTTCTTTCTAACTTTTGTATAATTAATATAGTGGACTTGCTAATATAATTCTGGCATTTCCACCTGTTTTTATTAGAGACCTAAAAGACCACTTTTGAGTTCTTTTGAGTTCCTTTTCTTTTTTTTTTTTTTCCTTGTGTTTTGTTAGAGCATGTGGTCTTTGGAATTTTCAACTACAGACTTTAAGATTTCTACTGGTTATTAATAAGTGTTTTGAGACGCATATGATATACCAAGTACTTAATCTGTGGGTTATTTTGTATTAAATATCTGTAGTTGCTCACCAGTGGAAGGAATTAGAATCTGTGATCTGAGCCTTCATTTCTATAACTGTGGCAACATTTTTCTAATAAGTTAAAATTCAAATTCAAATCACATTTGATTAATTAATAAAATGTATCCTTCTGGTAACATAGTTTAAAAAAGCTAGGGCTAAATATAATGGTCACTCATATTTTTAGTCTTTTAGTTGTGATTTCTAATCTTTTGGGATGGGGCACTAACTTTTTTTTCTTCTTAATTTTGTAAGTTAATCAGTTCAATACTGAGATGTTCTTTTTTTATTAATTGACCTTGGTTTGACTTAAATCTAAGAAACTGTGTGGCATTAATTTTTTATCACATGTAAAAGCACAACAAGAAATACAATCTTTGAGGTTCCAACAACATATGCAACAGATGTATATTACAGTGTATTGAAACCTGAATTTCTTGTTAAATATAGACATATATAAATATATATCTGTACTAAGTATTTTAGTACTTTACGTACTAAAAATATACCATAATAAATAATCAAATATACTATAAATCATACAGAATGGGCGATGTTTCAGAGTTATTGTCTCTATTGGTACCTTCATTCTTGAATCCCCCATTTTGTTTCAGGCTTTTTCTGGTGCAATCTGAATATGACATTAGCATTTTTTTTCTCCTTTACTCACTAATAGAAATTGTGACTATCATGAATGGAGGGACCATATGCTGCTTTGAAAAGGCAGCAGGGACCATGGAGGCAGTTTATAAATGATCTGAGTAAGAAATGAACAGAGACCAATTAAGCTAGTTAGGAGGCCGAAAGTTTTGGAAAGCGAGGATGCTAAATTTGGTTCCCTTCAAAAATGATAGAAGATAGAATTAAAAATTAGTACATTTTTTTTTCTGCCTTTTCGCCTAATAATTCCTCCTTTGCTTGCAACAACTAAGTAAAGAATGGTTTGTTTTTCTTTTTAATGTGGGGCATGGATTTTAACACTGGAAGTTGTTGCCTGTCAGTGAAATAGCCAGGATGGGACTAGTGGCCACTCACAATATGGCTTTTGTCGCTGAGGAAAGTCTGTGTGCTAAATAATGCATGCACAATTACCACATTAATCAGGCTGGTCAAAACAGGTGATCCAGTGAATATCTTTGTGCCCACTGCCATTTAATGCTATTCACCCATGTATCTATTATAACTATTCATTTAACACCACAGGTGTGCTAAGTGCTTTGCAGACGACATGGAGATGAAGGTTCCTTTCTTAGAGAATTTAAATTCAAAATATGCAGAATGCAGATTGGATAGTAATAAAATGTGGGAAAATACGAGTGGGCTTTTTTAACCAGACTTTAGTTAGTTTCTTGATCTTGATTTAGCTTTTGAGAGCTATTTTAGGAATATGTTTTAGGCTTTTTTGAGTCTCTGGAAAGTATCCAATTAGTGAGAGAAGATGATGTAGCCAAGGAAGGGCTTCCAGATGTAAAGGGCAGAATGAAAACGTGCCACAGAAGAGAGCGGAGGGACAATTTGAATACAAAAAGCACGCAGATGAAGACATAAATGGCTTATTATAGTTACTATTATTTCTTCTGTAAATGCCAAAAAGAAAGAGTAAATCCAGTATTCTACCTGTATTAATTATATACAGAGATAAGAATGGGAAAAGTGTAGTTCCAACTTAAATGCCAAGGGAAAAATCATGTTTACAGTTAGGAAGACATTTATTTTAGAATAAAGAAGAATCCAGGAATGAAGAAAAAACCCAAACGGTTTCTACTAGGGAACATCTGAATTCTCTTAGAGAATCTTAGAGGTTCAAACATAAAAAATATTTTTAAAAAGAAAGTGAAACTTTGATTTCACAGATAGCTAACCCAAACTTCATGCTGGAATGTGTAGATAGGGGTTATTAATTAATTGACTCCCTAGTAGTTGCAGTAATGAAATTAATCCATTATTCTCTTTTCCTGTTCTATAAAATCGGGGTTCCCTCCCCTCCCTTTACATAGACTATGAAACAATGTGACTAGGGCTCGACTGCTGGTGTATGGGTAACATACAGTCATTCAGGCTGACCAAGGCTCTTTTATTGTTCCCTTCTGCTTTCCCATATGCCTGCCTCTCTCTGTTGTCTTGTGTCTTGTACTTAATGCTAAAAGGTCCTTTGACCAGCACCGTTTCTCCCTCTTGATTTTGGACAGCACCCAGGAAAAAATTAGAGATGCTGATCAAGGTCTGAAACTCCCAGACATTAGGATAATACCAGCAATACACAACAGTAGTAAAATAATACAAAGAATGTAGATTTCCACTTAGCCTAGATAAATGAAACAACAAAACATGGTGTATCTGAAGTGTACTGCATATCAAAGTATCTCAAAACACTTCACAGATTATAGTGATTCATTGTAATTGCATCATGATATTGCCATTATATTGCAGTCATGTTATCATTTCCGTAATAAACATTTATCTTAGGAATGTTTGTGTGCACCACATAATTAGCTCTAGAATAAAGAATGCTAAACATGAGGTGTGATTCATTACAAGAATGATAGAATTTGATTTTTAAATTCTAACAATTTATTTTAACTGTTACTTGTTAAAAGTGAAAATAAACAGTGAAGTTTTGTTAATTGCAAAACTGATATAAAACAAGCTTAAGTAATGATTGAAAGCTAGTACGTATTTAAATATTAGCACAATTAGTTATTGTTGAGTTTTTCATTTCCTGTCACTGTAAAATGTAATTAATAGGTCTAGATCTGCTACATTTATGATTTCAAGTAGGACTGTTTGATCTAAAGTCTTAACTAGCAAAGCCCTTTGTTCATCAAAAAATAAACTAGAATAACAACTTTAGCCAATATCCTCTTGCCTGAATCTGACCTTTAGTACACCAAAAGTAGTTTTGCAAAAAAGTATTTATAAAATAATAAAAAAAAAATCCATTCTGCAATCAAGTTGCCAACCATGCAAAAGGAAACTTAAAATCTTTATAAAAAAATCACTGTAGCTTAATTGTAATATAACTGCACAACGTTTGCCTTCTGAGGTTTGTGTGCATAAGCCAGTGATCTAGTTTTGACTTAATTAGCTTGGTTACTGAAATAAATATAGTCATATTAGCTCCAAGTACATTTATGCAGTACTGAGTTATGCTGTGAGGACAGTACCCATGGTTTCTGAGACTTGGGGTGTCATTCATTTCTTGTAAGTATGACATCTAAAACCAAAGCGAACTAGGAAGAAAAACCCACTAACCCCCACAAAGAAAAGGAAGGTAGAAACAAATGAAAACTATTTGGCTTTCTTTGCTTCCAGCACTTGAGGATGTCAGAAAAGATCACCTAATGTGAGTCTTGTGATGCAGTACAAGCATCTAGTCTAAAAACTTTTGTTTTCAGACTAAAGACTAAACAATTCTCAAATATTGATCTTATAAAAATAGGAACAGCAGGATGAAGATCCAAATCCAATTTTGGACCTCCGTGCCTAAATCTCCAGGCTTACCATGTCAGCCTTCAAGTTGACTCCCCCTGTGGAGTCAGGGATATCCTAACAGTGGATTGGGAGAGTTGCATTTCTAAGAACAAGAATTCGGTAGGAAATAGGCTGCAAGTGACCCATAATATCTGCAGAAACTATAGCCAAATTGCTACGTGATGAAGGGTAGACATATGTCACTGAGCAAAAATTGATCATTTTGGGAGGACCTACTAGGATTCACAAGTAAACAGCCCTAGAAGCTAACCGCCAGGACAGTGGTCCTACTTCACCAGTGCTGAAGGAAGGTGCTCATGCTCTTCTCTGTAGTAGTAACAAGATGGATTTGCATCATTCAGGCTTGAATAGAAAGCAAACTCAGGCACATCGTTTCTGGTTGAATATTTAGCAGGTATTATGCAAAGAATTGTTGACATTAACTGTTAATGTATAATTATAGTTTGAAATCAAGGCCCCTGTAACAAAGGCTTGATCCTCTATGTGCATGCTGTAAGGAAGGCCACTGGGGGATTTTATGCACTGTTCCACCTGTTTTCTGTTCCTGGTTTACTTGGAATAGAGCTGGTTATCCAAATGCTGGGGCAAAGCAGCTCTGGGTATTTGTACATTGAGAACATTCAGGTGTTTAGAGAACTTTTCAGTCAAAAAGGAGTGTTTAGCAAGTTTCAATAGCTTTTATGTCCTCTGAATTGAATTTTGGATTAAAATATGGACTTAATCACCAAAGTCTGCCTAAGGGCTTTTTATGTGTTTTGGGGAATCTGAACCTAAACCATTTTTCTTGTAAACTAGCTTAAATAAGCAGATGTTTTTACAAAAGTGTATCACTGATTTCCCAAATTGTCAAAAAATTATTTGAATAACATACTGCCTCCAGTTTATTTCTGAAAGCCAGGTGTATTTATACAGACCCAAAAGACTTCTTCACGGACATATATCCATGACATGGAGTACCCTCAAGTTTACTGCAATAGTATTTGTCATACACTTCCCCAAAACAAAAAAAAGGTCACAAAACGTAGAACTTAATCTTTCAGAGCAGCTATGTAATTTTGTATTAATCCATAAACCACTTGTTTTTATTTTACCATACAAATTTCTTCTTAGGGAAGCTGAAGTCGTTAAAGTGTCATTTTTGTGATCTCAGATTTTTGACATCAGTGTAATTGACTGTAGATTGGGCAAATTAATTTACATGCCTTTTTTCACTGCAGCTTTTGGCACTCTATTTCTGAATAGTGTGAAAGTTGAAGTACACTTAGTCTTCAGTTACCTGTGTAGTGTCCTATTTGATTAATTTTTCTTGAGCTTGCTTCATATGAGTTTGGTGGCAATTGCTAATTTAAGTGTAATTACATAATGTTTTCCATCAATAAGAATATTTTAGAGCAATGTGGGACAAAAGAGAAATAGTAATGGACATATTATATTGTATTATGCTATATGTTTCTGTAATTATCTAATTTTTTCATTATGTACATTTTTTCAGACTATTATTTCATAGAAAAAACACAAACCCCACAATTTTTCAAGTTTTAGTGTTATGCAGAACAAAATATTTAATTTTAAGGTAGTTTGATAAGAAAAGAAATTTTAAGGTTATACCCTAAGTTCAAAGAAAGGTTATTTTGAAGTTTTACTCGTCTTATTAATGTGTTTTGTGTAGGTGAATTGTGTACAATTGTGTACAAACGATTAAATCCCAAGAGAGTCAATTAGAAAGAAGGTAGGCTTAGTACAACCACAGTATCTAGCCTGATGGATTCTGACAAATGTTTAAATAATAGTATTACAGCTATACCTTAGAAAAGATTCCTGCAAGTCTGAATTAGTATGTATAGGTGTATATATATATATACACTAATATACACTAATTGCCAATATATATACTAATGATATACATATATAGCATTTAGATTAGTTTGCACTAGGGAGAAAATTTTTGTAGATGGTGAATCACAACTGAGCTTCCTTCCACTTTTGCCTGGTCAAAATATAACCCTTGTAATAAGTGCATTTCCAAATCTCAGTATGCATAGCAAAAATGATAGCTTTTGTTTATGAAGACTTTTAAGGACAGAAAGGATCTACAGGAAATGCAAGAAAATGACCTAGTTACTTTCAACACTTACAAAAGGCATCAAATAATGGCCAGCTTTTTGCAAAGAAAGTTCTTTTCAAAATTAACACCTATCAGCAATAACATTTTCCTACTGTGCTTTTAGTCATTGTTGTATTTGTCTGCAGGTTTTAAAATTGGTAGTCAAAATTGAGTACTCTGTGGCTTTATAAGAAAAATAACTATCAGCTCTTTACCAGTTATTACAGGTTAGTCACATTAGAACTGAATAAACATCAGAAATCTGATCCGGAAGTGACCTGTTCAAGTATCTTTTGTCTGAGTGTAAGTCTACACTGTATTTAAGTTAGAAATCTACCCACTTTTCTGAAAAAATCAGATCATATATTCAACAAAGTGAGAAACGGTTGTTTACTATAGGTAATAACAGGCTTTATTTCTTAGAATATTTTTAGCGTAAAATGACACATGGTCATAATGCCAACTATCTTCTTCTTCAAAGCTTTTTGGTGTTATGTTCTCTAAGTAAATCACTAACGCAATTTAAACTCAAACTAGTAGAGACTACTAGGTCTCTAGCTGTTATTTTTATGAGTTTCAAACGAATCCTACACTTAAGGCTAAATTTTTATTACTATGTAGATGCTTAATTACCATAGGAATCTTGGGTTTAGTTCAAAATTATCCTGCACTTGTTCCAGGAGCAGCAGTTTGTAATCAGTCCACTGATTTGAGGTCTTGGGCCTTTATAGGACAACTCATATTGTTTCAGCATAGTTTGGTACAGAAAGTAACTGCTACCATTTCTAACTCTTTGCAATTAATTAAAAAATTCTTTTGCTGCTAATGCAAATAATTTCTTAGTCTTCTATCCTGTACAGAGGATAGCATTCATAAAAAAGCATCTGCCTCATGTACTTTGAAAATGGAGGGCCAGACTGTGTGCCAGATGAGTATTCTCTTGTTTCCTATTTTCCTATTCCTATTTCCTATTCCTTACATTTTCTGTATCCTTCTTGTCTTATTAACATAGTATCTGCTTTTGTGGAGACAGAAGTAAATAAGGGCAAAGATGTAAGACCTCTGCATTGCATCAGCCAAAATAACTAGATTTGATGTAGAGGAATGAAAATGCCACAATTCCTATGAGATTATCTCCTGTTTTGATTCATTTAAGTCTAGAGAAAAGTGGAAACAATGTGAAAAAAGGTATCTGAATCATCAAGTTGGCAGGGAATAAGAAATAATCATCAACAGCTAACATGTATTTATCAAAAATCTGTCTAGAGAGTCTAGGGTCAGAATTATATCCTAAGCTCAGCAAATTTCACGCTAAAACAAAATAAAATCATAAAACTAATTTAAAGTGTTTAGGCTTTATATCAGACTAGTAAATCTTTTGGCATGTTTGAAAATATAGTATTAATATAATATCTGTAAAGCTGCAGTTATTATTGGATATTGTACCATAGCAATCACATAGGTGATGATCAAATAAAGCTTGGTGGGTTTGAAATAAAGTGTTACTGCTCTGTTGGTTTTTGAATTTTATTTTTTTAAAAAAAGAAAATACCCTCATCTTCTTTGGAATTGGTGTTTGAATCTGCAGATATTTTTATCCAAGGAAATTTTTACTGGGATGTGAGTTACTGGAGGTAGTACTCAAAGGTTTGAATATAGAACATAGATCAGTTATTTTCATTATCTTAATGTCTAAATGACTTCAGCAAAGAACAGCTTTCTCCTGTGGTAGGTAATTTTTGAGCTTTGAGATTTATAGTGTTTAATGTCATCATGATGATTTGAAAGAAAACATAAAACTCAGATGAAGATCACAGTGACAAAGAATCGGGCAACTAATAAATAATAAAAAGGATATGTGTTCATGTCCATCTAATGGGGAAACTTTGGCACAGGAAGAAAGACCCTGAAAAAACCCAAGGTTAAATCAGGTTGTTTTAGGAACTGAATATAAATGTAGAGTCAGGAAAGTCTGGATAAATTGGAAATGCTCTAGAGAAGAGCTACGAGAATGAGTAGAAGATTAGAAAACAAATCTTTGATAATGAGCTTTTCAGTTCAGTAAATAAAAGTATAAATAGAATGACTGGAAACTGAAGCTGAGATGAATTCAGACAAGAAATTATAACGGTTAGGTTAATTAATGATTTACTACAGACTGGTTCACTGGCAACTGATGGATGTTTTTGCCCTAAAATGTATACTTTAATTCAAAAAAGAATTAGTACATGCCTGTATTATACAAAAGTTTAGATTAGATGATCACAATGACCCCCTCAGGCCTTTAATCTATAAATTTATGAATTTCTCCAGCCGCTTTGGTTGTTCCATTGCACTAGGCCCCTTCTGTTGGCCACTGCATCTAAATGCAGTGCAGTATGGCTCCACTTAACTGTAGTTGCCAAGCATGTGAATTTATTGAAACATAGGTCTAGAGTTTATTGTAAACTCTTTTTTAAATTGTTTTTCTTCCAGTAAAATAAACAAAAGGGCTTATTTCAGGAAAGAAGCCCATAATTACATATACTATCAAGCGTTGCCAAGATGAAGTGATAGGCCTGGGGATTCTGAGAAGTCATTCACCAAAACCAGACTGTGCGCCTTCCTGAGATAAAGTACATGTATTAGCCCCTGTCGAGGGGTCTGCACTGGATAGACTGAAAATGAAATTATTTTTTTTTTCTTAACTGGATTAAAGTTTTAGGTTGGCCAGTACAATTTTCTCTTTCTTCTTTTTTTTTTTTTTTAACACTTCGGCAGTAGCCTGACTATTGTGTGGATGGGACATTGCAGTACCATGCCATCTTTCCCATACCTATATGGATCCTCTTCCAGTTCCAGGGGTCTTTTTCCTCTTAGTCATTTGTCTTGCTCTTCAACCTTATAGCTATCCCAGCAGACCCACTTATAGTCTGTCTCTGTCATCTCATCTGGATCATTGTCTTACTCTAAGGTTTAGTGTCCATTTTTACCCCTTTCTGTATAATCCCTACTAATTTCACAACTCCTGTCTTCCATCCAGTTCCTTCTCCCAGCCTATAGTAACATTCTGTCTTGCTAATAACATTTGTTTGCCTGTGTGGTTCCACTTCCCATCATGAATTATGGCCTTTGGTATCTTCTTTCAATATATCTCTTGCTTATGGATTTACAGTTCAGGTCTCACCACTCAGCCACACCTGATTTCCTCACACTGGTTCTTATCCAATATCTGTCTTTCAGGTTATCATCCACTGATTCCTCTCCCTGTTGTATTGCTGCAGCTTCCAGTCCATTGCAATTCTCTGATTCTTGTCCTAAATTACTACTTCTGTCATCAAGTTCAGTTCATGTTTTCTGCGTGTTCAGCCTGTGCAGCTTCCTCATCTGTGCTACCTGTAAACTGAAGAGGGAGCATGGAAAGCTCAAGAAAAAGTATTCTCTTTTTGCAAGCAACAGTGCTTGGACCTGGACAACTGCCCATTATGCACAATATGCTACAGCATCCTGCAGAGGAGGTCTTGTGCATGGCTACAGTATGATTTTGGCTTTTCTCTTAATCCTATTTAACCCGTTTTACATGTATGGCTTGCCCAGTTTGGGGCAGCTTTTAATGGGAAGCGCAGAAGATGCACCTCTAAATGAAGGATTCTCTGTCTCTTCCTTCACCTCTGACCTCAACATCTCGCTGTAGTAGGGAATATCAAAGGAGACATTGCTGAATGTTTTATAGGACTTCAGTATTCCTCTCTAGCCTCTTCCACAGAGGAAGACAAGACGTTTTAATTCCAGTAAGGCAATTGGAGGAAACCCCCCAAAATGTGACCCAATTTAAACCACAATGTTTGACTTTTGTTAGTGTTATAGGCAACTCCAAAGCTGGTTGAAAAAGGAGAATTATAACTCAGAAATTAATAAGCATTACGTATCCCACCAGTATTAGAAAAAAATCATTCTCATTCTTGAGAAAATACTGAAGTTATTTACAAAAGATTTTTTTTTTTTTTTCTTTTAGCAAAGAGCTCCAGTAAGACACTACGCACCTGGTAATGGTGCTTTGTTATTGTTGACACTTGCATTCAGAAACAGCGTATGCTTTCTTAAATCTAACAATCCTTTACAAGAGCAGACCTACTGTAGGAGGCTCTTTAGTCTTTATTTGTTGCCAAGAAGCTAAGGAATAGAGTGGCCTCATTTGCACAGAGCTGGAACTCTTCTGTCAGAAGTCTGTTCAGCTCTTTTACCTGAGTTATGCTTTACAGTTTTATTCAGCAGAGACTGTAGTATTTGAGAGTAGTTTTCCATGAATGGAAACAAAGTTCAGTCATCTTGCATGGATCTTTTTGGTTAAATGTTCACTTATAGACCTTGTGACACACAATCATTCTTAATGTCTAAACCCTTTGCTTTCTATTACATTAAAAATTATAAGGGTTTTACATGTCATCATGCAGATGAAGAAATTTATACAGTTGATTTTGACTTTTTTTAATACCCTGACTTGTAACTTAATTTGAACCTGTGTTGTAAAGTTGACATGAAAATGTACTAACCTAGGCATAAATTCACTCATCAGCATTCTACCATAATGACTGATGACAGTGGACAAGACTAATGATAATTTACTTGCCCGTCAAAAGAATTTCTCACCCCAGGCAAGTGGGCAATTAGAACTTTGTAAGACTGAGTTAAAGTTATTTATTTATGAATTGCTTCCCTTTTTAATGTTCTATGATAATGTTTGGCTTATTTTTAAACAACCGATGTTTGCAACAATTTCTGCATTTGGAAATTGCTTTTCTCTGTAGTTGTTTTTGTCTTCTGAATGGGAGCTATTGATTACTGTATTAATGTCCTGCTGAACACATTAAGAATATTTTTCAAAACTCTTCAGTTTGCTATGAAAATGCCCATGAAAAATGGATAATTTCTTCTTTTTAACACACTCCAGAATATGAAATTTTGGAAAACCTCTATGTTTTTTGGTTAGTCATTTAATACAACCTTGTTAGACAACACTAAAACAAGTGAAAACTGTTGAACTTGTTGGCTGATATATCTAATGTATTGGTAATAGCTGCTATATGTAAGTATTACTGTTCTTATGTTAGCACAAACTCATATTCTGAATATTTGGCCCTGAGTTTAATGGCACGTGGGGAAATTGCAACTTGTTACAAGCTCACTGGCATTGAAATGATGAAAATGTTCTCATGCTTCCTTTTATACAAGGATTTCATTTTCACACAGTTTCATTTTATAAATAGCTGTGTTCTTAGATAGGGACAAAATATCCATACTGGTGTGTTCTGGACTGGAAATACCAGTTCTGACTAGGGAAATACACCAGTCAAAGTTGCTTGGATCTTTTGGTTAAGTGTCCTTTTTAATCCTAAAACTCATCTCACTTAAATGGTGCAGTTTGAAGTTTAGATTTCCAGTCTAGATTAGCTGTCTAAGCACTCTTTACACACTGCCCCCAAGTCCCTCTGAAAGGCTATTTAACCCATTTTAAAACAGTTTCTGAGAGGGAGTGAGGTGATGGATGGCTCTGTAGAAGTGCCTGCCTCTCTCCATTCCTCCAACCCAGTGCTTTTGACTACACCTCTTACCGTGGCTCATTTTCCAGACTGTATCTAAGTCTTACCAGTTCTTCCTATGGCACCTGTCACAGATGCTATTTCCTCTCTATACATGCTCCTAGAACTCTTATTCTGCATTCTTTCCAACTGAACTGCTGTAGTTCAAGTATATGGAAGATGAAGGCTGAATTTAAGAATCTACACTGTTGTGTGTACGTGGGTTTATATACCCAAGAGCCACACTAACTACCACTCTGTGGAGACTCCCATATCTGTTCTGCTTTGTGTTCTGTCACTTGTTTCTGTTTAATCCTAGTGAGGAGTTAAACTCCTCTTCCCATAGCCAATCTTGCAAGAGTCTGGCCACATCTTAGCCAATAAGAGCATGCTTTTATTTATATTCCTTGTGTCAGAGTCTGAACAACTTGGAAGGACTAAAATATCCCTCAGATACAAATCTTGCAACAATAAAAATTCCCCAAAGTATGACTGCTACAGAAAGGAAGTTAGTCATTTTGCTATTAAGTGCTATATGTAAAGGACAGAAAACTGACTTTCTGGAAGGACTAACATCTTCTTGACAGATACAATTGGCTGATTTTGTCTATTCCCTACCTTAATGGATGACACCTGTAAAAAAAGTAAATCTATTTTTAATGGGATAGTCTGCCTAAATGACCCAATTTCAGGAAGAGTGCACTTTCATGAATATTTATTTAATATGAAAACACTAAAGTAAACTAGAAACTACATTCTATAAATAAAAACAGCCCAGAGGGTCAAACAGTGATAGACTGTATGATATGAAAGCTAATTTAGTATTGCTTTATGTGCTATGTTAGCAAAACAGATCCTAGTGTGTAGCTGTTGCTCACAATGGTAGTCAAGAGGTCTTTTGTTACCTTTGCACAGGCAGAAGGCAGCTTCTGGATACCAAGGAGAGGCTGAAGCAGTTACCATGCTTTAAACATGTATTCTCACAGTTTGTGGTTAAAAAAAAAAAAAGAAAAAAGACCCCTTCTACATAATTCTTAACATTCATTCTTAGTATGAGTTGAAGTTCCAGTTTAGAATATGTTTAGACAGGAGGTGCTTTTGAGAGGGCACAGAGAGACAAGTCCCTGGTTATCTTCCAGATTCTTGTTAGTCAGTTTAATTCCATCAAGATGTTCCTGTTTAGTGCAGATCCTTTTCTACAGCAAAAAAAATAACCAGTGTCCTATAGTGTGTCCTTAGGAGGTGAACTTAATAGCATTAGACAGCATTTGGGGACTATTATTATGTTCCACGTACCTATAAGTGTATTGACAAAATAAGCAGCATAGTGAATCTAGTCTTACTTAACTCCTGCCATGTTCAAATGAGTTATGCAGGCCTACCGTGTCATGTACATATTTTCTTAGGCAGGACATTTTTGTGTGCAGTTGATTCTTAAATATATGACACCAGTAGGATCTGAATGTGAAAAGGATCTAGGAGTAGGCCACTAAGTACTGTCATAGCATGCACTAGTTCTAGGTATGTACTCTTATGTCTATTATGCTTACACAGGAGAGGAAGTGATCTAGATAATGAGAAGACCAACATTAGAGCATAACAATTACTTTAATAAGTTTTATCATAAATCACTATTGTATAAAGCCAACAACTGTAAACTTTTTGCTCAAATTATAAGCAATTAAATTTATCAGAGTGCTTTCTATAAAATTTTGTAATTTTTAATGGAAGCTTAGCTCTTTTTGATGTGTAAGTGCCAATATACCTCATCCATGACCAATGATGAATATGATGCTTTATTCATTCAATCACATGTAGTTAATCACAAGATTTCTCTCTGTTGTCTTTCAATACAATAATATGCCTTCATTTATGGAATACTCAGCATTTGAGGCTAGACAGCATGTGATATTGCTTCTTTTTTTATTTAAGCAGCACCAAATCATCACTTTTTTTGATTTAAAAAATACCAGTTTGGATGACAACATTTATAGGAAGTGTGTGAGAACTGCTTTCCTACACAGAGACAAGCTATAGCCAAACCATCTGGTTCCAGTGAGACAGTAACTCCTGAACCCACTAAATTCTTGTAGGTTCTGTGTAGCTGACTGGCCTGGGAGCCTTTCCTTGCAGAAAACTGAGATGTTGCCAATTAGGTTATTATTGATAATTTACTGCACGCAAGCTAAAGCTCTCTGTAGTACCTGTGGGACCTCACTGGCTACTGGAGCCACTTCCTCATGAGAGACTGAAGATCAGATTCATTTTCTCCTCATCAAGTACCAATTCCTGGCTCAATCTATTTTAGTATCCACATAAAGTAGCAAATCTCATCATTTTTGTCTTACCTTGAAGATGAAGAAGATTTTACACACTGTTGTTCTCCGCATTTTTAAAACTGCAGGAGGTAGAGGAAGAAGACACAAACATTTTAAGAGCTCGAGAAAATGCTTTATAGTGGGAGATTTAAATAGCTCAGTCTGTTTATCTTATCAAAAGATTGATAGGTAACATGATTACAGTTGCAAGTAAATTCACAGGAAGAAAATAGTGGGTATTAACAAGCTTTTTTTATTCAAGCACAGAAGCTTGGTAGAAACTAATTCTAGAATCTTAAACCAATTAAAACAAGTTGGAGAGAGGCATGAATTCTCACCTACTAGACACAAATTCTCATTACCTACTAGAGCAAATTCTTAAATTGGGACTCCATGTCCTGTGGTAGTGTTGAAATGGGACTCTATATGCACTGGCAAAACCTGTGTCATTGTACTTAACAAGAGGGTGAATGGCATGTTCAATAACCTATGAGCTGCAGAAGTTACCCTAAACATCTTAAAAATAATTCTCACTTTACCCTTTATGAAATCTATGAAATGCCAAAATTCTCTTCTGTTGGAGACATATTGAGCCCACATGCTGAGTTTGTAAAAACACTTATGCACATGGTGAACCTTAGTGGATTCCAAGATACTCAAAACTCAAAAAAAAAAAAGGAGAGAGAATTTATTATTTGCCAGGACTTTTAATATCATTTTTGCATGACATTTTATAGCAAAGATCCTCATGCTGAGATTCACTGCTAGTTTGCTCACCTCTTGCAGCTGGTCATTTGCAGAGGATCTCGTTTCTTTTTTCTTTTCCCCTGGCAACACGCATTAAAAGAAAAGACGAAATACTCCTTGACTCCGCTGGTCAAAGGCAAAACTCCAACAAGCTGTGACATGGTTAAGATTTCCCCCTAATGTTTAACTAGTATTTTTGTCTTGATATACACAATGCCTGCACTTCTCACAAAGATTTTAAGATCTTATAGGTTTACAAATGGAAAGCCTTGGACTGCACAGTTGTGAATGAAAGGAAGGGTAGGTTATGAGATTATCTCTGTGAATGCAAGGTGGATTGATATGAAAAATATTATGGGAACTTATTTTACAGTATGTGATATTTTACTTGTCCTTTTATTGTTAGAAGGTCATGGTAGTGTATTAGAATGTAGGACTACATACGAATAAACTGTACGTGGGAACATCTGATATGCCTCTATACATACTATGAATATTTTTATTTTAAAAAAATCAACAAAATAAGAGAACGGCTCTTTCTTATTTTACCAGGGTACAACTTTTTCCTAGATTGCTGCCAGTTTTTCATTTTCAAGTCCCTTTTCTGCATCCTTTCTGTCGTACATCCTAATCTCCCTTTTTATAACACCGTCTCAGAGTGATTCATTTGTGACAGTCACAGAAGCATGCACTTCAACACCCACACGCAGGTAAATCTGCTGCGGTGATATATTTTAATTACAGATTTAGTCAGAAGTAATTAAGGTTTTATGTCACAGGGATAGCGGAGAGTTTTAAAAATTCATGTGGTTTCAGTCTTTGTGAGTGCGCAGTTTGTGACACAATGGCTTGCAAAACAGGAACGACCCCTTAGTGCTGTTAGATTAATTAATAGAAAGAGAATAAACTTAATGGAGCTAGAAAAGTGCAAAAAATTGTGTTTTTTCCACTGTATATCACACAGATGGAATGGTCGTCCTGGGATTGCGGCGGGGGACAGTAATTGCATTTTAATTACAGTGCTGATGGCTTCTGCTTCCTACCAGATGGAAGGCCCTTTTAAAATAGAGGCACAATAGCAAGCCTCTGCTTATTTTCTCTTCTGATGCTGGCTAACATAAAGTGACACAAGACAAAAGCTATTATGGTATGGTTTGATCAGAAAGACTTTATTCGGTACTATAATACTTTATAGTATGAAAAAAATCCGTTCTCTGCCAATATTAAAAAGACTCTTCTTCTGTCTAGAAACTAAAATGAAAATATGCAGGGAACTACCTACTACTTTTATTAGTAACAATCATAGTTAATCACATTGTTGCTAGGTTGGCAGTATTTATAGAAAGAAAGATAGATAACTGAGACTTCCTTTGTTTAGAATGTTTAGCAAAGATGGTTCTCAGGATGGCACTATACAGAACAAGGTGTGGGTTAGATTGAAGTTAACAGATGCAAAGCTTGCTCTATGATGTTCTTTATTTTACAAATATTATTGGGAGTTAGCAAACATAAAAGTGCTGATTATTGAGAAACTGATGTTGCAGAGAAGGGTCAGATCTGTAAATAGTGTGAAAATTAGATTCAAAGGTATTAAATTGCATTAAGAAGCATACTTTTGTAGATGGACATACAGTATTCATAAGTGAATAAATGAATTCTATTTAATAATATTTCACCTTTTAGTCATAGTTTAACTCCTTTATATATTAGTTTTCTTCAGCAAGATGCCCTTCCACTGTCATTCCATCTTTGAGACTATAATCTCTGTTATTCTTTATTGTAAAGATATATATGAGAACCTTTTATCTATACTTTGAGTCTTAAAAAAGGGCAGGTAACAATAAATAAACTTGCTTCATAGTTAATGTATAACTGATTTATTAAGCCGCTTCTTTGTGCCAAGGGTCACTCTCTGTAATTTGTATGTGAGAAATGCAGTGGGTACCAGGCTATAATAGTAATATTATTTAATACTTGTAATAATTAATAAAAATTAGCACATTGTAGCTCAGAAAGATATGACACTTAGTGCTATGCTGCCAGCAACTCAGCTGCCTCCTGGACAGTTTCCAGTTAACCTACTGGAGTCATCTCCATATTGTCAAGGATTTATGCTCAAAAGACACTGAGCAGGCTGCCCATGGTGTATGCTTGGAGAATGTGAAAATGGAGGGAACTTGGAAGAGATTGGAAGGGTCCAGACAAAGGGTTCATATTGTCCATTTTCTGGCTCTCTGGAATTTGAGTACTGTTAATACTGGAGTATCTTTAGTCAGATTATTCTTGACAAAAATACATTTGTATAAGCATTTATACAACCAGTAGTTTTGCAGGCCATTAATACACTCATTATTTTCTTTCATAACAACTTATGTCTAATTTTTTACTACTGCAGTCCGAAAGGTCACTTTGAGTATTACATTAGAGGTTCAAAAAAATGAATTAAAGAAAAGCAAGTGAAAGATCAAGTAAAATATTTAGTGCTTTCCTCACTTTGGTCTTCATGAAATTGTAATCAGTTAATTTTTGGTAATCAGTTAAAGTGGAAAGGCTTGCAAGCCCATTAGAAAAAGGTCTCAGAATTCTGAGTGATCTTGACAAAACTGCAGGAATGATTCAGTAACGACAAGACCAAAGCATTACTTTTAGCAAGGAGTAGTAAGTCTTTAGTACAAAATGTAAAGTCTCTGGTTAGGGAGTTGCACCGTCCGAAAGGAGGAGGACAATAGAGAAATAAAAGCTGAGTTTGAATTATTGCAATTGAATGGCAAAAACAGGAGATATTTTTCTGAAATGTGTAGCCAGTAGTGTTGTGTTTAAGACATGAGACAATTACTACAGTTTACCTCAGGCTGGTGATGTTAAAATGGATAACATCTCCTGCTTTAGGGTTCACTTTAAGAAGGACACAGGTAACTTGATGGAGTTTCGAAGGAGAGCAGTTTAAAGATACAGTAATCAGTGGTTCTTCGTATCTTCATGTCATAGGATTTTACAGCAAAAGATTTAAATTAGATTATAAAGGGGTTTTCTAACTATGGGGATAATTAACGAATGGAACAGACTGTCTAGGTCATGAGGCCTCTTTCATTAGAGACTTTAAAGACATTCTCGTAGTCTAACGAGGGATGTTTGGTCAAGATGAATTAACAGTGATGTGAGTGTATGGCGTAAAAATCTATGAAGAGTAGTTTTGGTCTATGTCAGTGTATAATTTGTCAGTGTTTATTCTCATCTCTTATCATCCCACAATTACCTCTTGTCGTCCCCTACAGTTCTTCATTCCTTCTGGTTCTTGCTTATTGTGTCTTGTGCTCTTGCTTATTGTGTTTTGTGCTCTTCCTCTAATTACTTCTGTATTTTTAAATTTCTGTAAAAATGTAAAACAACAACAGCAAAAACATGCTTCAGATGAGATTAAAACCATGCCTCATATGAGATATGAAATTTTCAGGTATTAAAAATAATGTTTCCATTGGGAGTTTGTGAAAGTGGTGTAAAATGTGAGTTTTGTGATGGATCAGGTTAAAACGTGCACACAAATTTTTTGTACTTCACATTCAATTCAAAAAAACACTGGTGTGTTGACGAAGTCAAGAGAAAAACTATAGAAGTAATACAAAGATGGCAAATAATTATTTGCTATAATATAGCATTAGATATAAGATCTAAGGCCACAATGCAGCAAAAGAAAACATATGCTGAAAGGTATAAATAGTTACGCTGACATCAGGGTTAGCGCATCATTTGGTTAAATGCTCCCCTGGGTAAGAGTTGATTAAATAATATCTAAGCTTGGGAAAGGTACATGATGATGCATTGTAAATATTTAAGAGGTAAAAAAACCTTTCTAAAGGGAAAGGATGTTGAGACAGTATAGGAAACTGTTAAAAACTAATGGAGTAAAAGAAAATACTACCTTTGTGCAATATCAAGAAATTAAAAGTATCCAATTACACTTGAGGAAGAAGATTTGATCATGAGATCAGTAGACTTTAGAATAGTTTAAGAGTCGTATTGCATAAAACCATATAGGTCATAGTATGAGGTCATAACATCCACCTATAACAATCTCCTTTGGCCATCAGCAAATGTTTGTGTTAGAAAATAAAAACAGCATGAGAATAAATCACTGAAGCTACACTACTTAAAGTTTAAAAATCAGAAACAAACATTAGTAGAAAATATGTTGGAAAAACAGTGCAGCACTAATTATTGGAATAGGGTATATGACCTAACTGTTTTTTTCATTCTCCCATTTCAAAACATCAGTCTTAGGAAATATGATTTCATTATAAAATTGAGTGAAAAAAGTATTCTAGAATACATATTCTAGAATGCTTTAAGAATTCTATTTTGGGGAGTCATCATGTTGGTAGTGGGTGATGCTTCATTGTGGTAGAGAACACCACGATAGAGCTTATTCCTCATTATTCCAGTATCTATGCATAATTTTGCTTTTATTTGTAGACCTACTGTTAAATACAGGTGCTGGGAAGTTATCATGTTGACTCGAGCTTCTTTGGAAACAACAGGAAAAAGTATTTACTAAGTAGGAATTAAGTTCAGACTTACTATAAAAGAACAAATAAAAGTAACTATTAGCATGAGATAAAATTTAGAGTAGTCCCATACAGAAATAATTCAATAAAATGCATAGTAGCTATCATGTTGCTTCATTGTAAAATTGAGGTTTATAGTGTTATTTGCAAAGATTTGAAATGGCTGAGAACTTTTCAGTATGAAGCTCCTTATTTAAAGACATTTTTACAGGTATATTATTTCTGGCATTAAAATTATAGGATTCTCTCACACATTATACACAGAGTAGAGAATGAAGATGGCTTTACACTTGCAGGAATTAATATGCAGTTCTTTATGTGAAATTTGCTACTAATCAGCACAACACTTGTCAGTACTTCATATGATAAATATCTTATGTTTTCAGAATATATACTTTTGTACTGAAATAATTATGATAATCTGGCCTCCTGGATTTCAAAATATAAAATCATAAGTTTCCTTTTATTCTAAGATAGAGTGAAATTGCACAAGAATATTGAGATCCCAAAGGACTGTGGCAACATTAGCAGAGATGCTGTACATTTGTATTAAATATCTATTTAAATTGTTCATATTATGTTTCAAATAAAAAATAGTAGAAGATTCATCTAGATACCATGGTAATAGGTGCTATAGAAATTAGTAAAAAGAAACAAACATTTGACATGTGTATATCCATATTTAGGCAAATTGATGGTTTCTGGCACTGTTATAAATTTCTACATTGTACAGAAAGTTTGCCAGCAAGGAACAGAAGGAGTATTGACTTTTTACTATAATGACATTTCTATCAAATTAATTATAAACTTGGGAAATATTAATCTAATTGAAATAGTGCTGCTAAAAGAAAAATACAGTTACATTTTTTTTTTTTTCATGATGGTTAATAGTTCACAAAAAGTGAAGGACTTGAAATACAAGAGTATTAAAGACTATAATTGCTAGTATTACAATGATTCATATGAATATTGTTGAAAAGCATTAAAAATATCTATTTACCTATTAAAACTCCATCTGACAACTGTGGAAGTAATTAATTTTTACTACTAATGAAGAAAGTAATATACATCTATAATAGAGAAAAAGTTATATAATACTTATAAATAATTATCAAAACACATATTGATCAGCAATCTATCATATTTAAAATTTTGTCATGACACAACAAAAATGACAATAACCAAATTAAAATGGGAATCATCTTCCTGTCATGTTAAAAAGGGTAGAAAGGAGGACCCCGGGAACTACTGACCTGTCAGCCTCACTCTGTGCCTGGGAAGATCATGGAACAGATCCTCCCAGAAGTTATGCCAAGGCACATGGAGGACAGGGGAGGTGATTTGAGTCAGCCAGCATGGCTTTGCCAAGGGCAAGTCCTGCCTGACCAGCCTGGCCTTCTATGATGGAGTGACTACATTAGTGGACAAGGGAAGAGCTATGGATGTTGTCTAGCTGGACTTCTGTTCTGTAGTGCCTCTGACAATATCTGTCTCTCAAAATTGGAGAGGTATGGATTTGGACTGTGTGGTAGATGAGGAATTGGTTAGATGGTCACATCTAGAAGGTAGCGGTCAATGTCCCGATGGAGATCGGTGACAAGTGGTGTCCCTCAGGAGTCCGTATTGGGACCAGTATTGTTCAGTATCTTCATCAATGACACAGACAGTGGGATCGAGTGCACTGTCAGCAAGTCTACAGACGACAGCAAGCTGAGTGGTGTGGTTGACATGCCTGAGGGACAGGATGCCATTCAGAGGGACCTGGACAAGCTCCAGAAGTGGGCCCATATGAACCTCATGAGGTTCAACAATTTCAAGTGCAGGATCCTGCTGGGCTGGGGCAACCTCCGGTATCAATACAGCCTGAGGGATGAAGTGATTGAGAGCAGCCCTGCCAAGAAGGACTTGGGGGTGTTGGTGGATGAAAAGCTGGACATGAGCAAGCAATGCGCACTTGCAGTCCAGAAGACCAACAACATCCTGGGCTGCATCAAAACAAGCCTGGCCAGCAGGTCGAGGGAGGTGACTTTGCCCCTCTACTCTGCTCTGGTGAGACCTGACCTGGAGTACTGTGTCCAGCTTTGGAGCCCTCAGCACAGGAAGAATATAGACCTGTTGGAGTGGGTCCAGAGGAGGGCCACAAAAATGATCAGAGAGCTGGAGCACCTCTCCTATGAAGACAGTCTGAGAGAGTTGGGGTTGTTCAGCCTGGAGAAGAGAAGGCTCGGGGGAGATCTTTCTGTGGCCTTTCAGTACTTAAAAGGGGCATATATGAAAGATGGGGATGGACTGTTTAATAGAGCCATTGTTTAAATTAAAAAATGAGATACTTAAAGATTCTAATGATGTTTCTCTAATGGAACAAAAGACGCTATTTTCCATGTTAGTCAAGTCCTCAGGTAGACATGTAAGATCATGCTCAACTGGACTGCACTAATTCCAGGGTAAAGGCCAGAACCTGAGACAAAGACGGGAAGTTAGGGGATGGTCGGCATGTATTAAGAGCAGAATTTAAATGTGGAACTGTGTAAATGAACACTTTGTTAAAGTACAATAGACACACACAGAATTGGAAGACGAGTTTGTGCAAAGAAAGCATTGACAAAAAGGCAGTGGCACGCACCTTGCTCTCACCTTTAGTGAAGGTGATGGGCTGAAAACACTGAACTCGGTTGTTGATGCTGTTTTCTTTGCAGGTGCAGAAATGAAATTTGGTGTATCTGAAAAATGTAATGCTGAGTGCTCTTGACCCAAAAGTGTTCTCTTCAGTATTCATGACATCTTCTGGTTTACATTTTTTTAGCAGTCTGCTAAAGCACACTAAAACGGCCTTTATCACCTTATTTTGTATTGATTGTCTAAATAATGACTGCATACAGACTGGGGAAGAATGTTATTTAGACTGTTTAGTAAGAATTGATTCTTGAATCAGGTAGTTTAATTATGGGTGCACCACGCTTGGATCTTTGAAAGAGTTGTTAACCTCTGAATGACATGGGATGCTCTTAATTTCTTTGCCTAATGCATTACTCAGTTTACTGAAGAATTCCTGGGGCATAGACTGACATCTTCTTTCTCTGCACCATGTGAAAACCACAGAGCTCCTTCGTGACTGTCACTGCATATTCATTTCCATACAAGCATGCATATGTTAGGCTACACTTTTTACAGAGGACTAGCTTGTGCACTGCAGCACTTCGTTTCAGTCCCAGCACTGCTCCTCTTGGTCTATCTTCCTTATTGAACACTCACAAGAAAAAAGAGAGGAACATAAGAAGGAAGCCTTTGTGAAGAACGGTGCCCTAAGGTCTGCATAACAGGGCTTCCAAACCTGGATCCTTCTGCTGCATCAGGGCACTTTTGAATTCGTGAAAGGGGACAAAAATTTCATTTTAAAGGGCGGCTGGAGATGTGGTAAGCATTAACAGTTCATAGTTTTCTTGACAAGTGATCTGAAAATAGTTGAAATATAATGCCTTAGTACCAACAAGTCCTGACTTTTGCTCCAGGCTGCCTTGGGCCTAAGAAAGTGTTTGGCTGACTCTTAAATATTAGGTATGCTGTAACATTTTTAGATTCAGGGGGAGTTAAAGTATCTAGAACTGGATTAATTTCTGTGCAGGTTCTGGATCTGACCGTGTGAAAAAAATTGCACCGTAGCAAAAGCAGCATGGGGTTTTTTGGGTGGATTTACCAGAAGGACAGTAGTTGGTGCTGCTTTAGATTTACAACTTTCTCTTGAGAGACAGGCAGTATTCGTAGAGAAAAATTGCTTTTCCTGCCTGTGGGTAGGTGGGTAATACTGAAGCAATTTGGGTTTGGTTGTTAATTATAGAATAAATTAACCCCTCTCTAAATTCTTTGCCGTATTCCAGAGCTGGATGTTAGAAGCAGAGCTCTTCTGCACCAGTGGCATGCTGTGATTGAGATCTGCACACACCTTTTACCATGAATCTTGCTTTTAATCTTGGCTTTCTAGAAATATAGGTACGCTTGATTATCTGTCCCTGTTCAGGAGTTGGCTTTCTGCAGGTTCTTCTAAATTGCAGTTCTTACTCTGTGCTCTGAAACAGCTTTGTTTGTGTAAGGATCCAATGTATATTAGAATCAAATGGTTTTAAAAGCAACTGATACATCTGAATGTTACGTTATAGAGAACCATATTGCACTTGTAATGGCAGTATTAAGTTCACCCTTATATCAAACACTCCTGTTTTTGGTATAAACGTATTATCAATTTGTTTTTCCCATTGTCTCTATAAAGTGTCTTACTGTACTATGGCTACATGTTGTTTGTTTTTATTATCTTTATCATGTAGTATAGATAGTGTAAGAGCTACACAGAAATGTCTCTCTTTTCCAGAAATGTATTTATTTAGTTATTCATTTGCAAGGTCTCCATATGTTGATTCATCACTGAAGCAGGCAATGCTTGTGTAAAGGAGGCCTCCATAAATAATACTGTAAATATATAAAAGACATTTATCAGAGAGTAGCTAAACGAACCCTGCATAATAAGAAATGATAAACTCCTTTGTATTAATTGCTAAAAGCAGTGATTCTACTTGACAGAGCACTGAACTGAGTCCTAGGAGATCATATTCACTGGCTAGAGCAAATTCACTTATAGGCTTGCCTCATTTTCCACTTCTATATAATGGGAAAAATGCTATTGACTTTCTTTGTAAAGCAGTTTTAAGATTTAATGCTGAATAATGCCATATATGAGAAATGTATTGTTTATAATCTACTGAACACAGAAATATAAAACCAAAGTGACACTCCGGTTCTGGAAACTATCTGGAGTAAGGATTTGCAAGTCTTCATGAGAGTGCATTCCAGATTTATATCTTTAAAAAGCACTGATAGAAATTTAGAATGCTTAAACCGGGGAATCAATAATGACAGGAACCACATAGCTCTGATATTCACGGTAGGACACACAGAGAGAGGACTGTAGCTCTGTAACAGTGCCCTGAATTGCTTTCAATTTATTCTTCAGTCCAAACAAGAACTGTTCCATTATACAAATCATGTTTAACTTCTGCATGACTTCTGAAGCTTTTAAGTGTTAGCTATATTTTAATTTGATTTACATATGGTAAAGAATTTAGATGTACATGTCTATATTATAAACACAGTGGTTATACTACTCATTTGAGAAATAAAGTAGCCTGTACATAGGTAAAGTTGCCTCAGAAGGTATTAATTCTTCTTTGTTGTTTATTACTGGTACCCTGATCCCTCATTACCTCACACAGGATGAGTATGATTGCGTGTAGATCCTCTTGCAAGTATCCTCTCTAGCATTACATGTCCTATACGTTCTTTTTTCCATCAGTTCTACATAGATTTAGTTCCAAAACCAGATATTCCCTGAACAGAAAATCAGTTCTGTCGTGCTCATTCCCGTGTCCTAGCCCATTCAGTCTGGGTGGTTATTTAGAGCATCTTCCACAGCACATCTCAATGAGCTTGATGATCACAGACAAAATAGAAATTATGATTATGAAAGGCCATGTAAGATTTATTTCCTGCCCAAAACAGCTTCATTATGCCTTGATACTTCCTGTTTGAGTTCTGCTATTTAGCTTCCTGAATCACTTTCTAGGCCAATGTATCGTCAATAGCTTTGTGCTGTGATTGCCTGAAAATATGTTCATGTAGGTCACCTTCTTGAAATAAAAAATTTGAGAAATATAAGTAAAATGAAGCTTGATTAAAGTTCCTCTTAAAACCAAGTGTGCTAATTTAGATAACACTCTCCCTACAGTTTTTTAGAGTACCTGCCTCTCTCAATTTTTGTTTTGGCTGATTAATTAATATTTTCTCAGAAAGATCTATTGCTCTTAGAGGAATGTTTTTTATTAAAGACAATTCTTAGGGAAAATAATCTAATGATTCCTTACAGAGAAGCATCTTTTTAGTCACACTTTATGTGCATAGAGATACCTGGTTTTATCTCAAAGACTGCGTATGCAATAACACTACTTGGCCAGAGTATTTCTTTGCAGACTGCTTCTGTTCTTGTATATGTCAAAATCTTCCCATTAAGTAATATTTATTACCATGAATGCTTACAGAGAACCTATTCAACCGTGTTGAGTATCTAAGGGAAGAGAAGCAAAGAAATTACTATGGTTATCATGATCCAAATGACATTTATTTGGTAAATATCCACAATAAAATGTGTAAAAAGAGGTGAGGATTGTTTATGTGAGGAGCAGTCAACAAACTTAGCCTTCATTAGACCATCACATCTGCAACAATGTTACAGCAAGACTTTCATTTAGTGTTTGTACAGAAAAAAAAATGTTTACCAATAGAATTGTAGCCAAGGTCAGTGAGATGGAAGAAAAATGTGAGAAAAGTACTTAGTATTAAATACAAGCTGTAGTCAGAATTCTACTGTTCTGACATGGGTCATCTTGTGTTTCATTTCTCCCTCTCTAATTTTTGAAATAATATGTTATTTGATGCCAGGTACATTGGTTCATGTGCTATAACCAGAAATATCTTTTTTTTCCCCCTGACATTTGACAAAGTTCTGGAATCAAAGAGTGAACTTCTGTATTTCAGCATTGATTAGGGACTACTGTGTATGTGTGATGAATTTTGTCTTTTTGGAGAGACTGCTGAATATTTGTGTCAATATGCATACCAGATAGGTTATTCATATGCACTGGTTAATATGCAGAACTATAATTGCACACTCATTTCTTGACTTCACTGCATTAAAATTCTCAACCACAGTGTTTCATTAATAGGTTTATTGCCCTATAAGTTTCAGTGAACCCCAGTAAAGGAATATTAGCTGTCGTAAGTAGATTTTAAAAGTTTAGATATAATAACCTGTAGTTAAAACATTAAGTTATTGTAGTATTGTGTGCCTTCCAGAGACTGTAATGGGTGTAGAGGAGTGAATTTAAGGTAGTGACACAGAAAAGACTGATATTCTCTTCACAAAAGTTCCAAGTCATATGTTCATTACTATTAGAAGTAGGATCGAATCAAATTTTCAGAGAAATCTAGCTCATCAAAGGCTGAGATTAAAAAAAAATAATCTTATATATTAGTTTCTAAAAATATTTCCTATTTCTGAATAAAATTAACACATCTTCACTCACTGCTGTCAAAGTGAAGTCCAGAAAAGAGAGGACAACATGATGCAGCCTCCTGAGAGGATGCAAAAATGTAGAAAAGTTCTCACTCTTAGACTTCAGGAGAGCAGACTTTTGTCTGTTCAGAGACCTACCTGGAAGAATCTCATGGGTTACAGACCTGGAGAGAAGAGGCATCCAGAAGAGCTGTTTGATTTTCAAGGATCACATTCTCCAAACTCAGGAATCATCCATCCTGACGAGAGAGAAATCACATAAAGACAGAAGGAGTCCTTCATGAATGGACAAGTTACTCCTGAAAAAGCCCAAACATAAAAAGAAAATGTACAATAGGTGGAAGAAGGGATAGGTGACTTGGAGAAATATAGAAGCTCTGCTTAAACAGACAAGGATAGGCTTAAGAAGGCCAAAGCCCACCTGAGTTGAATCTGTCCAGGGACTTAAAGGGCAACAAGAAACCTTTCTATAAGTACTTCAGCAGTAAAAGGAAGGCAAGAGAAAACGTGGGACCACTGCCAAATGGAACAGGGATTGTGGTGATAAAGGACACAGAGGTGGCCAAGGAACTTTGACCACCTTCTTTTCAGCCCTTGTTGGTAAGACTGTTTTTCAGGAATTCCAGGTCCTTGAGGACAATAGTAAGGTCTGGAGCAAGAAAGGCTTACCATTGGTGGAGGAGGATCAGTTTAGGAAAAATTTAAGCCAACTAGATTGGCAGGGGAGAGGACCTTGTCCATGTGTAGAAATATCTGATGGGAGGCTGTAAAGAAGACAGCTAAGTTCTTCTCAGTGATGCCCAGTGAAAGGACAAGGGGCTATGCATGCAAATTTTAATTACAAGAAAGTCCACTCAAAAATAAGAAAACACTTTTTTTTTACTGGAAATCTGGTTGAACACTGAAACAACTTGCCCAGAGAGGGTATGGAATGTCCATCTCTAGAGATATTAAACACTTAACTGGACATGGTCCTGAACTGCCTGCTTTAGCTCACACTGCTTGAGCAAAACGGTTGGACTAGACAATCTCCAGCGGTCTCTTTCAAACTCAACTATTCCGTGAATCTGTGAATATAAGAAAAATTACTTTGTTGCATCAGAAAGGACAGTCTTTAAGCATTGCCCAACTAACAAATCCCTTAATCAAAGAAAATGGATTCTTTTTCTTTGGCAAGTGCTCACCCAGAATAAAAAGGACTGTTCTTAGGAACATTAACTGATGACCTCTAGTTTCTTTATTGTAATTTGTGATAATATGGGATAACATTAATGCTTATAAACTTGAAAATGACATTGCATTGTAAGAATGATTTGAATAATTTTATATTTGAAACTTTAAGCTATAGTGGAGATATTATTTCAGTTCACTTACAGAATTTGCATGAATGTTCTGAAGTAAATGCTAGTAAACACATAATATATTCTTCCTCTGCTCTTCAAAGCACAGATTCCCTTACACACATGATCTTCCTAACATGCTATCTCTTCCTAGAAATGTTATTAACAAGAAGAAAAATTTGGTAATCATAATCAATTATTTGATCAGTCTATAATGGAGATTACATTAAGGCTCATGTACTGTTGCATTTCCAATAATAAACATTTATAGCAATTATTTATATGAAATATCCATTCTGGGTTCCCATACTGCATTTATGATGAGGTTCCCACAGAGATGAGACAGTAAATGTAAAATTCAGAAAATCCATTCTGGGTTTCATTAGAAGGCATTCAAGGACCTTCAGCATTTTGCCTATGTCAAAATACTCTGTCAGTTCTCTGTGTGGTTACTTAGATTAATTGGCTTTTCTGTGATTCAAATTCAAATGCTTTTTTACATTCTTACAAATATTTTGGCAAAGATTTCAGGGACATTTTGATCCTTGGCTCATTGAAATAAGTGGGAATTAGGAAGTCAGCAAGTCTTTGCAAAGCTAACCTTAAATCCTCAAAAATTCTTGTATGGTAGAATAAAAAAAAATAAATTCAGAAAGCAAAACAGCCAGGTCCAAATGCTACTTTTATTTACCTTCTGTGCAGTAAAAGTGAATAAATTGCATAATAGACAAGCCTTTAATTCTTTCAGTTCATAAATGTACATGAACTGATGAAGATTATGCAGAAAAAGCCACTGAATATTAGAAATTATGAGTTGTGGGTCTTGTGCTTAAGCCAATAGGTCATATTGCCTCATTTAACTTATTAAGGTACTAGGATTAATTAAATCAATTACTTGGCATCTCAATCTAAAGGCTGTGAACAATGATGTCACAGCTATGTCTGTAGACTCGATCACTGAATTGCATTAGGTTTTTTGCTGTTTACTTTTTTTGAGGCCAAATAAGTTAATGCTTCTACTCTCTTGAAAAATTTTAAACAGTAATATACCGATGTTTTAGTATGTAAATAGTATGTGTTGGCTGTTTGTTTGTGTCAATTTATTTGTTATATGTAACATTAGTGGGACATGGAAAGTGGTGTAAGAAGTTGTTCTTAAGAAGTTGCCAGTTGCTGTTGGTCATTAGATGGTGAAGGACAACAATTTCCCTCTATACTTCATTGAGGCACTGAAGCAGAGAACAAGACAACATTTCTGTCAGAAGCGGGCTGTGTAATTCACTGGAGATACAGGCACAGAGGGAGAAGCTTTCCTCTCATTTTCAGAGGTTGTACCTATGTGATCATGATAACATCTGAGCTTAGGTTTAAATTCAAACTTAGACCAAGCAGTTCTGAGTCTCCACAAATACAGGAAGGTGAGCTTGGCTGTATTTTTTCTTGGAGCATCATCGACAAAATGATTAGGAAGTTCAATTACAAATTTTTTTTGCTGTTTCAGTCAGCCAGGAATAGCCAGCTTGTCATTCAGATACAAGGTTATGTTTACATGGCTAGCAGTAAGAGTAATTACCTCTTTAATAGTGACTTAAACAATTTGGAATGGGCATCACTGAAAGACAGTAAACATAGAACTCTACAACACTATATTTACCACCATTTTTTACTTTTAGGCAATACTTTGAAAGCCACCAAATGACTGCTTATAGCAGTCAAGAGTTGCACTTCACATTATAAAACACTGGAGAAAAAAATGAAAGCAAAGTTTTGGTTTTTTTTGAAAGAAAGTGGGAGAGCAAAGGAGGAAACTTCCTGTTGCTTTGAGATGTGAAATACATCACATTTCAAAATACTATCAGCTTTTTAATATTTTAAACCCACCAACCCCACTAAAAATGAATGCTGAAGTTGAAGTATCTCACATTAAAAAGTTAAGCTGCCTGCAGTTTTCATTTAACTGTGTGATGGGATACTGCTGTGTCCTACCAGGGAGGAAAAGGTTTAACACTTGCTTTTGAGAGGTAATTGTTTGAAAGTCTTAACAAAACTGATGTAGTAGGGATTTACAGAGAGGTGATATAAATGGAGGGTGGGGATTAGAATTGTGGCTTGTTCTGCTTTTACAATTCTTAGAGGTAACTGTAGTTAGTGTAGTTTTTGTGTAGTGTAGTGTAGTTAGTGAAGTTTTTGAGACTGAGGGCTTGATGATGGTGGGAATTCTTGTAGAGATATGAGAATTTTCTGTCTTGTTAATGGTAAGTCACTTCAGGGTTATGATAAAAGCCCATAATTTATGAAAGAAAAAGATCTGCACAATGGAGTTAGGACAAACGCTGGATGTGGGCTGCACCTCTCAAAAGCATGAGGACTAATTACAAACTGTTGTGGAGTAGGAGTAGGTTGCCCATGCAGCCTTCCTTGTGACCACACGTTGTACAACCTTCAGATAGGGAGTCTCATGTAGCTTTCACATAGGAGATAAGAATTTAATGAGTAAACAGCCCATATTTTGTTTTATCATGTTCAATGTGTGGTCCCAAGCTACAGTATATGCTGTTTATTATATACTATTTAAGTGGTGTGCTGAAGGGAAAATTAACTTCCTCGTGGGCTTTTCTGTAGCAGTGATTGTAGTAAGATGGGAGTGTCTTACCATGTGAAATAAATTGCCACCTTTATGCAGGTTTGTTAAGAGAGCCTATTCCTGCTCTCAAGCACAGAAAAATGTCAAGTATATTGTATATGCCCAGTTTGGAACACCTGAGAATTGATTTCTTTGAGTACTCACCAGTATACAATACTTTATTTGACGTATGGTTCTTGTTTTCTTCAGTTGCAGCTGAGAGTAATCAGTCATTCTGCAAATCTCAAACCGAAAAGGTGATATAAATAGGGAGCACCTGTGAGAGTCTTCTTGTGAAGTTGCTTTCCCTGTGTTTGAAATTTCTGGTAGAGAAAAGTGTTATGTGTAGTTGTACTTTATGTAAGTGTATGTGTTATGTGTAGTTGTACTTTATGTAAGTGGACTCCTGTTTAGATGCTGTCATTTACAATGCTCTGAGAAGGGAAGTGTTTGGATTTATTTATGATCTTCACTAAGTTGGGGCAGGTGAGTAAAATGATGGAAAAACTTCCAAAATTACTTAACAATGTAAAAGCTCGACTCCTATTTTTAAAAGCACATAAATTGCATATAAGGTTAGGTGCTTTCAGAAAGTTACTTTCTCTTTTTTTCTGCAATAAAGGTGATGAAATAATATTTATATCATTGTTGAAGGAAAAAATTTCTAATTTGAAAGTTATCTGCTTATAACTTCTAAAAATACTTCAAAATGTAGTTGAAAACTATTAAAGAAGCAGGACTGAATTAAATAAATGTAATGTATCTGCCTTGTGAACAATATATAATGGTTATTTTTTAATAATAAATAAAAAAACTGAATCTTTAGAGAAAGTGAATACTTTTTGAGACAACAGTGTTAACTTTACTGCTGGTAACACCATGAGAAATTTTCAGTATTGTGTTCTTACTTAAAAGAAAAGAAATCAGATTTTCTGAGAGAGAAGAATACTTCTTTGACCTAGAAAAATAACTTTGCAACTTGTAAGTGAATGTCTTGTATAATTTTAAACTTTGTATTGAATATATTGCAGGCAAAGGTATACCTGGTTAAGATCTAGTACTACAGGCCACCATGAGTATAACAACACAGTAGAGTGTAAAACTGATTATTTCTTAAATTGCTGCATGTAATTTAGTGTAGTAACATCAATTACTGTTAACAGCCTGATATAAAGAAAGTATATAAATTGCTTCTCAAAACTGCATAGCAAAGGATGAAATAGTGCAGGCAATATCACTTGTGAAACCAAAGAGCATTTTCATAATTAGTAACTAATTCATAGGATACATAATGTAAAAATGTACTTGATTTTTACTTCTCTTTCTATAGTTCTCTTTTTTCTCTATTCCAGATTTCATATGCTTGTCATTTTCCTCAAATACTTCTATTTGCTGTAATGTTTCGATGTTAACTTTACTGGTGGTAACACCATGAGAAACTTTCAGTATTGTGTTCTTACTTAAAAAAAAAAGAAATCAGATTTTCTGAGAGAGAAGAATACTTATTTGACCTAGAAAAATAACTTTTGCAACTTGAAAGTGTAAGTGAATGTCTTGTATCATTTTAAAATTTGTATTGAATATATTGCAGGCAAAGTTATACCTGGTTAAGACCTAGTACTACAGGCCACCATGAGTATAACAACATAGTAGAGTGTAAAACTGATTATTTCTTAAATTGCTGCATGTAATTTAGTGTAGTAACATCAATTACTGTTAACAGCCTGATATAAAGAAAGTATATAAATTGCTTCTCAAAACTGCATAGCAAAGGATGAAATAGTGCAGGCAATATCACTTGTGAAACCAAAGAGCATTTTCATAATTAGTAACTAATTCATAGGATACATAATGTAAAAATGTACTTGATTTTTACTTCTCTTTCTATAGTTCTCTTTTTTCTCTATTCCAGATTTCATATGCTTGTCATTTTCCTCAAATACTTCTATTTGTTTTCTATAGTTCTCTTTTTTTCTCTATATTCCAGATTTCATATGCTTGTCATTTTCCTCAAATACTTCTATTTGCTGTAATGTTTCTCTGAGGTATTTGAAGAATATGCTAATATAAAGCCTAATGTTTTATCATGAAATAAATAAATTTAGTTTGGATGATGCTGTTTGAACCAGCTTTTGACTATGAACGAACTTGAGATCTCCAAACTCATTTTTGCAGTGTCTTTCAGAGGTTGTGGTACTGATCTGATGTACTTTTAGTCTCCTAAATTTTTGAAATGCAGTCAGTAAATCAGCTATAGAGCTGACTTTAGCTGTGACTAAAGCTTTACAGAAAAATATAACAGAGCTTAATTCATGTGGTCTGCCTTCTTACATGACATCAACTGTGCATTTTTTTTGTTCGCCATGAACTGTGTTTAATCAAAATATATCTCCTGAAGACATATCTGATCTTGATTCAAAGATATCAATCAATGGAGGAAATAATTACTAAATTTGATAATTTCTTCCAACCTTTGTGTATGAACTGAAAAAATAAAGTCCAGGCCCTTAATTGTCTGGCTTATGTTTTCAGATACTTTTCTAATATTCACTTAGAACAAAGTATTTATTTTTCCTTGGGAAACATTTAATGTACTGTATTTGAGTTGCTTTTCTGCCCTTGCCTACACTGGCAAAATTGTATGTGATAAGCCAGAGAGCAATTTTATGATAAAGCAGCAGTGACTGCCTGTAAGAGCTGTGCTTGAAACAGGGACCTTGTGCTGGTTCCGTAGTGGAAGAAGATAGCTTGGGTAAAGACCAGAGTATAAAGTAGAACTGTTTGTATACAGAGCTAATGCACTGTAATTCACCATGAAACCACACTTTAACATTATGGTACCTCTTGGTCTATGGTTGTGTTTAGTCTCTTTTTGATTAAAAGTACTGAGCTCCAACGGTTTTGCTGCAAGGTCCTTTCGAATCACTTTGAGAAATCAGTTTTCATCATCCACTTTATAATAGGAACATTAGAATTGTGTACACAACCCAAATGTTGGGCTTTCCAGTGTTTATATAGAGTTAATGTTTTAGTTCTTTCATTCTTTATTTCCTTATTTATGCATTCAAGAGTCAAATTTGTGCCTTTGCAGCACTGTGTGTAGTTCTGATGTTAAATTGCTCATCCAGTATGAACTCAGTGTTTCCCAGCTCTCCAGGAAATTACATATATTTAGAGAAAAGTTCGTGTTCCTTATGAATCTTTATAGAGATAAAAAATTGTATTGGAATCCCTGCATTCAGATGTACGGTGAGTGTGTTGACCATCAGGTTGCACATCAATCTTTTTCAGCATTTCTCTAAAACTGCTGACAAGTTTCACGAAGTAATTACCAATAGGGAATCACTATCAAGTTAGCTGGTTCCTAGTACATCTAATATAACCTTTGCTGATAGTTTCTAAGGCTAATTTTTAAGTTAGTTTCATGCAGTATGGACTGAAATAATCTAACACGTAATATACTTTTTAAAACTAATTCAATCAACCACACTTTTAGATTAAAATGATAAAATAATTTTTGACAAGTCTCGTTTTATATAAAATAATTTTAACTGGCATTATTTATGTTCCTTCCTTTAATTCTTTATCAGTTGAATCCCCCATCAGCTTTTTCTTCTAACCTACTCAGGATTGATGGGATTAACCTGGGTCATCTGCCTTGCCCTTTATGAATATTTTCATGGTCTTCTAAGACTGTAAGAATTTAATTTTCTTTTCCCCCAGTACTTCTAGATTTATTAAAAGCAGCACCCAGTGTTAGACCACTCCAGCATCTCTTTAAGTCCACTGGTCATAAGTTTTTAAGAGTAACTGACTGAAAGGATATTTATCCAAAGTAATTATAATTTAATGCTCTGAAGCACAAAAGGTGAATTATGCAGTTAGACCTAGGCAAAACTCTGCAAAATCCTAGACTGGTTTCAGATTGTCTGCCCATCGTGGATCATACTGTGGTTTTTTAGCAGTGTCTTCTGTGACATTCAGGACTGATTCCAACCCTGAATTTCTTTATGGTTCTCTCTGCTACAGGAAAATAGAGTGGTTTCCAGCAGCTCCATCTAAGATAACAAATGCCTGTCATGTGTTCTGCTATCTCTAAATCTGCATTTACAAGATTTATAATAGGCAATTGTTAATTTTGTTTGCTGCAGCCAGCTTGCTGAAGAGAATTGGATAAGAAAATAAATTCAGTATTTGTTGCAGTGAAGAAAGTGCAGGAAAGTACACTTTCCCCAGTCTTTTATCATTGAGTTTGCTGTGCTTTGGTCTTAACATCATTCATTCCTGTCCTGACAGTGATCAGTCTTCTTCTTAGATGATGTTAAATTCATCATGTCTTTTGCTCCTTGCAGACCATTAGGGAATTGCTATAGAAGTACAGTTTATAATATTACTTACCGGTGCAATCCCTGCAATAAAGTTATCTTCACACACAGGATGAACATCTTGACTCTGTGTTAATGGCAAAATCATAATTTCATTTAAGTAGGGAAAGCATTTTTCACTAAATCTTAATTCATTGTCAGGCTCTTTAGTTTTCAAGGAAGAAGTGAAGATGGTCCCTTAATGAAATTGAATTGACTTTTTTTTTCATCTTCAGATGGAAACTGTAATTGCCACTGACCAGTCTTAAGCATACTTTTTTTTCTGAACCATTCAGAATTACACCAGGAGAAGGATTCCTGCAGTGACATTGTGTTTCCCTAAGGCTAAGTTATGGAGCCAGACTGCAGGAGAAGCTGAACAGGAATTCCAGCCCTAACTCTTGACTTTCCCTTTTGTGACTCCTCCTGTGACTTGTGACTCCTGTGTGGGAAAAATCAGTGGCAGAGTTATATTGCTAGGTTCTTATATAGAATTTTTATTATCAGTATCTATAGGTGGCAATTCATATATTCTTACTGGAAAAAAGTTGTTTATTAATTTATCTCTGATATATTCACTGATTTCTCATTACTGCCTGTCATATTACACTCTTAGGACTGAAACATTTTTTTTTTCTCTGAAAAGATTTTTGCTGCACCATATCATACCCTGGATGTGTATTATAGTACAGTCATAATAGAATAGATTTTAATTTTAAACATGAGTTTCTTAAAATGATTTTGAAAATGTTAGGAGCCCTTAATGAGTTAAGTACTGGAACTAAGTACTGCACAAGCTCTCTGAGTCACTTTGTGTATTCTTGACAAGAGCTCAAGCAGAATGCTGATTATCTGAACTGCACTGAGAGAAGGGGTGTTTTTCAACGCTAAGACACAAATTTAATCTCTTAGTCGTTAAGATTGTTGAACTCTCTTCAAGCACACCTGAGGTGTCACCTTCCAAAGCTATGATTCAAATTTCCTTGTAGCCAATGCTGGTTTTTGATATGGTATGCATGTGCTTTTTCCTGGAGTTCTTCCCCCACCCCCCCATTTCTTCATTCTGCATGTTTCTGTTTTATTTTGGCATTGAAATCTGCAGTACTACTCAGACATGCTCATATAAGCCCACACAATGTGAGGTAGGTGCAGCAAATTGCACAGTCTAGTCCATTAAATAGAATTGCACTTCCATAACAAAATATGACAGCTGTCATTTAAAACTGAGAATTCCTTTTCCCAACAAGCATATTTTATTCTGAGACAACATCAAAGAAGATTTTCTCCCATCAAAAAAGGTAGAAAAATAGACACTATAATGGAGGTTATTTTAATCTAGTTTAATCACCTGAACAAATAAATGGCTTGGGTATGAATTCATTTGTGTTTGGTGCCACAACGGGAGGGATCACAATTCCTAGCAACTGACCGACACTTCAGTGGCATTAAATTTGAAAAGTAATATGGGCTTTAGAATTTTATTTTAATTATTCCATCTGGTTCATGCAGAAACTCGTCTAGACTAAAAACTCTGTGCAGCATAGGCTTAAAGTTCTACATGATCATTTGTGCTATGTTTGGATTATTGGGACATATTCCAGCACTGAGCTGTGCCCGATTATCTGCCAGAAAATCTGAGAGAATCATAGGTAGAACACAGAAAGTGAACTTTCCTCTACATCTTGGCCCTTTCCTATAGTCTGTAAACAAAATAATTCTGAAGCTCTATAACAGCAAAACTCATAGGCGGACTTCCAAGAATACTCAGTGGCGTTTTTATTCCTTTCTATGTCTCTTATGAATAACCATTATGAAATGCAGATTATACTGATAATTCTACATAAGTGTATATGCTTTTGATGGAAGGCAGCAGCTGAAAATTTGGCTAGCAACATACATTTTTAGTAGTTAGATTATGTGAAATAAATTATTATACATATAACTGGCAAGTTCAATGAGAATGATAACATAGTAGGCCAAAAGGATATATGGGTACGACTTGGTAAAATTGTAAAAAAAACCAAACAAACAAACAAAAAAAAAACCCAACCAAAACAATAGTACAACCTCTTCAAACAGAAGCTGAAAACCTGTCAGATGGTCTGTAGGACTGCAAAAATATTTGCAGTATAAAGAGATAAGACAGTAACAGAAGCTAAAAAAGTTCATGATGAAGGAAGTTAATGGATCTATGGGACTCTCTAACTGAAGTTCCTGGAAGCTAAGTTTTAAAAGAAATCCATAAACTAGGCAATAATATTTTGCCAAGAGATGATGGAAAGGGGTTTTTCAGCTGTCTATTAAATTGTGAGTGCCACAGAGAATTTTACCAGATGCTGCCCATTCCTTTTATTCAGTGGTGTGTTTCACAGAGCATGTTGGGATCCTGGGGATTGTATTGCTGTAACTTGTTTTGAAAGTGGGTTGAGTGATTAGACAAATTAATAGAGGAAAATGCTTCCACGGGCTATAAATAAGGACATCCAGGTGCAACCACTTGCTCATGAATTTCCCAAAGTGCTGACTATTGGAAGTGTAGTGTGGATGCCATTCTATAACTTCCCCGAGACAGTATTTCTATATTGCCCTTTGGCGGAGACAGGATGCCACTCTAGATGGACATCTGAGTCAGTCCTGCTACTGCTGTGTTTTGTTTACAAAGGAGCCATGTTACACTGAGAAAAGGTATATCTGCAAGGCTATAAATACTAATGGGCTACTGTGTCTGGTGAGGTTTCTGGTGGGTTATTACTAGCACTACTGTGAGTTAAGATATTTAATAAGACTGCATGTAAAATTCTGATAGTGGGAGGGAATTTCAAATAAAATATGCAGATGGTAGTAAGTTATGAAAAACTGAATTTGCCAGTGAGGACCATGGCTTACTCCCAGGATGTTGAGGTCTACTCTGAATTTCTTAGGTCTCCAAGCAAAGCTCCCACTGGATTAATTTTTTGGATGTATTTGACAAAAATTACAATATTTCTTCAGCTCTTAAAAATTTACCCCCAAATAGTCAAGTAAAACTAGGCTAATTGTATTAAATGCAGTAGGATATTTGCCTGTGAGGACTGTGCTGTACAAAGATTTGCCTCTGTTAATAGAAGGAAATTATTTATTCCTATAGACACTTTCAGAATCATAATGGACTTGAAAGTCTATTTGAATCTGTCTGAACAAAAGCCAAGATGAATGTACTACGGGTACATCTTAGCCCATCTATTTAAGAGCTTTGTTTTACTGAAGCTTGCTCTCATCCTCTATGCTGGGGTAATTTTTGCCTGAGTACATGAAAAAAGGTTTTTCATAGATTATACATAGAACTGGCTCACAATAGCAGAGTTCATACCCTTAGAGCCCAGGGTCTGATATGAAAATTGGAATATGAATTGACAAGTATTAGGAGAGAAATATCCAAGTTACAGAATCTAAAGAAGCTTTGGCTTTGTTAAATAATAATTTATTTAATAACAAAACATCAACTGGCTGAGATTAGGAAGAACCATTGTGATGTAGGTTATTTTTTTAAGATATTCACTTCATACAGCTGCATATTTGTTCCTGTCACTTTCCTCAATATTAAATTTCATGTCTCTAAATGGTGTCAGTTGGTTTTATTTTCCTCAGTCAGAGCCTTTAATGTTGATGTTATTGATTCATGCTAAAAAAAGAAAACAATGAGAGGCTTCTTCAGGATACTTGAAATCTGATCAATCTTTTTCTTTTAAATTGGAAATACAATATACCTATTACTCTAGGATATGTGTCTCTAAGTGCAAGTGGTTGGAGCATACATAATAATTGCCTGTTTTATTTGAATGTACAGGCTCAGCATCCATATTTTATAAATGCTGAGGCCCTAAAGTTCGGTAGGTTAACACGGTGGTTTTGAAGTAGTAACTTATGTTGCAAATAAGGCATTATTGAAGCTAAACAAGTGTTTCACAACTAACTGTATCACGTATATTTTTCAAATATTTTGTATGATATTGGTAATTACAGTTCTAGCACAACAGACATGGTCTGAATTCTTATCCCTTTCTGTCTAATATTAATTTTATCCTTGTGCATATGACTAATATGCATATAATTAATGAGTGAGTGATAACACAAGAGGGAAAAGGCAAACAAAAAATTTGTTTCTGGAGACAGTATCTTAGGACTGTTGGAACGTGTTTCTACCTTTGAGTAAATTTTAATCACTAGGTGAAAGAACATTTTTTTTTAAAAAAGAAGATATCTTTATTATGTGTTATATGAAATAATGAAATAGGTAGAAACATATAGGCATTACAGAAATATTCAACTCTAAATTTCTGCTTTCATTGTGTCACAACCTTCTTATACTCATTTCTGTAAGGTAAAATGAATATGCTTATTTTCTATTCCAAAGTGACTTTTTTTATATTGAAAGCATAAACAGAAATCCATAAAGATTTTGTGAGGATAGAAAAAGATATTTAGTTTTCAGTTTTTTTTTTTTAATAACTGACTGGATGTATAGGTTACAAATGAGCAGAGAAAAGGGAAGAGTGCACAAGTGCCAAACTACATAGTTGTATCTGCCTGCCTGGAAGTAGGAAGTAGATAGGAGACAAGTTTGAGAAAATCCTATAAGGAGCTAAAAATTGAAATTTTCTGTTGGTGTGACTGTTGGTGCAGCAGGTACCGGCTGGGGCTTTGGCTGCAAGTTCTGGCTGCTGTTATAGGAGGGGGTGTGTATGTGTCTGTGAGGAGCCCAGTGCCCTGCCACGCCAGGGAGGGTGAGCATTCTGAGGGGGAAAGCACTGCTTAAGGACAGGCAACTGCTGGAGAGGGTACAACAGAGGGCTACAAAGATGATTAGGGTCCTGGAGCACCTCTCTTAAGAGGAGAGGCTGAGGGACTTGGTTCTTTTATTCTGGAGAAGAGAAGACTGAGGGGGATCTGATCAATGCTTATAAATACTTAAAGGGTGGGTGTCAAGAGGATGGGGCTGGTCTTTTTTCAGTGGTGCCCAGGGATAGGACAAGAGGAAATGGGCACAAACTTGAATATAAGAAGTTCTACCTAAACATGAGGAGGATCTTTACTTTGAGGGTGGCAGAGCACTGGAACAGGCTGCCCAGAGAGGTGGTGGAGTCTTCTTTTCTGGAGATGTTCAAAACCTGCCTGGACGTGTTCCTGTGTAACCTGCTCTGGGTGGACCTCCTTTGGCAGGAGGGTTGGACTGGATGATCTCCAGAGGTCCCTTCAACCCCATACCATTCTGTGATTCTGTGCCGCTTGCTGAATTTAGGTGGCTCAAAACTAAGGATCTGAAGGCAGTGGGCAGTATTATAAAAAAGAAAGGAGAATTTTGGAGAAAGAACCCCTGCTAAGTGTCTCGCATTGGGACTTTACTACTAGGCAAATGGGATTACATAATAGTATATCTCCAAAATTTTAATTTTTGAGGACTATTATGCAAGAGCTGCTACTTCATGCTTTGGGTTTTCCTTCCAGTAGTCTATGTGTTGGTTCTCAGAGTCCCACATTTTAGAGATTGCTACGAAAGCGCCATATTTCATTCTAAAAGGATCGTAGCTTGAGAATGTTCAAAGTATAATGTAAGTGAAATAAATAATGTGTATCTTTCATTGTATCACAAGAATAGGATGCATTTTATTGCATATTCCTAATCACTCTATAAATTCCTGCTGATCTTTTTTTAACTGCTGCTTTTATCTGTTTCCATATAGCTGCCCACCTTCTTTCCTGCTGTTCCCTATGCTTGTTTCATACTTCTCCTCTCTGTTAACTCCCTTCATAACATTCCTGGGTCCTCCCAAGCAATGACATGATCGCTGTGGTGAAATTTGCACTTAATCCTGAAAGCTGGACAGCCTTCCTGCTTTCTTTCTTAATAGGCTTATAGGTTTTTATAATCACTTTAGCAATAAAAAGGAATTTTAATTTTTGTTTAAAATACAACAGCCATAAATTATTAAAGGTTAAGTAAATAAATTATTTTTAGACAGGTTCTTCATCATTCAGGACATAGAGTTCTTTCTTTATGTAAATTAGTGACAGAATCAGTAGTTAAAAAAGAGTGTAAAGACTTGTAGCATCCTATTTTGTTTTGCGTTCTAAAGTAATATCATCCAGCCAGTGCAGGATGAACACACAGCTGAGAGACTAAAAGTCAATTCACCTTAAAGCACTTCTCTTACTAAACTTTTAATAAAAATATTAGTAATTTGCACTAATGCCTTCTGTTTGTATTAGAGATGACCAAACTGTGTAAATTAGGAAGTAAATGAATAAATAGAATAAATAACTTGGCGATATTGTATTTTGTTGTGTAGTTTTTTTAATTGAAAAGTGTACTTTAATTTGATTAATGATGATGATTGAGCACCAGAATGTGTTTTGGAGTATACTTTGTTTAAAAAAAACCCCAAAAAATCCAAACAACAGGAGAGCAACCTTCCTTCAGCACAAAGGGGCAAGGCAAGGACCATTTTTTAATCTTTGTGACTTTTGGGGTATGTAGATTGCAAAATCTGGAAAAAAGTCTCTTATCCTAAGACTTGTTTGTTCTTTTTGCAATTTACGTCTTCCTTCTCTCCAGTCAAATCCACCAAAATGTTCTTACTAACCTATTATCTTGTTTCTGTTTTCATTGTTAAATTGACAATGATTTGTTTACAGTCACTGCCAGTGGTTGAACCTCAAAGGTGTAGGATGCTTTAACTTTATTTGCAGATTTATACCTCCATCTCCATTTTACCTTCTGCCAGAGACATCTTTCTCTCCCTCAAAAACATTTAGCAAGACTTGTCTACTAACAAAATGTACTAATATCTTGAACAATACAACACCAAAACATATATAAGCCAGTTCTCAGTAACATTGTTGTCATAACTGAGTGACTTACTGAAGACAAAAGACAATCTACTGTCACTAACTGAGAACAGAATTTGACTTTTTGTCTTGTGTTTCTTCAGTTTTGGACCTCTTCTTGAAAGTGTTTCTTGTTACATTGCCAAAGTAACAAATAGAGGTATAATTTAGAAATGTTTCCCTGTCTTAGATTTTTGAAAACTGTATTTTGCCCATGTTTTCTTTGTATGGCAGTGTGATGCATTCTAGGACTTTTACCGATATAATATGCCAATAACTTAGTTTTTTAAACTTTATTTATGTTTTCAGTTGGCATAACTGCAGTAGCAGGAACCCAGCATCAGACAGACAAGTTGTTCAATTAAGTCCTTTGTCCAATTTAGGTAATTTCTTTCCATTCTCCCGATGCCTCTCCATTCACTGTACTCTGGTATGTATTTTCATTAATTTCTGTATAGCAAGTTCCCGTTTTGAATACGACAACTTAGCAGGTCAAACAGCACCTGACTTCACATCAGTTTTCCTGAGTGAAGAGAATTATTTCCTTTTAAACACAGCAAACGTTAATTTTTTTTTTCTAGAATAACTGTGAAATGGATGTGTATGAGCAAAATTCTGTTTGCAACCCACAGAATTATCTAAGCAATGGTGCTTTTAAACAAATTATTCGTTCTCTTATATTTTCAATCTTCACATTCTTTTGCATGATTGTTTTATTCTGCCACTTAGTTTCTCTTCTAGCAAAAAAGGTGATACCATAGTAATAGAATTACAGCTGTCAGCTATGCATTCGTTGGCAAGTCTGGTAAACTTTAAACTTCTTTCAAACTTTCCCTTCTGAGAGAAAAACGTAGCTAAGTCCCAAGACGACATTTCAGCTACTTACTGTGTGGCTGATACAATGAGTCTTATCTAAGAATAAGAAAAGGAGGGTTTTCTTTGTTTTGTTTGTATTTTGAATAATAGGTGGCAAGAAATGTTTGACATGTGACTGCAAAATGATTAGACTAAAGATTTGGGGTGCAGCTGCACTGATGATATTTGGCAGCCTTATTGACACATTGTATTGCCTCAGGCTAATGATTCTTGCAGTTTTTCAGTCATTTCTCGAGGTCTGTTTAGGGAGAAAGCACTTAGACCTGCTTTAGAGTTGGGTTTGTCTCCAGCTTCTCTCTCTCAACTTGTGGTGGTGAACCAAAGCAACTGGCTGCAGAGTGGACTAGTCTGGTGCTGGCAGCGAGGAGGAAGCCTTTCTTGCAGAGCCAAAGGCCTTCCTGCTTTGGTGACCTGCTCAGGACTTTTTAGATGGATTATCTACTAGGAGATCATTAACTTCTTTTGCTTTTTCTGCATCTGACTTGTGTGACCAAAGAGTACGTTCTCTCTGCCAGTTTTTATTACAGTGCATCAACAGCTATTTCTGATGTATGCCTAGAAATGCAGAATTATTCAATATTTGCCTACCCACAGTATCACATGCTAAGGATACTTAATTTTTTCCTCTTAGCTAATTATTTTCTTTGCCCTTTCTGTGACTTCAATTTTATTTCAACTGGACTAAGGTAATCTCTTTAAATGCCTTGCCTTTGCATAATGTGATAACTTGTTACTTCTAACATATACTGAAATAATATTTCTCGTGACCCTTATCTTGGAGAGGAGGAATACAAGAGCCCACACTGGGCCTCTTTTCACTGCTCTGCATTAGGATAAGTTGTTATTAGGTCAAATATCATATTTTTATATAAGATAGCCGGATTTTCATTTTAATGAATCATTTTCCTTCATGATCATTCTCCAAATCTCATTGAAATTCAAATTAAATGAAACAACGCATTTGAGGTGTAATAAAGGTGTTGTTCTGCCAAGATACGGTTATTGAGATCATTGTCCTAAGGTACTTATAATGTTTGCAGTCCATCAAAGGCGGGACTTTACCCAGGACAGTTTCAGGAGGCCATGTTCCCTACGTCTCTGTCCTATGCCTTGCCCTGAGTGTAACCTAAGATAGCATGTGTTGATGTGTTATGTATAGAGGTGGCACTTCAGGGCATGCTCTAGTGGCTGAGATTGTAGAGGTTTTTTTATGTGTGAATGGTTGGACTTGGTGATCTCAGAGATCCTTTCCAACAATGACAATTCTGTGTGATTCCGCCTGTGTTATTGCTTCGTAATGTGGTTGTGGTCAGGCCTTCCATCCTAGTCATCTGGAGGCAACATAAGCAATATTGAAGTAATACTTATAAGAGGAATTGCTAATGAATAAATTGTTTAATGGGTTATTAATTATTTTTCATGGTTAACTTTTCTGACATCCCTTGTCCACATGAATTTTATGATCCAGACGCTATCCTTACTACCTGAGATCCTTCCTGGGTAGGGAATAAGCCTGTGTTTGCATTTCTGATACCTGTGGCTATGCTGATCACAGGGCCATTACTGAACCACAGAGAGCACTCTTAAAAATAGTTGTCTTATGCCATGAGGCACACGCATATGACATATTCAATAGAAATCACAACAACTTGAAAAACTGTTATTGCTGGAAGATATGCAAGTGTTCCCGAGGTAAGCTTGTGTCATTAGATATATAATTCATATTAAACTTCTCATCATTGCTGTTCTATAAAATGATTTTTACTTGGTGGTCACAAATAAAAATGTCAGCCTTGCAGGAGTTTGAAGCTTTTTCATTCCCTTAACCTTGTACCACTTGAACTAACTGGCAGGGGGGTTGGAACTAGATCTTTAAGGTCCCTTCCAACTTTAAATATTCTGTGATTCTAAATGTTTGGCTGATGTCCTGAATTTATGAGCAATTTTGAGGCCATTTGGTCTAATCTGAATTTTAGAAGGGCAGCTGTGCACTGCTGTGTGACAGTTCTCACTGAGCTTTCCTGTCTCCTTGAAATGTTGCGATCTTTAATGTCTGCAACTGTGCAGTCATCTGCGACTGAACCTTTACCTGTCCCTCTTCAATGACATGTTGGTTATCCTTTAGCTGGTGAATAATTATACCGGAGGTAATTTTGTTTTCCTGGATGTAACACTAAGTATTTGAAGATTCTCTTACAGAATTTTTGGAGGCCCAGACTTTTTCTATTACATCTTCAGGTGAATTCAAACACACTTGGATTGTCTAAAAACAAAACTTCTTTATGTGATATAATCAAAGTATAAAATTATCTTTCAGAAACATTTCAAATCCAGAAGTCAAGATATGAATTTATCTGGTAAATAACCTCAGGGATTCTTTTTTCAAAGGAAATAGTTTTCATTGTTGTAAGTGTCTGTTAGAGAGGAATGAAAAGAATGACAATAGTAAGTTTTATATATCTGCTATTTATATACCTGCTTTTAGCATAGTAAGGCAAAGATTTTCATTTTTTGCGAGCAATGAAACACAATTGTTTTTTGTAAATTATGTTGACCTTTTTGTGGTTGTAGAAAAGTTAACACTTGAGAGCAGGGATTGTAGCATTTGAGGGTCTCGGGCGTTTAACATGGCTTTGAGTTTCAAGCAGTTATAGCTGGAACAGGCAACACTTTGTGTTTGGCAATCAGGCTATAGCTAGTTTGCCTGTTTCTAACAAATGATAACAATGTGAAGACTAATGCTATCCACTGATCAGCTCTTTGAGCACAATTACAACGAAAAGTGTTTTTCTTCCTGACTATTGCTTGGAGGATTGAGAGAACTGAAAGTGAGCCTCCATTACCCTCCCTCCTTTCTAGTCACACAAGAAGGAAGTAGAAGTTGGAGAGAAATAGGAAGTGGAGAGCTTTATTGAGCTTTATAGCTCTATTGAGAAATAGAGGTGATGAACTTTGAGTGAAGTTGCTTCTCCACTCTCTTCTTGTTTATGGACTGGGAATTGTGGAAGTACAACTTAAGTTTCAAATGCCCTGTTATTGATACATTTACACACCTGAGACACACATATTATCTGCTGGTATCACAATTTCAGTAACTATATCAAGACTGAGAATCTAGTCATGCAATGCATGCTTTGAAGTCATCTTGTATGAAAATATTTTTCCCTAATGAGAAAACAAATACTATCAAGCGTAACAAAAAACCCCTAGACTTTTAAAGATTTCCAACATCTATGTACAGTTTATCTTAGAGCAACGTTGTTGAATTCAGTCATTTATAAAGAATCCTAAAAGTGGAGGTATTTTATACCCAGTCACATGCATGTTACTTGTTTTGTACTACACCTACTTTTGAAAGAGCAGTCTGCACTTTTGCTTTCTTTTTTGTTGTAAATACCGTCACTATCTGTCTGACATATTCCAAAATAGATATTCCAAACTGAAATGTCAAATATTTGATGAATTGCTACCTACTTTTAGATACTGTTATTAGCTGCTGCTAAATAAGATCTGTTTTGCAAATTGGATGTTTGCTTCCCCTCCCTTCCTGCAAAGCTCAATCTTAATAAATGAGGTCAATGGCTGAATAGTGAGAAATACTTCCTTTCCATTGTGATGTTTTCTTACTGTAACCAGTTACTGAAGAGCATGTAATGAACTGCGTAAGAACGAAAAGCCTCAACTTTATTTGATATCAGCAGGAGTCAAGTTGGCTTAAGCCAGAGTTGTATTTCATCTCATGTATTTTACTGATTGGAAAGGGAAGTGTGTTTGTCAATATTGATTTTATTTGAGGTTTAAAACATGCTTTAAGTTTCCTCACACAAATATGATGTTGAATAGTTTAAACTTAACTTGTCTGACAACTTTTTAAAGATATCTCAATATTTTTATACTTCTATCAAAAGGTTTCCATGGTTCCTGTATTTTCCAGAGTTAAGATTTCTCTTTGTATTATAACCTTGCCCCCAGTTAAATAGTAAAGACTTGGAAGTATCTGCTGCAGTGCATTTTGTCACTTTTACAGCTGTATAGCTAATTTTAACATTCAAAGAAAGGTTAGGTGACTTTTTTTTCCCATCACTTATTTCTCAAACTGCAAATAAACAGGGCCAATTCTTAAGTGCCTCATACCAAAAACAAAAACAAAACAAAAAAAAAAACCAACCAACAAACAAAAACCTCAAAAATGCTATAATAATATACAATAGATGCAAACTAAAAATCCATTTTCTGATCAGAATTCTTTTTTTTTCTCAAATCGTATTTCTTACATTTCATTATATTAAAGGATTAAAACCCTGCCTCAGTTTCTTCCTCATCTGATTGAAAACTGAGTTAGTGGCAGCACCCTTGCCATGAACATTCTTTTTTCTAGCAGTTTGTCTGCTTTGAGGAATTAGATGTAAGATTAATTAGATTTGAGGTTAAGAAACTATCTAGTGTAAGACGTTCACAGGGCAGCAGCCTGCCACATTATAGAACAGATTAATTTAGCCAATTTTACAGTATTTGGTAGAAAAAAACCCCTCCTCTTAGTACATTATTTGGAATAAATTTGTTTCAGCATTTGAAGAAATAAGAATTACTATTTGAAAGAATTAGAATTATTCCATTTCAAATCTTGAAAAGGTATAACTCAATTAAAATAAATTTCTTGTGTAACCAGATTACCTGGGGACTGAAATGTAATCTCTATAATTATTTTCCTTTTCATTTCTAATATCCCTTAGTGTATTATTTAACATATGAAGTGGCACGTACAGTTGGATTTTATTTTTTTTTTTCAGAACTAAAGAAAAAAAATTATACCTTGAGTTTTCTCTGACTATAGCCTGTCATTCAATGAGTTTAGGATAGTTAAACTTTTAGAAATTATCATAACAATGATATCTTCAAATAAGTAGATAACTAGTAAATCCTACTAAGCAGAATTAAATTAAGTCCTTTTAATACAACACAAAATATTGGTTAACTTGAAATTAATGATCTGAACCAATCATAACATATTCACTAAACTAAGGGAGAGGGGTTTTTTTTCTACCGTTGAAGGATGGATGTGCCAGAGCCGCTGAAATTATAGGTTGAAACTAAAGCTGTGCTTCAATTCAAAACCACATGGTTTTTGTTAAGACTGAGTGTGAAGAACTTATGTGGAAAAGGTTATATGAACTCTAACATACTTTGACAACAGTGGAAGCTTTAAAAACCATGTACTATGCTGACAGATGTGTAACTTCCACAACAAAGTCCTATATTGCTGCTGTTTTGATCACTTAATTACGTTAAAAAAAAAAAAATTTTACATGTTTAGTTACGATAAGACCCTTAATTTAAAAATCTTCAGTCAGTTGTGTGCTGTGATCCTTCAGAGCACTGTGTGTGGTGTTACTCACAAATACTTTCCTGTGCTTCCATGGTGAAATTATTAGTAACTTCTGGTTTCGTATTTCTTTCAAGGGACAAAAAAGAGCATTACAAATATGCTTTTTAAGAGATTAATGCTTTTATTCAATAATGGCCGTATCCTCATGAGTCTTCAGTAACTGAGACAGAAGAAAGGAAAAGACTGAGGTTTTTTTGCTGCGTGAAGTTGCATAATTATTGTGTGACTAATGAGAAGAATTGTGCTCAATAGGACTCATTTCACAAAAATTGGACTTTGTACAGTTTATTTACTCAAACTGAGTTAACTTGCCCTGGCTTTAATGTTTGTCTGAAAAGCTATTATTTCTCCTCTTAGTACTGCAAGTTACTATATCACACTTGATACAACATGTGTTTTATGTATTTTTATGGTATCAGTCAACATAATGAAAAGTTATCTGGAAAGATTTTGAACCTAGAGGATTCTGCCTGAGGGAGTGTAGGAAGGCTACTGATGGCAATATCTTTGGAAGGTCATTAAGAGGATTTCAAGGATTAAACCCCCTCTTTTTGTCTGGGTGGAGATTAGTGGGGGGAACCTGCACCAGTGGGCATTTGGTGTAATCAAACCTGACTGTGGAGTTCCCTTTGTGTTGTGAAGGCAGCTTGGACAAAAGACAGCTTAATGCCCAGCCTGCCTGGGCGATGCTGTGCCTGACCCAGCCAGAACAGACAGGCTGGGGACAGGCAGGGCCAACGCATGCAGGGTGGGGGAAAGAAAAGAGGGGACTTGGGGGCAAAAGCATAAGGTCAAGCAAGAGACAAAAGAAGACATTTTTATATGGAAATACAGAAGCCAAAGCTTGTAATGAAAGACAGAGGAATAGATACACAGATTAAAAATAGCGATGGTTTAGGTAATTTTCCTCAAATTACATTCTTGTTTGTGGGTTTACCACTTTGCAAATCTAGATTTAAGGTAAAAAGGACAGCACATGTTGCAGTTACATCTGTGATAGTTGGGGAGAGGGAGAAAGTTTCCCATCAGGAAAATTAGGAGTTTCATAAAGGAAACAACTGAGGAAAGTGCTGGAAATCCATGGAAATGTCTTTAAATAAATAAATAAATCTGGAAATAAAAATGTCAACTATCATATTGAACACAAATGGCTGAACATGGCTGTAGAATCATAGAATGGTTTGGGTTGGAAGGGATCTTTCAAGATCAAGTAGTTCCAACCCCCCTGCCATGGGCAGGGACACCTGCCACTAGATTACATTGCTCGTGTCCAATGGTGATCCCCAGTGGTGGGGGTTAAACAGAGAGAGGGTCATAATCTTTAGGGTGCTTTGCAGTAGCCTGTGCTCCTGGAGATGAATGTTGGAAGTGGTCTTTTGGTTCTCCTTATCTCTGGATACTGGTGAACATAACTACAAGAGAAAAAAAGAAAAGGACCTCTGCCTTCTAAGGTAGTCTTCCCAAACTCTAGCTGTGTACGATTTTTGCATAAAAGTGCATTTCAGAAAAAAAAGGTTGAGAATTTCAAGTTTTTCACTGACACAAGTTAGTTTGAAATATCCTCATTTTAGTCTCTCCTACAAATTCAGCTGGAAAAGTTTGAATAGTTTTTTATTTAATGTCCTAATAAAATGTTTCTTTTTGGAATTTCTAGATTAAATCTCTGTCATCCTCTTGTTTCCAAATTTTTAAATTCAAGATGTTCACTGTGGATTTAATATGAAGGGTCCTCTAGACTTCTGTTTCTGAGGCATGTTTGACTTTGAACTAGCTCACAAAATGAAAATCTAAATATTTTACACAACGCAGACTAAGATGTGTGAAACAAAATGATTGTCTGTTGCATCCATAAACTTGGTGGGGATTTCAGGCAGAATTGATGGAGGATGATTGTTTTAAAATAGCAATGGCATTTTGACAAGTAACCTAGAAAACATAATAGATTTTAGAACAACCATAGTCTGGTGATATATTGATATTTTTTTTTTTTTAAATTATTATTAGTGTTTTCTAAGGCTTTGTAATTTATATACTGGATGGAAATAAAGCAGTCTCAATGCAATTAGTATTACTTCGCCATTTTAGGTTTACTTTTCCTTTTCCCATGTAATAGGTAAAAAGGTTTTAAAAGGAAATAAATATAAGAGAAACAGAGGTCTTTCATACAGTAGGATTACACCAAAGTGCCTGCTAGAAGAATGAAAGAATTTAATACATAATTGAAAAATAAAAATGAAAGACACTTTCCATAGAATAGTTAGGAAATAATGTTCATGGCTTTGGAGTATACGAAGCAATAAACGGCTTTCACGGGTGATTAAATGCTGAAACGAAGCTAAGATGTTTGATCACTGTGCAAGTAATTTATTTCAACACTATGAAACATGATTCCTATTATAAGACAAGATAAAAGAAGATACAACAATATTTTTCTTCTCTTGTGAAGGTCGGTTAGAACAATTAATAATGGGGAGACCAGATGGCTCAAAGGACAGGCGGTGGGCTCGAGACTGTTCTTTTAAATGTGGAACATATCAATAGTAAATAACCATTACTATCACTTGTTTTTCTGCCATATGCAAAGTCAGTCAGTTTTATCAGTCCATGGAAAGTGTTTGCAGCCTCAAAAGCCACCATCATGGTTGGCACATTTGGTCCTGTTTCAGCAAAAAGACTAAAGAATACATTGACAGTGTCAACTGGGAGTGAAGTAAATGAATTTATAAACTCATATTTGTGGAATTAGGTGTGCACAGTTGCCCACATACATTTGCAGACTAACAGACCATGTGTAAACACAGATGTATTCCAGGCTTCAGTTCATCTCACTTAAAAATTTTGGCTCATGTCCTGTTTTCTTTTGGGGATTTAACTGTTTGAAAGTACTTTTTTATACAATTGAGGATCCAAATACCTGACTAGTGAAATACAATAATAACCTGAAAACTTCAGCACCATAAACCATGTAGTTTAAGATTGACAAAAAGGTATATAGCTTTATAAGGAAACCTATTTGGAGATTTGTAAATCAAAGAGTAAAAAGGTTAAACTTAAAATGCCAAAGCCATTTGTTCATTATAGATGCTGATGATAATTTAAGAAATGTATTAATACAATTTCTGTTACTAAAGAACTCATGTTGAACTTTGCAAATTATAAGAATCTCTCCCATGTAAGTAACCGGGACCCTGTGCAGAACCTTAATGGGCAATTTTGTACATACTCATGTTACTACTCTGTACTGTTAATTATTCTACCATATTTTCATACATAAATATTTCTAGTCAGTAGAAATGTTCTTTTACAGGAAAATGTATTAGATGGGCTAACAGATTTCCTCTACCTCATATGGGACACAGAAACAAATTTTCTTGCTTTTATGCAGTTTATTGACTTTTAGTCTGCTCTTATTTTAAATATGAAATTTCTTTATGCCTTCTCTAGTTCCTCTTTAGTTGCAGACATCCCAAGATTATAAATATTGTGTGTTGTGTTTATTGCTATGACTTTTCTTATCAGTTAGAGGGACTAGAATTTTTTATATCAAAACCATTTTTTTTTTTTTTAAAATTAGGGGATTTTCTCCAATGCAACAAGCTTTGACACTGACAGTAAGTAGCATTTAACTGATTCCTTAGTCCAGAATTTAATTGATTCTTTAGTCCAGAAACCCTTTTATTCTGCAGATTAGATGTCTCATTACAATGGGAAAGACATCTTTTTTAACCCACAAGTCTGTACTTCTACTTTGTCCATTTACCTTATCCTGATAAGTATCAGAACCCAAACTATTGGAAATAATTTCTCACTTATCTGTTCCAAAACTTAAAGTTGCTTAAAACTGACAATGCAGATAATAAAGCTATGGATGAGTTATAGAGTAAAAATCTTTGAGGTGGAACACAGCCTGCTTCTGTGCACAAGATCCAACCTGTCCTTAAAGACATAAAGATTAAATATGATAAAGGCAATAAAACCAGAAATAAGTCTAAAAAAAATAATCCCAGCAACATCTTCCTCTCATCTATACTCTTCCTCTATAAAATTCCAAATGTAAACGAGTATGTGGCTCAATCTTAACCTCAGAGGGCCAAAGTGATATATATTATGCCTTTGCAGATAGTGCTTGTAGTTGTGTTTGTATATTTATTAGGGCCAAATATTATGCCTTTGCAGATATACTTAGTGCTTGTAGTTGTGTTTGTATATTTATTAATTTTCTGTCATCTCTGGCCTTGACAATTTATCTGTACATTGTATAGCAATTACAGGTTCTCATGTCAGATGACTGCAGCATTTTACTTTATTACGTCTCAGCAAATTAATGTTTTTATTTTTCTGGATTAAATGACGTCAAATGAAAGATGTCGGAGCAGTGAATATAAGCTTACCTATATAGTATGCAGCAATATTGATAAATTCTGGGAATGTGCTTCTACTATGATTTTTTAATTGTCTAACTCTGGCATTCATCAAGAGGGAATGTACAAAGCACTACCTCTGTAATACTTACAAAATATTAAACAGCCTTAACCAGATGAAAATATTCAAAATGCCTGCAATAAGTTTACCGAAAGGTTAAAAACCATCTTGAATCCAGTTCTTCCTTTTCCTGAAGGCTGAGATAAAAGTAGAAGGGGCAGTTTTCTAGATTCAGTTCACGTGGCAACATATTTCTACCTAAAGTATCTTTTAGTGCATCTAGTTATCGTAGGCAAATTAAAATGTAGGTAGTTGATTGTTGATTGGGAAGGTGTACTTAGATCCCCTCCCCAGGGATGTGTCCTTTGCAGAAAAGCCTTAGAAAGAGCAGTGAGCCCCTTTGACACTAGTTGCCTCAAGCCCAAACTTTCACAGCATTTGAGAAGCATCAGAGAAGATATTCTAGAAGAAGAGCATCCTCATTGGCAAAATTCTGGTGGGAAAGAGCAAAACTTTAGACTGAATGTAGCATCTGACAGCTTGATTGTGTTGTAATTGCAATTGCATAGTACTAATTTCTGCTTGGAATAGGAGTGCTGCAAGAGCATGGCATTGCCCCACGCAGAGCAGGGCTTTCAGGGAAGCAGGCAGTCCTGGAACACTGTTTTATAGTAGTTCAGATTTAGCCAGTTTGAGGTCTAATGCTTCAGGTTCTTGTGGTAGATTAGTATCTCAACTAGTTTTAGTGCTCAAGGACATCTTGGCTTTCAATTCTTCCCTGTAGCCTCTAAACAAAGATGACATTCATACTTGGGGAGTTCTGACATTCAGATTTATTATGAAATTCTAATTGGAAACGACTATTTCTTAAGAAAAAGTAAAATCCACAAAAGAAATAAGTAAAGAGGATAATAGTGCAGTACTGTGATGGTTTAATTAATGTTAGGCTAACCTTAGGATGTCTTAAATGTCATTTTCTATTGGCTAGATTCAGGCTGAGCTGGGGTTTTAGCCCACAGCTACGTGCGGTCGGTGGGTGGGCAGAGCACTAAGACTGTTCTGCCCTAGGATCATACTGCAGTACTCCAGCGCGCCGCCTTCTTTTCCCAACACCCTGTGGCTCAATAGACATTTTATTTTCTTCCTTCTCTACTCTTGCTGTTTCCCAGTAGTTGCCCATGGCTAATGCAGAGGCTGACAGATAGGCATGCAAACATCCTGGAGTACTTGATAGGAGTAGGTATTTTTAATTGTAATATCTAGGTTAGCTGGTGTTAGGTTGTATTTTTGTCTTACAGAGCTCTTTGCATATATTTGGTACCTAATAATAATACTTAGCACTGTTAACAGCATTTACAATTTCCACAGCACTGTACAAACATTGTTTAATTTATCCTATCTGTCTCCTACAATACACATATTGAAGTGGCAGTTCACATGAAAGCTTGGGTCCTCAGGGCCTTTCCTTATACTTTGCCGCTTGCCCTCAGAGACCTATATTTACCACAATCCCAAACAAATCTACTACTTCTCTTTTTAAAAAATGCTGAGGCAGAAAACCGAGATTATATACAAATATTCTTTTTTTTTTCATCTTTATCCTGCTGCTTTACATTCTCTACAATATCCTTTTTCTCCAGTCTCTATTTCTGATGTGTTTTCCCATATGAAACCCAGACCTAATCTCTAGTACTGCTACTTGGTACTGCACCAGTCAAAATTGCCTTAGCCTGGATTAGTCTTTGCATTGACTCTAAACTTTGAGTTAATGCAAAAATCTGCACAATATTCTCCTGGTGCAGCATTGCCTATAAGACACAGGGAGGATGACAAGGCATTCTTTTTTTTTTTTTTTTTTCTGGGATGAAGGCAAGCTGCCATAAGAATCTCTGTGGATCAATAAAGCACAATTTATGTAAATCACAACAGCTGTCTCCCTTAAATTAAACAAGTGGATCTGATCCAGCAGTCAGTACTTTAGTGGCCCTTTCCATTTTGGGCATACAGAAAGTTTCTCTGAGCAACTGAGAAATATACTCTTGCTTCACCTTGGGACTCTGGCAAGTTAAGAAGCGCAATTGCCTGTTTTTTTCTCATTATCTGTGGCTTAGGTCAGAAAGTACCTTCTGCAGTATCATTTGGATTAATTGATTCACATTTTCCTGTGTTGTTTTGCCATCTTATCCATAAAAACAGGGCTCCAAACTACAGTAAAAGATAATACAATATACATGTCATTTCACGTCCATTACTGTTAGGGACAGTACTACGTGGTCACTTCATATTTGCAGCTCTTATTCATACGTTCTGTTTGAAATTTCATATTTGATTTTAAGATAATATTGTCATGAAAGTGATCACAACTTCAGTTCCATTTTTGTTTAGTAAAATTACTTAGTATACTGTTATTGGAGTAGGAATTATTGGAATAGCTAACAAACAGTGAAGCTGTGAGGTATTTGGTCCTTTTATGTAATATGCTGATGTAAATTCACATAGACTTTTCTTGCCAATTGTAGTAGTTTTCCTATTATTTTGTCCACAACTAAGTATGTATCAGAAAAAGGTTTTACAATTTTTATGAAATGCTGAAAAATACTTTAATGTTAGAAGAGAAAAAATCCTTGTTTTATCTTACCTATTCTTAGATAAATAATTGGAATACAAAGAAGAATGTTTGTGATGTGACTGGAGAAAACTTGAAAATGTTAAGCCTGGTTACTTAAATGCCAGGTGCTTAAAGCTCTCCAGTCTTTCTGAAATTCATGAGAAGTAAGAATATCCATCTTCCTGAGGAGGGATGACCTTCTAAGAATAGGTTGGTAAGAGAGGGAGAAATCAAGTTGTTTGCTTTGGTTTTGTTGTTAGCACATCATGCTACAATGTTTTGTTTCCCCGAAGGGAAGAAGAGTAGGTTAGACCACTACGAACATGAAAGCTCAGTAAAAACTTAAAGGCACAGAATGTGGGCTATTCTTCATTCTGATTTACTATAGAATTTTTAGTAGACATTTAACGTGTTAAGTGCTAAATATCAATTAAAGAATAAAGCAAAGTTCTTTTTCCTGTGGATGATGAGCTACTGATATAGCTGAAATACTACTGAGAATGTCTTCTCTTTTATGGATATGAATACCATTTGGAGTAAAAGTGATTGTAGATTTTTCCATTAGTTGAATAGAACTGATTTATGCAGGGAGGAGGAAGCAGGTAGGAGTTTGCTGCTTCTTCCTGAGGCAGATTGTTTCTAGGAAGCAACGTGGATGTTTTGCTGTAGATATCAATAAAGACATAGATGAGTAGGGATGACTTGTGTCTAAACCTAACCTTCAAAGTCAGTCTTAAATGATACTGTAGACATATAGTAAATAACTTAGGAATTTGTTATAGTGCATGAAAAGCTAAATACATCTTGAAAACAACCTTCAAAAATGCAAGATCATAGGACAAAAGGAAGATAGCAATCACAAAAGTAATGGAATCTAGGGCTCTGCTATTGCAGGAGACATCACAAAATTCCTTTCAGTTTAGACTCCATCTTAAAAAAACCTGGGTGTTTCAAATAATTTCTTAGGGTATATGATTCTTTTGCTTTCAGAACAGAATCATGTGAATAATGAAATAGAAATATGTGGAAATATTATTAAAACTAATAGTAAAATTGCATTTTTTAATAATTGTTTAATATAAAAATATGTAGCCAACAAAGAGAAAAACATTGATTATTCTTATACAATCTTAAATAGTTATTAAGGAGCTGAACCTTTTAATAAAGAACTAGATTATTTTTAGAGCTAACGCAAAGTAACAAAACCTCTTTAACAAATTATCCTTAGGAGATTGTTAGAGTTTTAATCGGTTTCTTGTACTTAAACTCATTTTCCCAGCATGATGTACACTATCTGTGGGAGCTTTTCATAAGAAATTCACACTATGATTACGGCACCAGCTATTTCAAGTAAAAACATTGTGAAATGTTACTATTGTTTGGGCAGTTGGAACTGAAATGATTGAGTGAAGGATGATAGTTATGCTGCAGGCTAATTACATGGCTAATGTCTTTGCTTTACATATCAATAGATGCTTCTAGAGATGAGCAATAACTGAGACTCCATTATCAGTCCAATACAATGCACTTAAATTAGCCACCATTTATGAATACTATTAAAATAAGAGCTGGCTAGTGCTTAGTGATGTTGCACTTGACATGTTTTTTGTTGTCAGTCTGTAGATACTGCATATGGCATACCAGGGATTTTTGACATAGCCCAAGAAGCTGTTTTTACAATATTTTGCTGTTAACTACATATTGATTAAAATCACAGAATTTTTCAATAAGGTATGAGATCAAGAAAAGCCATCAGAACAATGGAAAAAAGGTGTTAGAGCTGAATGTTACCTTTGCAAATGCAGTAAGCTAACTCACAAGGCATAACGTTGGTGAGAGGTTTCATAGCCAAATGAAGATCATTGGAGCAACACTAATGGGTGCTCTTTTTCACTTTTTGATATCGAAGACCACAAGTTGAGCAAATTTTCAGCTTTACAGTCAAAATGAAAGGGATCATCCAACATCTGAAAGTGCTTGCCATAAGTTTTCATAGATGCTTAAGGAGCTATTTTACTTGAGTGAAAGCCTTAACACAGACTTTATGTTAAACAAGATATTGTCTCTTTGGCATTACCACTGATTTCAGTGTGTGTGTGTAAAAATGCACAGGAGTGTCATACAGGCAGCACATGGATTAAAAAGAATTAGGTTTTGCTGACAATATACCTCTTCTAAGTGGCAGCTTAACTGTTTAAAAGCACAGATTAAAAAGGTGGGATTAATTATTAATTCCTATTAATCACAAAGTTCTTATTAGGCTGTTGTTCCCGTTCCCCCTTCTTTGCACTTGGATGGCACAGTATTTATCATATGGGATACCTCACATCGTTTGACAGTAATGCTGAAGCCAATGGTGATATCCAGAACTGATTAATATCTGGTGACAGCAGGCTTTTTTTCACTGACTTACACAACATCTAGTTTCCGATAATTTAAAATTTATAGACCAAACTGTCAGTCTTCAATGCAAATATAATTTTTGCTCTGTTGTATAGCTGTGTAAGCTAGAAAAAACATGAAGTGTTCAGTCCAATTTCAAAATGCTTTCTAAGGCAAATGCTCAGAAAAATATTACCTGATTAAGTGGAATCAATTTACAGCAAATGCTGAAATTCATTAGACCTCAACTCCTTGCCTTAAAAGTAAACAAAAAGACGATGGAAGTATCTCAGATGTGTTTGAAGAACAAGGCCTGAGTGTTTCCCTTGATATGGGGCAGAAAAAGGAGCATGTAAGAAAAACCGATCAAAATAATTGCTCCATGGAACTGCACAAAGAAAGGAATGGTTTATAAGGTGAGGAGACAGAAATTATGACCGACAAGTATTGTGAACCTTTCCTTAAGGAAAGAAGCTGAATGCTACATGCAAGGGAGAAACTGCTGTATGTGTAGTTTAAACATTATCGTCTAACTGAAATCTTCACTTAAGACTGCTGGAGCAGAATGATGATTAAGTTATCTTTTTAATATATATTGTGATTAATTCTTGCATTGTGTTTTCGCTTTTTGTGCTATAATAGAGATGCTTCAAGCAGCAAGGCTTCAGGGATGTTAAACACTTGCCTGTTAAATGTTTGCAGTTATGATCATCTTGTTTCACTTACAGGAGTTGATATTAATATCAATTGAGTTCATTCTGTTTCTTCACATCAGTTGTATTTAAGAGATTGATTTTGTTTTTAATCAGCTTTGTGTCATACTTATAGATAAATATGGCTTGTGCATGTAAGCTTACTTGCTGGCTAGGATGAACAGAGCACAGCAACTCCTCCTGAATACAAAATTGCAAGGAGATGTTGCATCCTTTATAACATCCCTAAGTCTCAGGTAGCAGGTAAATGTGAATAAGTTGTGGTATAAATGTCAATGTAGGAGTAAATGCAGAAATATTCCTTATCCATCTGCATTTTTGTAGGCATAAAACCACATGCATAAGTCTGAATTGAGATACTCTTTCTGGTTTTCTTAAAAATCTATGCAAAGGCAAAGCTTTCTGCTTTTATTTTACTTGTTAAGAAGGGTAGAGCAAACTTTTGAATTTCCTCTGATTGCTTTCCTAGGAAAGACTATTCATACATTTTTTTCTAACAGCTCAAGTAGAACAGGAGTATACCAGCATGCCACCAAGTTGGAAAAGATCTCAGTTAATGGAATAAGAATACTTTTCCAACTTATGTACTCCAGAAAAAAAACTCCACACAAATAAAAGGTGCCACTCTGGCAGAAATGATTATACAGTAATTTATTCAATAAATACTGTGGCTAATTCACCATAAGAGCTAAACAGAGGACTAAAAGAACAATCTCTGAAAAGATACTGTGGTATCTTCTGCTGTCAAGACTAGTATGCCTTCTCCATACTTCTTAATTATTAGATTTTTTTTTCCAAAAATACAAATACAGAGTGCTGTTTTAACACTGCCATAGTTAGGAGGACAATTTTGTAATAATGCTCCCTCTCCCAGAGCAAAAGTTATGGTCCTTTGGAACCTCTTGGCAACTTGAATCTTTTCCTTGATAGATAACTTTAAGCGGAGTGTTGGTCACTTCAAAGTCCTGCCTTAAATGCAGCAAAGTATTTTCTCCACCACTGTGTAGCATAGTTTAAATCAAAGATTAAGATTTTATTTATGCCCACAGATAAGTCTGTCCTTAACTGAGCCAATGCTGGAAGATGTTCCTTTTTTAACTCACTTCTGACAGGTTTGATTTTACTGTATTGAACCTTCATTTCTCTTCTCTCCTTTTCACAAATGGCAATACAGGCTGTGCAGATCAACTCTAAAACCTCTAGGGATTTTCTTTGTTCACAAAATCAGTGTAACAGTATGTCCTCTACAGTCCCCTGGATTTGGAGGTTCTTATTGCTAGTTAAATACACTTATCTTTGTTTATCTCATATCTGGTTGTTCCATGCCCGTGAATCTATAGCTATTAAACCTTGTGTATCAGCTGTTCTTTCATAACACAAAACAGTCCTACGTCTTCTCCAGCTGGATGCTGAAAAGTCTCTCTTAAGTTCTGTTTTGCCTTTAGAACAAGATTTGCATCTGGATTATTCTTTTCATTTCCCTGGGGGGTCTGGGAAGTGCGTATTTGGAAAGTCTTGATTTTTGGTTTAACTTTGGAAAGTATATTTTCCCCTTAAGACTGCTAGGTAACTCTCTTAAATAAATTTGTAAGTTCCTTGCAATGAAGTATGTATAATGCTACTGAGGAAGTAAAGCTAAGCACGTACCAAAAAACCCTCCTCAGCCCTCAGAAAAATCCAGCAAATGGAGAACTGACTCTTGCTGTATTATGAATGGAGAGAAAAGGGAGAGGATTTAATGCAACTTTCTTGATGGTCAACTACAACCTTGCTCCTGTGATTTGATTTTATTACTTTATAATAAAAATAAATAGATGTTATTATAGGTATATGATTTTTTTAGACATTTTTTGCAGTCCAGTCAGAATACTGGTGGAAACTGTGTTTTACGGCTTGAGTTTATTAATTTATATTAACATGACACTAAGGGTTACTTAGTACTTAGTTACTTCTTTTAAACCAGCATCAGAAATGTTTGTGGCCAGTTTTTCTTGCATGCTTCACAGCCTTTGTTATCCACATTCAGTTCCTTTTTAACAATTTTCCTAGTAAAACCAAATAATTTCATGGCCTCCAGGACTCCTCCTTAGATGGAAATACTGGTTTTACTACATTTTTCATAGAGTGGTGTAGTGTTATATTGAAACATGAAGTAAAGTTTCAAATAATTTCAAAGCTTGTTGCACTGTGCACATAGTCAGGATAATTGAGCAGAAATACATCTATGTGGTTATCTAATGCAACTCAATGTATATAGGTTTTCTTTTCCTGTGCCTATTGCATTTGCAAACACATTCCTGTCTGTCTCTTCCTACATCTAAGAAAATTGTTGCTACCAAAATGTTATACAGCTGTGAGTAAATTCCTGGCATGGATAAGTGTTTTGGATTATCTGAAATATTTTTGAAAAGTAATGAATTCAATATGAGGCTTAAATTTATCTGAATTGATTTTCTGACAACTTTACCAATGATATGCATTATATAAGTTTTAAGCTACCATTTTGTTATTGTCCTTTCCATGTCACTGATATCTGGAGTATATTTTGTTGATACTCTGGTAAGCAATTGTTAGTGCTTGTTCTTTTAAAGGGCGTGATACTTTAAATTCAAGAACACATTAAATTTGCACATACCAAAAAATTCGTGTACTATATTATAGGCTTCAGACATTGCCATCCAAGCTATCTAGAACGAACAGCTTCATTGATAATGATGTCTATCCTCATTCTGTGCATGTAGCAAAACTTCTGATTTTCTTCTTCAGGAAGAAAAAGTCATGGTGCTCCGGATTAGAGGTGGCTGTAGCTAGTGCAGTTTACCTCTGCCTGTTTAGTCAAGACCTGCCCAGTTATCAGAATTCTTACTTTGTCTACCAGCTTTGAGGATCACTTGTGTTTTTTCCCAGTTCCATTGCTGCTGGACAACATAAGATTACCTTAGCCAGTAGCTGAATATCCATTGCAACGCCCCAACTCAAGGGATTTTCTCAGAACAGTTTACTGTGAAAAGAGATTCAATCTTTGCTGTGTCTCAGAGCAACAGCGAAAGCTCCTGGCCAGTTTCTGGTTAAAGCATCCATTTAATGACAGACAACAGTATAGCAATGTTTTGCATGAACAAGCAAGGAAGTGTCACATCAGCTCCTTAATGCAAAGGGCTGATTTGTCTAGGGAGATAGTGCATTTTCTCACAGAATAACAATACCCGTGATTCATCTCCTGCGCTTTAGAAATACATTGGCAGGTCATATTGGCAAACATTTCTCACAAAGTCTAAAATGGACAGTCCAGAATTTGATCTTTATGTCTGTATTGGATCAATGGAATTGGCTATTTAAATGACATAAAGGTCGGTCTTGCATTTCTTACATTGGTAGTGCTCCAGAACAAAGACAAAGTATAGGTTTTTAGAGGCATACTTTTCTAACACCATTTTCAGTAGAATTAAGATCTGTCAAGGCATGGCTCTTGTCAATGTTAGCTGCAATTTTGGTGTGGTAACGTTTGTACTCGCTGCTCTGAGCCCTCCAGGCTGAACTAACACAACATTTCTTCATATATTAAGTTCTCCAACTCCTTAATCATCCTGGTGGCCCTTTATGAGATCTTCTGCAGGTTTTCAGTGTCTCTCACAAGCTGGGGGGGACCAAAACTAGACATGTTACTCCTGGTGCACCTGAACAAGTGCCAAGCAAAGTGGGATATTTATTTCTCATTTAATTACATGTTTTTAAGAATCTTGTTTATTGGCTAAAGCTGTATATACTGACTAGCATTATTATAAGTGCTTCTCATGAGTAAATCCTGAAGGTGCTTACATGTGAAAGAAATATTATTACTGCTTTTCAGATAGGAAGCTGAGGCATACCATGGTGAAATGATTTTTTTTTTTTAAAGGTAATCTTGCACATCAAGTCTGGGAAGCACGCAGGTATTGGATCTCTCTAAAGTGTCACCCAGAAAAGGTACTAAAACACATGAAAAATCAACCAGTCTTCTGATTCTTTGTAAAAAGAATTTCTTTTTATAACTATCTGATGCAGATATTCACTGCAGAATAGCCTGAGATCACAAGCTGATCCTTTTGCTTCTGGTGCAAGTTATTATATGAGTTCCTATCATATCAGATTTATTTTATCTTGTCCCTGTACTTACAAATCCAATATTTTAAAAATTTTAGCATACAAAGTATCATCATTCTCAAAATACCTTCTTCTAGTATCTAAGAAATCAGTTGTGACAACTTAACAGTTGTCGCTGGCCTTGCCTGTGTCTTAAGGACATATACAGTGTATTCCGCAAACTATATTGATTCAAGATTAAATTCTACTTTTATAATATACTGATTTTAAAAAAAAAAAAAGCGATATCCACACACAGTACTTTATATGATTGACTGTAAAACTTTACTTGGAATTATCAGTGTCAGTTTGGTGAATTACTTCACTTAAAATAGAAACAGGTCACATGGATTATAATAAGATTCTAAATGCTTTGGAGACAAGTACTCAATGGAGATTCACCCTACAGAAATATACTTGTCTACCAAGAAATAATTAGTTTCTGATTGACCAGAACTCAGCCTTCTGGACTGCAGTGCTATGCAGCACATGAAAATGAGCGCAGAACATACTGAAAACCTCTGGCGTAACTCTAGAGTACGTTTACTTCATTGTAGTCTATATCCGTAGGTTGTAAGCCACATCCTAGTGCTCCCTAAACTGACAAAATATAAATACCGAAACCAGTGTTTGAGAATTTGTGCCTTGCCCTTTGTCTCCCCGTTATGCTATTCCCAGAGAGGCATAAATGATTTACATTGGTAATGTGGGTGAGGGGTGTAGTTTGCAATACTGTTTCAAAAGTCTTTCCCTAGGTCTTCTCTCTGTGCTTTTGGCTCTGATGGGCAAGAAGCATAAAATATCCACTGAGCTCCATTTTTAATGTTAAACCATGTTTTCTGATGTACACATAATTTTAGTCATCATCATCATCAAGAGGAACTCTTGTTCTTGCAAAAGCAGTTGCCATTACTAGCAGAAAAACTATTGTAACTGTGATGAGAGACCATGACCATCGTGTATAGAAGGACAAATGACTACTTACTTTAGCAGACTTTAGATTAAGGAGAGGAGAATGACAACAGGAAATTGCTATTGAGGGTGATCACACATGAAAAAACACTCAATTTAGTGAAACTTATTTTCATTAGATATATATTTTACTGAGTCTGACACATTTATATGACACTTCAGAATGAAGTCAGCTTGCAATGATTGAACCAAATAAATATACATTAGTATGCCTTTCCTATTAATTTAATTAAATGCAAACTAAATAATCATAAAAGTGAATGTTTTTAAAAAAGAAAGTTAAAGAAAGTTTTATCTGAGCAGACTACAGACTTAGAAAAGTTGATTTCAAAATATGATACTATTTTTTGCATTTCAAGCTTACTGGAACTGATTCCTAGAGGAGAAACTTTTTTTTGGTTGTTTTTTGTTCCCTTGCTCCACAATAATCAGTTTGTTTCAGGCCATGAAGGTTGAAGAAAATACTGAGGGTGTGATGTGAGATGTGCCTTTTTGAGCTGTTTTAGGGTGCTGTTAAAGTCTCATTTACATGGAGTGTCCATCTTCTAAACAGGTTAAGGATTGTAAGAAGTGTTTTTTTTCTTTTTTTTAAGAGATGTATTGATATAATTGGTGTAGGAGGGAGTAAACAAACTATTAAGCTTGAAAGGGTTTTGGGGCTCAAAAGCTTGTCTATGTTGCACCCAGCTACACCACTTGGGCTAATAATACATGCCATCTCTTTTTTCAGTGCTTATCTTGCATTCTTAGACCATCACAACAACAGCAGTCCTAGGAATGTGCTCTTTGTACCTTCTTCCTTAGTTCAAATTATGGAAAAATTTCAAATCATTAAGAGAGTTACTTTAGGCATGTAAAATACAGAATTCATGTGGTAAATCCTGTCAACACCCCCTGCACTGCCATCCTAGGGCAAAGGCTGCAGCAGCCATCTCCCATTTAAATGGGAGAATTACTTAAAAATACTTTGAGCACAAGCATCACATGTATGTGCAGTGCCAGCTATTATTAGGAATCTATTATAATAAGAATCATATCAATAAATGATGACTTTCTTGATTCATAGTTACAAGATCTGGTCCTGAGTATGATACTGCTGCTTAGTAGATCCTAGAAAGTAAACTCTTAGGATTCCAGCAGAGTCCTAACCCTCTGATTTACTGTCTTTTGGCTGCCAGAGGCAGCCCTGAAGGCAACAGCACCTCCCCAGACAGATCACATCTACCTGTAACCTCAGGCTTTAGCCCAAGAGTCAGGCTTGTCGTTTTCAGGGCATTGGTACAGCCACAAGTGCAGGTGCTTCTTCTGAAGATGTGACGTTAAATAGATGAAAGAAGGACTATGGAGACAGGTTTTGTGTGGGCAGTTGCAAAATGACAGCATCATTGACAGAATGTGCCAAAGGTATTATTTTCTTCATTTTAAAACAAAAAGAAAAAAGCAGCCCAATGCTATCTTCAAAAAGAAGCACAGAGATTAAAGGAAAAAGAATCAGTCTTTTCATTTTGCCATTACAAGGATATATGCAAAAAACTGTTTTGTCAGAAAACCTGTATTATATTTCGTGTTATGTTACATGTGTCTATGTGTTACAAGCAAAGGAAACTTGTGGGGCTTTCCCATACTCGAACCAGGAATATAATCATTGGTCCATAGTCCTACTTCTACACTCTACAAACTTACTAAAAACCTGTACTTCATGAATACTTTTAGACTGGATGAAATTGTAATATAATTATTGAATTGTCTCTTTATATTATGCTGTCTTTCAGCCTGAAAAATCTATGTGTTTCAAGGGATTTAAGTCTTCAGGGATGTGAACTGTGACTGAAGCTTAAAGAGATATCTATCTGTGCTTAATTGTTCTACTGTTAGGCTTTTCTGAAAAATCTGTGTTTCAAGGTATTTAAGTCTTCAGGGATGTCAACTGTGACTGGAGCTTAAAGAGATATCTCTCTGTGCTTAATTGTTCTACTGTTAGGCTTTAATATACGAGTACTGCAGGACAGGACACTAAAATAAATAAAGAATACAAGGCATTTGATATTTTTGTTTTGCCCAATAATACAGAAAAAAAATGGACACTTTTGCAAAACAGCGTAGAAGACTACCTCAGATTGATATTTTTCTTTTTCCCAATAATACAGAAAAAAATGGGCATTTTTGCAAAACAGCGTAGAAGACTACCTCAGAAGCAGGTGAAAGGATGGAGTACTTACTATACATAGTACTTGGTAGCAATATTAATAATTAGTTCCTTACTGACTAGTGTACTCAGCATTTAAATCTGTATGTATATTTTTTCCCCTTTTTAAGAACTAACAATATTTTATACTAAGACATTACTTTTAATCTAGTATTTCAGAGAACTTTACAAAGGTGGGTAACTTACTCCCTCTTCACAGGTGGTGTGTTTGAAACAAAGGGTTCTGTATACTCAAGATTACTCAGATAATGAATGGTAAATTAGGAAGAATGTCTCTTGATTCCTGTTTTTACAAGAGAAAGATGTTTTCTTTTTGATTCTTGCTTACATCCTGTTTTTACAAGAGAAAGATGTTTTCTTAAACTTAGGTGTACAGTAACATGCAATGACCTACTTTTAAGGTACACTATAACTTTGAAGCCTGTACAAAATGATGAGAGCACTTAAAAAGCATTTCCATGATTCTTTTTTTTTTTGAGTGACTTTGCTAATGTTTCCAGTAAAGTGACGTTGATTTCTGTTCCTTGCCTTTTTGTGCAGCAGAGAGGACTTTATGGCATAACGTTACAAAAGTTTTTCTTGATAAAAACATTTCTGCTCATTGATGTAGTAAACTGTGAATTAAACTATGGTCCAACAAGTCTTCAATTACAGAGTACATTCTGTAGTTGCTTCTCGGCAATTTTCATGTATGTGTACAGTAGTGTTTAAAATCAAAGAGGTTACATTTATGGTACTCTGTGTGGCACGAAAGGCTATCATAAGAGGAAAGATGTGTCTGTAATGAGAAGCATAACTCCTGAACGCTTAAAATGTTCCTCTGTTTAATGTCTGAACTGAGGTACGTGCGTAAAATTAATAATTGCTTGAATTTTGAACAATGAAAATACAGGGAAAATTACAACATAACAATGGAAAACTATGCAAACGAAAGTATCAGCTGGAAGAATAATAGCTTTATTTGACAGTGTTTTGACATCATTGATGTACTGTTGTCACTGGAGACCTTCCTTTCTGTGTTTGTGATATACTATTTCAATCCATATTATCCCAATAGAATCACAAACATTGAAAGGATCTGATGTGTGATAGTCTCTTACTAATGTGTGAGTTGACATGTTGATTGTTCTTTCATATCTGGGACTTGTGAGAATTCTGTTTAAATAGTATTCGCCAATAATAATAAAGGATACACAGTTGACAAAGGGGATACAGGTGTTTTGAAAGTGATTAACATGTGAAGAAATGTGACTTATCTACTCCATTTTGTACAAAGTGAAGAAAACCAAGTGCAGAATTAGATGTTCCTACAGTAGTTCCTGTGTTAAACTAATGGCAACTTTATCATCATCATTAAATAGACCGATAATACAAAACTGTATCCAAGAGACCTCTTGTAAACTTTAAGGTTTCTATTTTGAAAAATGCACATAATTGCTATAATTGTTCCTAATTTTTTATAGAACTATAGAAATGGATTTTTTCCCCCAAAGACAGACACTCATCAGATCAAGCAGGTCTGGGGAAAAGGGAAACAGGGAAGCAGGGGAAAAATATTCCTTAGGAAAAAGTAAAAAATTGGCAGTTACTGCAAATGTGAACCAAATGGCTAACCTGTCTAGGAAATCTATTTCTGGGCAAGCCTACAGGTTAAAGCTGGTAGTATTTGGTAGTCTGCATTTCAGGTCTGCTCATGAGTAATAACATGTAGGGGAAGGAATCCTCTTCTACAGGCTCCGTGTGCCACTTCCATTTCTTTTTTTTTAGCTTGTTGGCTGTGGGGAGCACAATTTCCTGGTTATAGTTGGCAGATTGGAGCATGATGTAACAGCAAATCAGGCTTGTTAAGATTTGTCTTATCATTAAGTCCATAATTTCACAGATTTAAGCTTGAGTACAGTGTAGAGGCAGAAGGAAGACCTTGGAGAAGCATGGGCTGGACAGGAGGGAAACTGCCAAGATCAGGTCAGCTTCCTCTCAGGTGCCACTTAAAATACAGTGAGAAGCAGGAGATATTGGTGGAACAATTTGTGGAGAATAGCTCCCTGAAGACAGACTACTGTTTTTGAGGGTGATGGAGCACTGGAACGGGCTGCCCAGAAAGGTTGTGGAGTCTCCTTCTCTGTAGATGTTCAAAACCTCCCTGGATACGTTCCTGTCCAGCCTGCTCCAGGTGACCCTGCTTTGGCAGGGGGTTGAACTAGATGATCTCCAGAGATCTCTTCCAACCCCGACCATTTTGTGACAGCTGTGATACTAGTCTATTGCTAATCTCTTCTGTTGTCATCTGTAATTTCATCTCAGGAGCCCAAAGGCACTGTTAATGTGAGAAAACAGTAAGGAAAGATGAAGTGGTCTTTCTTTTCTATAAAGCCTAATGAATATGGACTCTTCAAGTTTATTATACAAAATTAGTTAAATGAGAGAAAACATGGATTTGAGTTTTAGAACAGCACACTGATAGGAATTTCCATATGCAGTGATAAAATTTGCAGGAGTTTCTTTCTTGAAACAAATGTGTATCTCTAGTTCATAAAGAAATAAGTCTTTTAAAAGCTGCTGTGTCTTGGCTTTATTTTAGGTACTTTTCTTCATCCCTGCCAAATGCTGCTTCTTTAGCTTACCAATATGGATTAAAGGTATCGGTATATCTGAGGATGAACAAAATGATTTGGTTTACTATCTACATATTGTCTCTGGAAAATGGGCTCCATTTCTTCATTTAATTCACTAGTTACTATGTTTCTGGTAAATATTTCAATCCTAGGCATAAAGCAGCAGATGGGAATAAAAATTGTGGGTGCCAGGATGTGTGGGAGAGGAAAGGACTGTTAAATTATGAAAGGGAATGCAATATTGAAAGAGAATAGTCTTTGTGGGAAGAGAGGTGGACTGGACAAAATTGAGGGCAGGATTTAGAGTGAATAATGAGAGGAAAAAAAGAGCCAAAAAAAAAGTGGGAAGGAAGAAGGAAGGTCAGACTCCAAAATTTGGTTAGAAAAGTTGTCAGTAATGCTGTGAAGGAAAGAGGAAGCACAGTGCAGATGAGAAAGCAAACAGTGGGTGGAGAGCTGTGCTAATGCTCCTAATCTGCTTCTCATGTCCTTGTTTGTTCTCAGTGAGCTTGTATCTTTGACACTGTACCGTGGAGACATACATACAATGCTTTTTTCAGAGACTGAGCCTCATAGAGTGTTATGTGTTTGGTTATTAAGCCAGCACTCATAGGAAGGCAGGTTTCTGCAACTTCACTTCTGAGATGGTTAGAAATAGTCATCTAATTCTCAGCCTAAATTTATTCATGGCTGTTTTCTACCTATCCTTGTTCTGAGGTTTTCTTTAGTATAAACATTTTGTTGCCTTCCTTGATCCCCAATTTCCCCGATATATTAATCTATGTAGTTTTTAATTCCTTGTTTTTCTAGTCTACGGAAGTCCCATTGGACCCCACATGCAAGTGGTTGTGCTTAGCTGCCACCCTGGGTGCTGTAATGACCCACCATTCCATGGTTGCTGTGTAAAAGCTCCCGTAATGGCAAGCAGCGTGTGTCCAACGCGGCGTCTCCCTAATCCGCTGCCTTTACATGGCCTGTCCCTTGGTAAAGCTCTTACTCTTGACAGTCTGACATCCTATATATAATAGAAATAAACCAGGAGCTGACAGTTTGCAACATTATAAATAAATACCTCACACTGTGAGTGATACACAAATGTTGTATTCCTTTAAATTGTAGAAGATGAGGCTTTTAGAGTATGTTACCACTGGCATTTTTTCCTGTAACAAGGGGCTTAGACTGCAGGCTTGGGAATGTTAAATAAATTTCTCAAGCTCTAATGGCATCTATTTTTTTTAAACAATGTTGAATTGGAACTGGTGACCTTGTCAGTGCAGACATTGCAGAATTTATTTTACAGTTTCCTCTACCAGCATTAGTAAAGAGCATGTTGTGAAGACAGGCAAAAAACCACAGCCATCAGTGTGTTAATTTAAATATGTATGTTTTTATGCCCAGTCTAATGAAGATAACTCCGGCACTCAAGAACTGTTTAAGTGACAATAAACAAAATAGTATCTGAATAATATGCCTTTCTGTTCATTGACATCAGCAACGTTAAATCATATTTTAAAAAGTACCAAACAGAATTACCTATGCAGAATAATTTTAGTTTGCAATCCCAAAATTTTCATCTCTGTCTTTTTTTTAATGACAACCTCTTATTCTTCTCAGAGTATTACTGCAAGCTACTTTAAGCACCCTATCATTAATCCTGAAATATGTATATATCTTCCTGCATTGTTAGTCAGATGAATGTGCTGTAGTTCTTATGATCACCTGAAGAAAATTACAACTTTGAGAGAAATATTTATATTGTAAATTTGCAAAATATTACAGGATCTCAAGTGCAAATATACGATTGCCTCCTATTACAGATAAAAAAAGATGTGATTTTTAAAAAAATACCTCTAGGAACTGGCAAACCTGGTGACCAAATTTGGATTTGTATTTATGCACTGAATTTATGTAATCTTTGAAACCCCTCAAACCATTAGGTATCCTAAGTTGGGTAGGTACTTGAGATTGTGCCACTGAGGCTCTTTCAGTGCCTTTGGTTGAGTGCATGCTCGGAGCTGCCCAAGTCATGTGCAAAGATATTAATTCCTGGCTACCTGAAGTGCAACCCCTATTCTGAAAATAAACACTCTTCCAATAATCCTATTTTTGAATTTAAAATAGAAGCATATATCTGCTCTTAGTTCTCGCTCAGGACTAAGTGATCCTGGGGGGAAGCGTGTCCTTTCAATACTGCCTGTGTTTAAGATCTACTCCTGTTTCTAAGCTTCCCTGGTTTCTCCAGCCTCTCCAACTCGTGACTCCCTGCTGGGAATTGCTGAAGCACATAGCCTTTCCCAAGACGTTTTTCAGGAACTGTGTCTTCCCCTGGAGGTTCATGCTCCTGCTCCTTAGGTACAACAAGCTGTTGTGTCACAGCACCAAAACCTCCTGGTGGTCCCGAACTTCAACTGCCTTTTGAATTTCAGGGGAAATGGTGTTCCCAGCTTTTCTAGGTGCCCACTTATATCCCAGTCATTACAACAGGGTCTCCTAGACAGCAGTTGCATCTGCCACTGCTTTACATTTGTAGCTGCTAAACTGAATTAGAAAAGACCATCGTAATTGTATTTGCTACTCTCCAAATATCCCTTTTCCACAGGGCCAGATGCTAAAATTGTTCTGTGGCTATCTTGTAAATTGCTCTTCTCATTCTCAATCTCTTCTGTAAATGATAAAATAAAACTTGTACCTGAAAATTATACTTGATATTTGAAAAAAATCCCCAAGCATGTAACTATAACTTGAATAAGTAAATACTGTAATACTTATTCTACTGTATATTTCAATAGTACAAGATGTAGTGATTTTTACGAATTTGATAAAGAAAACTAGTAACCTTGTGGGGAAAAAAAGAATCATATCAATGTTTTAGATTTTTTTTTTTCTATGTGATGTAATAGATCTATTCAGCTCTAGCAGGTTTTTTATACCTTTTATTGAGACAAATCCTGAAATCCTTATTCTTTCCTTCCTCAGGACAATCTCCTTTTAACTTCAATGAGATAATGAGCCTTATGCTGCTTTGTAAAGTACGAGTTTAAATTAAATAAGGAACTTCAGGATTCAGTTTATGGTGATTGCTCTTTTTTGCCAAGTGCTGCTTTATGCATTCATAAACTCTTCATACTTTTGTTACAGTATGTAGTGAATTACTCTGCCTTCATGTGGAGGAGTGTAGGAGTGATAGTTGTAGCTGGCCTTGGAGCAGGGGCTGTCCTCCTGCTCTTGTACACAATCTGGCACTTAATGGATACATTTGCTTGCAGAAGTACATGTTTAAATAATTTTCTTTGACATGTGGCTGCAGCATTACAAGTAAAATACAGATTCTTTATTTCATCTTAAGTAAAACCTGCCTTGAATAACAGTTTGTTCTATTAGGTAGGGCCAGCTAGGTCAGAGCTTTATTGGAGAAGCCCAATAAGGTATATTACAAGTCATTTTCATTTTGTGAACTCGGTCAGATTCATGAAACATGAATAATGTTGCTTATACAAATAGTAAATAATTTCATAAACATACAGGCATGCGTTTTGAGAGAAAATGATAGATGAAATGGAAATAAAGATGGAAAAAGTGTAATCGTATCAGTTTCCTATTGATTTGTATTGAATTAGTCTTATCCACCACTTAAGCATTTTGTAATCTACTAAAAATGCTTTTATAGTGTAGAAATTTCATTTTATGAGTTCGACATAATGCAATCAAAACATTTAGGCTAACATCTTCATACTAAGAAATTTCATCCACGTATTATTTAACAATTCTTTTTCATTACAGGTAATATTTCTAATGTAGCCATCTAGTTATACACAAGTATCTCGACAGAAGATACCAGAGTTATGTAATAATTGCTTACCAGTGTTCTGGGACTAGAAAATAAACTTGTGAAAGAATATGCTAAATTTAAGTTAGCGTTGGAATATATCTCGACACAAAGGATCTACTGCTACTTCCTTTGAAGCTCATGGAAATCGTATCATTGACTTAAATCAGTTTTACACTGGAACAAATTATATGAGTTAGTTGTGCTTCTCTCTCTCCCTCAATACAAAAAGGAAAAGATAAGTAGAGGATTAGGTTCACCCAGATCTGGATCCTACCTTACATGACACTTCATACGGTCAGTCATTTGGCAGAGGAGGAGGAAGGTGGGTGTATGGATGGGCATGAGTGCAGCAGGCAAAGAGCTCTGCTGTAACTGTGGAGGAACAGGATGCACTAGTAACACAGTGAGGTGTAACTTCTGTGTTCAAAACCTGTTTTCTCTGGTGTTGTTTGAGGGGATTTCCTCATGTAGGCTAAGGCAATATAATTTCTTTTATGTCTCTTACCGCACCGATACTGCACTGCCAGCTACTCATTGTATGGCCATTTCAGACTGAATGAGATGGACTGAAAAGGAAATATTGGCTCCTTTTGAAAACAGTTGAAAAGGGCTATCCTCAGTGTTGCTTTAAGGTCAGAATAGTTAAATTTAATAAGTGATGAGAGAATAGATTGCACTGGGTTACGTAGACCAGGGCTGCAAGGCCCTTGAAAATCTATTTGCATCTGCTCACCTGTTGGTAGAAACCTTCCATTTCTGCTCTCTGAGCCAGCCCCTTTTGGGAATGATGGTCTGAAGAGCTGGGCTTTGAGGTACAGTAATTCTTGCAAATGTAGATTTGAAAATTTCCAGATACTTAATGTCTTTAGCATTTCAAACCGTATGTTTGCAATATTTGTAGGGGCTGCAACTCAAACTATATTGGATTCCTGTATGCTTGTTTGCAAGAATTTGATTAAGGATTGCTGCAATGTCTAAATTACAGGCTGGTAAATTATGTAAGGCACTTTATTTCTGTCTCTCTCTCTATCACGGATACTGTCAACTGCATCAGAATTCCTCCTCTAGGTATTGACAGAGGAGGCTGCTGCGTTTTGGCTATTACAGCAGATCTCTGTGTACTGACTTTCAAAGCTATTGTGTCCCAGTTGTGACTTTCATGTAGGGAAAAGCATCTGGTTTCTTAAAATGTTCTGGGCCCAGTTGCTGTGTAATGGCTCTTTGGAGGTCAGATACAAGTATCAAAGAGATCTGTCCTCTTTCTTGTTTTTGTTTTTCTTTGTATATCTGCTTTGAATAAAACAAGAGGTGTAAGATGTCAATATTTAATGAAAAAGAAGAAGCTCTCAGTCAGTGTTGTCAAGGAACAACATTTTGTAAAAGGAAAAATATGGTTTCATGGGGTAAATGCCACCTTTTACAGGTTTGCAGATCTGGTGGGAGTGTGAGTTTTGCATAGAGGCTTAATATTTGCATGACAGAAAGCTTGGTCTGCAAAGAATCTATGCATGTCTTTATTTGAGAGCAAAATAAGAAACTGATTATCTGAAATACATATAATTTTAGCGATCCAAAACTTCACCTTTTCATGAGGAGGAACAGAGACAAAGACATTGTTCCAGAACTAAGTGTAATGTAATTTCTTGAGGACTGTTTTACATTGAATTCAAAAGTAATGTTTCCCCATATCTTTAATTAATATGTGTTTAAACACTATATTTAAATATTTAAATACTATATTTAAATTTAAATAATTTAGCATTCGAATAAATTTAAATCCAAATATTTATACTTAAAGAATAACTTTATTTGCTCAAACCAGGTTTTATCTCAAATTTTAAGGAATGTATTTAGCTCTCAAGAAACTAATTTCCTGTTTCTCAAAGTCTTCTGCCTGAGATGAATGCAAATACAAAATCAACTTGAAATGAGAGGAGGTACCCAAAGCAACAAGTATACTTTATGCTCAAATAGAATTTTTACATCAACAAAGCAGGTAGCTGCGTGTACAAATGAGCACTTATCTGGCATCTGATCAGCTGCTGTGCTGAATTCTTGGATCCCGAGCTTTTTAACAGGTCAGCACACACTAACTAAATAAAACTTTAAAGATTTTCTTCAGTGTTTCAACTGAGGAGGTCCAGGACAGTTCTAGAGCTAACACACAATACAGGTTCTACATGTGAAACCACATAAGCTTTATCCCAGAGCTTGTTAAAATTAGAAAGAATCTTTCAATTGACTTGGATGGACTTTGAATTGAGCTCAAAATTGATATTTTTATTTAAATAAACAAGAAACATATGGTAGACAGCTGATTCTCTTTCTGTTGTTTGTTAACAGCTTCTTTAGAATGACCATTTTGTTTTTGGAGTATATAGATTAGGGATGAAATTAAATAGTCTTCAAATTGCCCACCCAAATCTGTTCAGTTCTTGGAGGCAAACTGAGTATATTAATCCCTCAGATTGGTGACCAAGATATCTTCATTCAGAATGTTCATCCTTCCGCATCTAAGATGCTTTTCCATTAGTAGATTCAGCTACTGAATCATTAGAGCCATTTAAAAAGAAATGTTGAAAATTCAAAAATCTAAATGCATATTTTGTGTTATTTAGCAAATATTTATTTAGCTCCTACCAGCACAATTCCTTTCTTTCATGTAGTTTGCTGCAGGTGTAATATATCTTTTTTTCTTGTATCTAGAAAACATTAAAGGCTTTTCTCTATGAAGAATGCTTATTTCTTATTCTTTTCTTGCCTATGGCTGGTATTACAATATGGCACTGGTCGTTGATTGTCTTCTTCTAAAATATATTCTCATTTCCTCAGATATTTCTGTGTCTACCAGAATATTTAATCACACAACACGTCTCCAGTGATAGTGGCTGTAGGCTAGTGCGTACTGCAGGGTGACCGCATGTTTTACTAAATGGGTACTTTTCTACACAGAGAAGGCGGCAGCTGTTATCTTCCTCCAACCTGGTGTGGAGCATTAACTGTGCCAGCAGTAAACTGAGGCCTGCTCTTAACCATTTTTATTCACCATTTTGCATTTATGCTGTCGGGATAGTTTTGTTTTGTTTCCAGAACCATTTCATATCTCGGTCAGCTTTGCTTTCTTTTCTCCTGTGTTCTTCTCTGTTGATGTTTTCCATGTATTTTTTTCCTGATAATTTCTTTTTATTCTTCATTTCCTTTCAGTAAATCCCATTTAGAAAGATGCTGCACATTTTGTCTGCCTGTCTATGTCAGACCGGCTAAACCTATTGTCTATTTAACTTCTGCATCTTCAGTTTCTCTTGTCATGCTTCATTCCTTCTTCCCCCAATGCTTCTGCCTGCCTTCCTCCTCTCTTCCAGCCCCTTGGACGTTGCGTTTCTGGCTGTGTATTTCATACTGCATGCATAGAGAGCAGACCTCTGCTTACCACAGCTTCCAGCTCCACGTGCCGTGCCTTTTTGTGATCACTTCAGAGAACCAAGCGCTCTTTGATGTATCAGAGGGGAGGGGGGGAAGTTTTACACTCCTTACCATCTTCCATCATTGCTGTTTATCATATTGCTGACACATGGGTAGAAAAATTTTGCTTGTATGTTAAGCCTGGGCTATGCAAAGACACTGAAAGGCAATATAGACACTGCTGCTTATGACAACAGCAAGGTATTTTTATAGGTTTGAGATATTAGCACTGTTAAATAAACCAGGATAGTGATGAGGATGAATAAAGTGAAAAAGGCTGTAGCAGCTGCATATTTTGATAAGGAAAAAGATAATACAGGAATTCTGTCTTACAACTTAATTCGTATAGCTGTAATTCCTGGGGCCACAGTTGAGATTGGACACCATGGTACATTACTTTGCAATGTATGTTTACCAATTTATAGAAAGGCTTTGCTTGGTCTTTGCCTTGTCAAACCATCTGTGACAGACGACTGCATAAAGAGGTTTTAGACAGGAATAATGCACAGGAAGTTGGGGAAGACTGTGCCAGATAGTAAAGTTAAGGCATTTATCTACTTACTTATAGCTTGGTTTTATCCTTCAGTGTCTGCAGGATGATTTGTGCTGATGTGACTTCAATCTGAGACAAGATGAAGGGCCTAGATTGACAGGAGAAACATAAATGAATATAAATTTGGTTTATGGTTTTCAATCTGTTTGCAAATAACTTAATGGTCTAATTCAGCAAATATATTGTGACTAAAAATGAAGATACTTAAATGTAGACTCCTCCCTACAGCCACAGTTTGTGTTTGTATCTGCACATTGTACCATTGTATCCCCCTGGCTTGGACCAGTAATTATTCTTTTTGATACTTTTCAGAACTGAAATACGAGTGTGAATTTAAATACTTCCACTCCTTCGTTTTTCTCTTAAAATTACATCCACTTAAAGAAGAGGTGGGCTGTTGAGAGGTGGACTGTTGAGGATCTGCTATACCTAGCAATATAAATTTTAACGGATGTATGTTTTGCCTTTCTCTAATAAAGGCAAGTTATCATGTTTTCTGGAACATAGATAATTTGATGACATGAGGGGTGGGTTTTCCTCCCTCCTGTACATTGGCTTATTGGCACTATAAACACTCTTTGTTTAAAAACTTGAACATAACTCATCTGTATCTATTACAGGAGGTAATACAAAGAGAAGTAGAGGCAAAGAGCTCATAGCCATGTAGCAGTCAAAACAAAACTGTCCAGCAAAATGAGGCAGCTCATCAGCAAGCTTGACCCCTGGGCAGCCTGAGAGGCAGGTTCATCAGGAGCTCACGGAGGTGCAGCTAACAGGCTGCTGGAGATGTGACTGAGGAGTCTCTGGGGACACCTCTGCCATGGCTCCTACAAGGTATTTGCTAGAGTATGGGACCTACAGCTGCCAGATGGGCTGTCTAAGGTTATGCAGACATTGGGTTTTGGGGTTAGAGCAATTATAAAAAGAAGGTAAACCCACCAGTTTCTGTAAGAATCCGTACAAACAGCCAATTTAGCTTTACAAAGCTATACAAAATTATAAACTCCATTTTGTCTATATGCAGTGTCCCTGTTACTGGTATGTTCAGTGTCTCCAGCAAAGTTTCTGTGCAGGCTGGGGTGGAACTTAGCCTGATCAGTTGGCATATACTTCAGTAGACTTAACCTTAAAGTTTACATAATCAATTTTTTTTGGTCATTTCACCACTGTTTTTTTCTTCTGCCAGAGCAGTTAGAATGTGAATTTCAAATTATGCTTTGTTAACACAGTAATATAGATATGAATCTTGAATTTTTACAAGTGCATATTCCTGTATACATTTTACAAACTTCTAATATTTCTAAACTTATATTTCTAAAGCTTTAAATATGTGTTTAAATGAGATTATGGGAAATTACCAGCAAGTGGATCTTCTGCAAGTGAAGGTAGGGATTATTTTATGTGTGTTTTACTGCAAGTTCTTATTCAGAGAGAACTTGCGAGTTTAGACAGAGGAAAATGAGAATTCAGATTAAAACGTAGAAATAAATGACAAGTCACTGGTGTATTCCGGTGGCTTAGGAGAGTTATATCTCCGTAAAACCGCTCTTTTCTGTGATGCCTATTTAAAACTTGACAACAGTCTTGTTCTTCTGCTCTGACTAGTGCCTACCACAATGATCACAATCATCTTGTCACCTTCTGTACCTCTCCATCTGTCTATATTCCTCTGTTGTCTTGCAGATGGTAAGTGTCTAGGGCAGGAGCTCTGTTTTTGTTCTATGCTTACACAGCATCTAGTGTATAGCACTTGGCCCAATGGAGTCCTGGTCAATGACAAAAACTATGAAGTTTTATGATGATAAAGCAAGTATTATTGTCAACTTCATCTCTGTTAGAAAGTTTAATTATGTAAATAACTAGTTTCTCCATGAGTTTTATCAAATATTTTACGTTGTTAAATTATTTACGATAAACACGTTGTCTTACTTACTGCTCAGCATAAATTTAAAGGATAATTTTAGCAAGGAAAGAAAATATTTATGAAGAGAAACCAGAAGCAGAAATAAGTGATAAATTAATGAACAATATCCTGATAGTGACAACAGTCCAGACGAATATTGTCTCTTACCTGAGAAGATATTTGATATTGTAAGAATGGTGTTGCACCTATATATATTATGTGCTGGGTTTTCTCACCGTTGTGATCCATGGTACAGCTTGGGAATGGTGGGGAACAAGGGTGTTCTGTAAAGATTTTGAGGGAAAATTACCTTGAAGTACAACAGCCAGTGAGGAATAGGAATACAGTAGTGCTCCTGGGAGGTGTTAATACCATTTCAAGTTTCACTGGGGACTGTAAGAGCAAGGGGGAAGAAATCAGGGGCATTTGGGAGTTAATAACAATGAATAACCTTTAAAGAATTGCTACAAGATTGAGGTAGCAAGAGCAGACAGAAGAGTCCATGGCCCTGAAGCAAGAGGCCGTTCATAGCAAGGTGTGCCATTTTTGACTGCAGAAAACTATAGACTTGCCTCGGGGAGAGGTCCCTCATGGGACAGGAAAAGGTTGTAACAAATTCTTTCTATACTGTAAATATCATATGTCAACTCCATATTGGATCTATCCTCTGCTAGTTTATGTAGACTAAAATGTCAACAACACACTTCCACTCAGTTTTATGTCACTTTCACAAAAGCAACTGTTTGTGATAGCTAGATTGGTAAGAAAACAGTCCTGGATTGTAAATGTTTGGCTAAAAATGATCCAGAAGATTGTGGCTCTGGAATCTAGTTTTCAATGCAGATGTAATTTTATTTTGACATTATAGAAATACTAGCAACTTCTGTATTTCACAAAAAAAAAGATTTATGATACAAATTGTGTACTCATTTTTATATTGTAATACTTTGGGAATTAATATTTCTTCCTACAGCGATGGACAAAAAGAAAGATGTATTGACCAAATAGAAAACATAGGCAATGTGTTTGTACCAATCCTGAGGAATTTTCAATAAGCAGAGTTGCCTTAAAAATGATGTTAGTATGGACACATAGCTAAGCTTTGCTGGTTTGTTCTATGCAGCCCCAAAATCCTATATCCTACTGGACTATGGAAAGTGGTCTTGCCTTTATATTGTTAGATATAGATTCTTGCATGAGTTCTTTCTTTGTTTACTCTGACAGTAATTATAACAAAATAAGTGGTGGTAGTGCTGAATGTGGGCATGAAGGCTTTTGGTTCAGAAATATGTTGTTCAAAAGGCAGGATCATCCTTGGTCTTTGTAGGAATACAGCAGCAGTGCCAGATAGTCTTGCTCCTGGGACATGGAAGACTTCAGAGAATCGATGCTCTCATGGCATCATTGTTCCATGCTCTACAAATCTGTCTGAAGCCTTATAGCCTAACACATTTATTTTTGTGCCTGCTTATTTTTCTGTCCTCCCTTCTCTGATCATTTTCACAACTACAGAAAAAACACATCAAAAATATGGGTTACTTACAGTGGCAGACGCCAAGAAAAAATTGGATAATGTACTAGATATTGCTATATTTGAATTATGAATCTTAAATTAAAGAGGGCAAATACGTGAAAAACTCTCAGGACTTTGCAGGGCTCTTAGGCTTTTGTCAAATGCAAATGTCAAGACCGCACTGATGAAAAGTGATGATTCCATCAAATTCTTCCACATATATAACATGTACTGCACAAGGTTTGAAAAAAAATTTGGCAAACCCGAAAGCTGCTTACTACAGAGATAAACATAAAACAGAAACAACTGTTCATATTGTAGCAGTTAACTGGTCAAAAAAGAAGGAAAAACTTCAACACTCTTCTGTTCAGAAAAAATTTGAAAGCTTCTAAGACAGCTTGAAAACAGTCTCTGGCTGTAAAATTAGTGGTGTTATACTATTCTGTAGTGAAGGTGGTCAAATGCTGTCAGACTGAATGAAAGGAAAATCCTCTGTAACTGGCACAAACATTTCAGCGGTTTAATACACTGTTTGCCTAAATCTCTAAATGAAGTTATGCTGTTCCCCACGCACACAGGAGCAGCACTACCATCCACAGTTTCTTACAGCTCTTGTGTAGACATCACAAGGTGAAGCATTAGGCCCCAGTGATATTTCTCCTGAAATGTTCAAATTTAGAAGTCAATGCCTTGTCTAAAAGGAGGAGGAAAGATAATGAAGTTACATTTATTTGCCAGCTTATGGGGTAAGGAGAAAATTTCTGAAGATTTCAAAGACACGAAGAAAACATCTGCCTCTGGACAAAAGTGAAAAAGGCCACCTGTGCTTTGCTAGTCCTAAAAATATCTTTTTCCTTTGCTGCTGAAGAAAATTCTCTCCTGAGCAATGTCAGGCATGCTATTGAGTTTGCTGAATTTCCAGTCAAATTAGCTTTTGATCTAGGTGAGGCACAGTCCAGATTGCTTTTTGCAATCAAATATACCTTAAAGTGAGTGCAATGGACACACTACAGCTTTATAAAATCTGTTTCAGGAGGTTTCTGCACAAATTGCACTATCAAGATAGATAGGTGAATACTGTTTTCTTTTTTTCTTCTTTTTTTTTTTGTTCTTTCTTTTTTTGTCTTCCTTCCTAATGGAGTGGTAGCAAAGATTTTGGCCAAGATGAAATGGCAGGAATTTTCACTGTCCAAAATGGCAAGCACCGTGTCTTTATATCACTTTGATCTATCACCATCTGCGCTGTAACAGCTGCACGATGCCTTTAGACACAGCAGAAAGCAGTAGATGTTAGAGTATTCCTCTCTCAGACCTGCATATTGAAGGCCATGAATTTGCTGTCCCGCTGTCTTCTCATCGCTGCTGACCGCAAATTGTCAGTATGCATCGGCTGATTTGGTGGCACGCACACTTGAGAACATGGAACGTGTCACTGACTGCTTTAGTTCTGTTGTCAAGTTTCTTGGTCCGACATCAGCACAGCAAAAGAGTAGTTCTGTTCCAGCCTTGCTCTGATGAAAAGCAGGCAAAGTTAAAACTGGGAGCTGACAAGGCAGTATTGCAATCTCCCAACAACTTCTCCTGCTCTGGTAATACGCTGTCTTATGCTCTATCTTTCTAATCTTTTTACACATCCAGGACATTTTGGGCATGCTTTGGAGAAACCTGCCAAAAGCCATTTCCTTTGGTCATTTAATGCACAGTGAATAGCACAGAGAGCAGTGAAACTTGATAAGGATGTGTAGAAGGCAAGTTCTCGATTTGTAGAGTTGCTGTCATCTGTGTTGGGAACTACAGCCAATGACAGTCTCTTTGTCCCCCCTGAATTTGAAAGCAGAAGTGGCACTGCACTACAGAAGTGACAGATCAAAGCAACTGCCATGAGTACAGAGGGCACACCTATGACATCTGGAGCTACCAGTGTGCTGCAAAATTTCCCCTAATTTCCCAGTGAGCTCATTGTGCTGATTCTTCATACACAGAAACCAAGAATTCTCTGTGACGATATTTAAACTGTAAGAAATCACTGGACCTCAATAATAAACACTAATAGGAGAGCAGAGAGGATTTTAAATATTAGTCTGCAGAGAGATGGTTCTAGGTATCACTCCAGACTGCTCAGATTTTGCTTGTTAATTCCAGGAATCTCAGTTGTCACAACAGGCAGCTGAAGCATATATAGGCTAGATTTCTTGCTTTTAGGGATGGGGTTTTTGGCCTTTAGGTAGAAAAATGGAAAAAGAAAAGAAATATAGAAATATCTATATTTTCTTGTTTCACTTTTTCCATCAGTGAGCTACAGAAATCTCAAGAAAGAAGCACATCGATATCGCGTCTGGGAAGATTGTTTGGAAGCTGTGTTATGATTAACGAAAATGGTGTATAACATTCCTTTCTTGTTTAGGAATTGTTCACAAATTTTCAGAGTCACAGAAATTGGCAACAATGGACCAGTCTGATGATTATCTTTATTTCTATGCTATATCTATGTATCACTATTATTCAGAACCATTCCCAAAGTATCTCCATGGTTGGATACAAAGATCTGGAGAAGACAATGTTCTTTGAAACTGGTTCTGTTTGGGATACCTACTAATACAGAAGAAGGAAGATGACCTGATCTGGAGCTCTTGGGTTCCTACAGCTTTTTTCTATCCTTCAAATTAAGGATGATAACTTTTGTTAGATTTCTGGAAAGACCTCAGCTGCATATGGCCATATTTTTTTCTCTAATCCTCTGCCAACTAATGCCAAAGGGATACATCCATCACTAAGCACTAAGAAATATTCCTGGATCATCAGGTAAAAGACTTGGAGAAACCCGTGAATGTCCTGAAGGTCAGCACTCAAGCATTTGTGCAACTTTTTGCTGTTAATTTGAAGACAGATTAATCAAGTGGTAACGAACAACACTATATTCCAGGTTTACAAAGGAAAGAAAGAATATCCATAGTTACTTCTCCCATTGTGAAGAAGCAGTTTAGCTGTGAAAGCAACGCATATTGAGGTGGATATCTCATACTTTAGCTGTTTGGAAGATGCATGGTTATTCTTGGATTACCCAAGGCAGCAGCATTTTCATCAGGTCCCAGACTGATGGTCAAATGAATGTTCAAATAGTTACACAAAGCACCCAAGTGGACATTAAAGGAATGGGGTAATCCATCACTAAACCCATTTACATTAGAGAAAAAGAAAAATTGTCGTTGTTTAGGTCCTCTCTTATGTACTTGCATACGCAGTACTCTGGGTCTTTATCCAGGTAGGCTGATTTATTCACCAGCACAATTCATAGCCAGTAGCTGGCTGTAAGCCACTATTAATGGATTACCTATGCAGTAGCCCTCAAAGAGAAAAGAAGATACATTGTTATTACCAAAGCAATTTTTGCTCTGCTGTGAATATGTATTTTACGACCTTTTGTCCCACGCTAGAGCAGAATTCTTTCTCATCTGGAGGTTGTAGCAATGAAGACATGGTAGGCAGGGAGGACTGCTGTAGGTTTCCCCCCACCCCTAAATATGACATCATCTCCATGGATGTTGAGGGCCAAAAGACTCTGGACTCAAAATCTGAAGAACTCCGTTTACTGTATAGGAGGCTAATAACCTCTTCCCAAAATGGGTGAAATTGACCCTGAAGAGGATGCCACATAGATTCCTTGAATAAATCTATTCACTCACTTTCCTCCTCTGCCTCTGGTAAAAATTGAAGAGGAAAAGCTACCAAATATAGCCTGTTCACATATCAACTCAACAAATGAGGAAGTCAGAAAATATGTGTGTTGCTTCCAAGTTACTAGTCCTTGGTGATTTATTTTGTGCTCATACTCTGCATACAACACACAATAATTTGTAGTTTTTTTCATATGTAATTACTTCTAAGCAGCAAGACAGCCCCTGTTATATACTGCTTTTTGTTGCTCCTCAAGTTGCCCAGTGCTCTGATTTCATGGATTAGATAGTCTTCCTGAAAGTGATTAAATTTCCAAAATATTTTTTCTGTTCCTGACAACTGTTAATGAGAAACAACTATTAATGAGAAATATGAGTCCAAACTGGGACCACAGGTGACTAGTCTCTCTCTCTTGTAGTGCACCACTAGCTAAGGTGAAGTTATTTAATTGGTTCCTAAGCACCAAATTTTTAGGAGTGGGGCTTAAGTGCAGAAATATGGGAAAGCACATTTCCTTGTGCTTGCTATCAGCACAGTAGCATATAAATGTAGCTTAGAGAAAATCCTAGAAAGCTCCCTAAATTCTTCCTTCTTTGGAAAATGGAAGACATTATCCTATAATCTTTACTTTTATCAGAAAACAAAGTTTTTTGGGGAAAAGCACAGTACTCATTTCTCATTACTTTTAGTGGAAGGTTCACATAGTTGTGAAGGAAGAATATGCGACTTTGTGGGAGGGAAGTTTTGAAAATAATACTAAAAATCTCAGGTGATATGACTGCTGTGGTCTAATACATAGTGATACTTACAGGGGAGTGCAAGAAACTAAATGGATTTTGTATCCCTGTCATCTTCATCTTGTTACTTGTAAACCTTATATACAGAGATACCGATTGACTATGTGTATGAAATTGTGAAACATTTCTGTACTTTTACGCATCTGTAAAGTAAAAGCAAAGTAGTGTTTTCCATTTTGCAAGCAGCTAACAATGAACAGAAACAAGAATATTAAACAATAACACTATACATTTGCTATCCAAGTGACATTTATCATCTTTGCAGGTTTATTCTGATGGGTCTTTTCTCCCTTCTTTGAATGAACATTAAAATCAAAGGAAACAATATTTTTCACATTAGTTCATTGTCTTTAGGAAGCAACATAATATAAACTAAAATTATGTCTCTGATTGCTTTTTCTTGAAGTGTGATACATTTCTAGGAAGCCTTTATTCTATCTGGTTTGTATCTTATTTTCATGAAAAGAATAACCTGAAGAATGCTCATGATGGTATTGCAGCAAAGGAAATTTACTGAAGATTAGTGTTAATAAAAGCCAAATTGCACTAGACTGATATGGATAAAGTTTACCAGGTACTATAAAAAATGGAATATATCAATTTAATGAACAAAGTGTCATTACAGTTTTTATTTCTCAAAAGGAAAAAAAAAAGGTAAATTAGAATATCTATATAAAATGTATATAAGTTCTTATATTTGTTTAATACAGATATTGTTGTAAAAAAATCTATCCATGCAGACTTTATTTAATGATTTTAAGTTTAGCATAATATTCTGAAAAATGCGGGGATTCTTCCTTCAAAGGGCAAAGTTTATTAGAGGAAAGAGCTACAGTGAACATTCTGTATTTTAACACTAGTAATTGAACTTTTGGTAGTGTAGGATTGGAAATGGCATATGATGTTTCTGTTCTTAAGAGAGGGGAATCCTCTTCCTGGCAGTTGGCTTCTTGGAGAAAACCCACTGGGTACTTAACATTGCTTCCTCTCTGTATTATGACCTCTCCTAGAAGTAATCCTTTTCATAGCGTAATTATTTGTTTAGTTTATCTAAGGAAAAAAATCCCACCTTCTGAAGTCCATTAAAACTCAATAAGCCTACACTATCTTATTAAAGAAAAGGGAAGATTGTTCTTTTGGAAAATCCCATTTGTATGTTTTTAGGGATTAAAAATAAATCACATGGAATTCCTGGGGAATGGTACTTATTGCAGCGTGTACTCTCTGTCTTCTGTCTCGTAAGTCTTCTTTGGTCTCTGTTTGCAGTCAATCTGGAAGGACAGGTAAACGGACCAAAAGCCAACCTAGATATTCAAGACTTGGCCAGCTTGACATTTCCCAATGCTTTGGACACATATTGGGCCCATAGGATCTATCTATGTAGTCAATTAAGGGATACTGCAGAGCACATTTCAGTATTCAGTTCTTTGTGTGGTTGGTGATGGTACTGTTTGAAACGGGGATTATCTGAAGATGTAAGAAAAGCATCATTTAGAGGGACAGGTGATATGTTAGAATAACGTAGCTGGAAAAAACATACAAGCTGTCTGACATACAATTATCTTGCTTTTAAAATGTAATATAAAAATGTTTGTGTTACATATACAGTTTCCAAAAGCCAGAAAATTCAAAGTGAAGGCTGATCTATCATTAACTTGTCCTCTTGTATGTGTCTTTTTCACCACAGTGTAAGTGAAGTATGAAGTGCTATCCTCCACTTTGAATTTTTTGGCTTTTGTCAGCTTCTGTCACAACTCTACTGTATCGGGTGTTCTTGCTGCGGGAGTACAGGAAGAATAAATAGTACAAGACCTATATAGCAATCCTGAAACACATCCGTATGAATTGTACAAGGACACTTAGGCTTGACAAGGGGAGTAAAGAGATCAGGTTGTAGCTTGGAGCAGGATAAGGAAAAATTATTCTGCCCAAGCTCTTTCTCCTTTGGAAAGATCTTGAGGGATTTTAAGGAGGAAGAAAGTGATTTGATATGGGCTCTTAAATTCTTTAAAACTGTAATCATTCTTTTTATTAGGAGTTGGCCTGCCATGGTAGGATCCTAGCCCATGGTCCAGCCTTGGTGGCATGACTACAGTACAGGCACTTCTAGTAATAATAATCAGATTTGTTGAAGGCACTGTTGTAAAATACCCCTCCGCATAAAGGACATGGAATAAATGTTAAAAATAAAATATCAAACAAAGGAAAACTATGATATTCTAATCACATGAAGAAAGAAAAGAGACCAGAAATAAGAACTGTGAAATCAATGAGACTTTGTCCTTTCATAACATATATTTTCTACTAACAAAATTTTACTGTCTTCTGGAGAGTTACTTTAAACTCGCATAATTTTAAAAGTATAAAAAAAATATTTGATTTCTGTGGTTTTGTGCTTTAGAGTTCATTTTTAAAATAAATTTGACACGATTTGACTTTCACATGCTGCTGTGTTAATGATAGTCTTTAAAATATGAGGATACTTGCATTGAAGGTTCCAAATATGTCCTTTTGATACTGAAATCAAATGGGAGATGTTACCTCTGATGGGAGATGGTATCTAGATGTCCTCATCCATAGTGGTTGAAATAAAGAAGAGATTATGGTTTATAATAAAAGCTTATGCTAATGAATGAACTTCAGTACTCCAAGGTGCTAAACCTACTTGCCAAAAATGGTGTCATAAAACTCTGCTTTTTCCAGCCAAAGCAAAATGATAGAACAACTGAAAATTAACCATCGTATTTTAAAAGCACTTTATGCATACCCATAAAAGTAACTGCACAAATAATTTAAATGTTGTATCTATTAAATGGCCATGTATCTATGGCACAATTTTCTTTTAAAAAAGCACCCAAAGCCCACAGCCTTTGGCAAGGTATTTTAGCTCTCAATTCTCTCTCTCTTTCTCTCTCATGCGTATGTAGCTTAATCTGCCTCAAAGGTCTTGTTCACTTAAGTGTGTGCTGTGAGTTATTCTCTTCCTATGTGCTGTGTGCATACCATCTCTAGCCCACCCTATGGAAGAAAAAAAAGGTTTCCTCAAATATCAGAATTTTCTTCAAAATGGTCATTTTCTTATTTTGTGCACCAAAAAGGGCTACAATATCTTCTTACAAATGCGGTACTTTTTGTAATTTTAAAAGAGAAAGTAAAATAAACTCCGTGCCATCTGGTAGGATATAGGAGCTGCAGGTAAGCACACTAATAATACTTAATGCTACCATAACATGCTGTGTTTTCAGCACTGTAGGCATCAAGTGATGAATTCTCAGAACATTTCCTGTGCTCAAGGTAAATGTTACTAATCTTTCTAAGGAATCTTCTTGCTCTTGCTGAGAATAATACCTGTGTGCTTGCCAGGCCTGGAACATCTGAAATCGGCTTAAGATTGCATTTGTTGAAGTTTGTTCTTCCTCTGTCCACCCCTTCTTTTTCCTGCCCTTTTTGCCAGCTCAGACTCTTCAGAGAACCCCCAGGGGAAAAAAAAGCAGTTGAGTTAGTGGTGTATTTTTTCTGGGAGATCTGGGTGAACATAAGGAAGTGATAAGCTCCCGTCATGGTGCAGAGAAAGGCGGCTTTCCCAACTGTCCAGACATTGCCCCATAAAAATAGTAAATACTGTTCTGCGCAGTTTGTTATTGTACTAAATGTACATACATATTTGCCAAGCTGGAGTCCCTGTATGTTGCTAAGTTCATATTAGCTAAAAGAGACAGGCAGCAGTAAGTGTAATATATTGTTGCAATTAATGTTCTAGCCCGTGACCATGTTTAATTAATTATTTGTATCGCACTAGCAGTATGTTTAGTGTATGATTAATTAGCCCGGAAGCAGAAGAGTAAGGAAAAACAACTTGAAAACTGGTGGTGAAAAGGTTCCTGGCATATTTTGGTTAAGCTAGTTCTTCCTGTCTTTCTTGACTGTGGAAGCTTTCTGAGTGTTTTTCATTTAAAATAAACAAAATTAATCCTCATGTGTTTGCTAAGGAAATTAATGCATCGTTTGCTTTGTATGGGACACTGCATTAGACCCAAGTTAGTGCAAGATGTATAATACAAGTACATGATTTTTTTTTTTTTTTTATCTCTGTGTTACCTCTTAGGCAGGAAAAACATCAGCTCCTATTCGTATCTGTCAATGCTCCAAGTGGATGTGTTACATTTTTCTCACTTCCCAACATGACAGACACTGGGACTGTGGCTGTGTCTTGGTCTTTCTAGTTCTGGCAGCTGAATTCTAATACTTGCTCCGGGCTTTCTCTGACAAGTCTGCTCTTTGGTAAGGACAGAAGGAGCTTCCTCTGCCTTTGCACTTAAAAGCACTGCAGAGGCAGCTCTGCTACTGCTCCCCGGGGCACACGGACAGTGGAGCAGGTCAGGGGGAAGGCAGGCCATGCCCTTACCCCTCCTTCTCCCTCCCTTGACCTTTGTGTCAATCCATTAAAGTTAGTGGAATTAGGGGAGCGGGCTGCACCCTTCCCAGAGATGTAAGCCATGCTTGGTGGAAAAACCTGTAGGAGAAATCAGCGTAGCATGGCCTTAACGTTTCCTCCAGGAGTGCTGAACACACCCCGCACAACCTGGAGGAGATGAACCTGTTGCCTGACACATGTGCCTGCTGAGGTATTAAAATTGTCAAATATGGGAAAAGTGGTCGTTGTGAAAGATGCATAGCTCAAAATACACGTAGGTTGGAAATGAAAAAGAGATGACTTGAGCATCCGTGCTCAGTCTAACGCACCAGGACTACTGGAGTCAAGGAAAAATGCCACTTTACAATGCGCTGTTAAAGTTTTTGCTCTGTTAACAGTAGGATCCGAGTAAATTAAATGCTGATTTCACTTCTCCCATTGTTTTTCACTGGGTTTATCTAGCTTGCAAATCAGTGTCACAACTGGATGAATGAGCCTGTGGTGATGACAAATAGCCGCACACACATAAAATGTGACATAAGAACAATGTGGTGCGTGAGATTCCTACTGGTAAATGCTGCCTAGTTTTGTAACTTGCTCAGTGCTACGGAAATCACAGCAGTAGCATTAACAATTCAAGTCAGGCATAAGCTTTTCTGTCTCTGAATAGAGATCCCTACAATGCTTACACTCTCTAAATACAGATAATTAGAGGCTGTGGCATAATTCTCTTCTCCCTCGACCTAAAAGCAGTCACGAGTAAAGTCACTGAAGCAATTGGTTACTGTGGCACAAAACTAACAGAATGTGTTGAGCCTACGGTGAGGTTCTTAACTTGACTATCCTTGCATTTATTTGCGTGGCAGGATGTTTATATTAGTTCCTAGTCATTTTTTATAACTTAAATGACAACTGTTATTTGGAGGTGCACATCAGCAGGTGAAGGCAACAGTTGTGATAATGTCTAAATAGTAGGCAGGAGTGGGACAGTAATGCTAAATTTTAAGTATTTTTTTTTCCTTTTTTTTGGGGGGTGGGGTGTGGGGGGGAAGGAATCTATGCTATTTACTTCACTTACAATTCGCTAAAATGGGTCAATGCTTTAGCTAGCAGTTGCTCTGAAATTACAATGACTGACTGTAATTAAGAACTAATTTGTAGTCATAAAAAAAGCCAGATAAGGGGCTATCCACTTCATAAGAGATGAATATAATCAGGATAACTGGCACAGCTGGTGGCCATAGTCTGTCCTCAGTGAGCACACACAATTCCCATAATTCGTAACAGGACTTACGTATCTGCCTCAGAAGGTGAATACTTAAGAAAATTTCCTTTAGATCAACAATTTGAAGTCTTAACGCTTATAGAGTGCAGGAAAGGGGCTTGTGGAACACAGTGGAACCATTTATTAATTATACAGCATTAGTATTCTAATGGATGTCATGTAAATGAGTCAGGTAGGTGTGTTTTGGTTTGCTAGAAAAAGTTAAGTTTTATTTCAGAGGAATATATCAATGCTGAATGTGCCATTTAATAAATGTAAGGAGGAATTGACTTCAACTCCAGCCATTCTTCAGTTACATTTGAATTTGCGGATTTATTTTCCTTGATATCACAGGAAGACCTAGCAGCAATACCCTGTAACCTTTTCATCTGTGATATTCATCTAACTTCTGTATGAAAACAGTCAGCTTTAGTTTTACTGCAGAAAATATATCTATAAAACCCTGTTAACTGTTTTCCTTATGCAAAACAGCAATTATGACCTCTTTGACTTAGCACTTATTCTACAGAAATAAGCAATTGCCATTTGGCTCTATTCATTTTGTACTTTGTTTCACACTTTCTTAAGATGTATCAGCAGACTTTTAATTATCCTGCAAATGATTCTATTAAGCATTCTCCTTGCATATTAAATGCAGAAGACATTGTTTTGAGCTTCCTTTGCCTCCTGTGAATAGAATGTGGGCAGACATAGAAAAATCAAATTATTTTACTAAATGAAAACAACCTGAGCAGAAGAAATCATTTTGAATAATGACAGCTTGGGTGAGAGTGTCACCATTTTCTATCAGTTTGCTCTGCATCACATAGGAGCTCACTTGATGGAATGTTAAAAAAAAAAAAGTGTCTAGTAAAAATAAGCTGTGACAGTCTCTAAGTAAATGTAATAAATCAGGAGGATTTTCAAAGGGAATAAAAAGTGTCATTTATGATGGTTACAGCTTATACGCCCACTATGATTCCTGTACTGGTACAGTTTATACTCTCCCATGGTAGATAAAATTATTACTTGATCTGTCAAAATGGAGTGACAAAATTTTTGTGGGTAGACAGCTTATTTAAGAATAGTAAAGTTCTATTGTGTGTTTGCTATCCTTACTCAAAGTACTGTAGAAAACAAGAAATGAGGGAAAGCAATCATTGTTCAGAAAGTTGATATGAAATTGGGGAAAAAAAAAAGGTTAATAGCAAAAATCTTAAAGTTTTACCCATAGGAATCTGGAGAAATAGTAAACATATTTTCATTTGAAAAGTTATTATTTCAGTAGCCCACGAGACCTAAATTCTAGCAGATTTCCTGTAATATAATGAATTGATAATTCTCAGAAAAAGTTTTTCTCAGCAGGAAGTGGGCTGGATTAATCTCTCAGTTCCAGGTGTTCACAACTGGATTAAATCCAAGAACAGACTGTGATTGCATAGTGCCAGTTCAGACTTCCCAGACACCCGTATGTGACTAGGACATTCAGAGATATGGAATATCTATGCAACCTCAAGCACTAAGTGTATGGGCAGCTGATTTCATTTCCAGTGAAACCTGAATCTAGGTAGAAAACTGTCTGCTCTGAAACTTGAAAATGTGAGCGTAAAATGGCCTCCATATGCCACATCTTAACAGATCTAAGCTTGCTCTGCTTATAAGTGTGTTTAGAGAGCTCATACATTAGATTTATAAATCATTGCCATTAACCGAAGCTTTGTTTCTCTACTTTTTGAACACATAATCAAGAAGTAACCAAGCCATGGTGTATAACTGCTCACACAGGTAAAGGCTTTTAAAGCAAGTTAAAAATATCTTATGGCTAGTTTTAAAGTCAGCAAGTTATTAGAAGTAAATGAAGTGTTTCTATTTTACCAGTGGGAAGGAATACTTAGCCTTTGGGATGGGTTGTGAAGGAACATAATGAATTTGCTGTGATTTAGAGTCTTTAAATTCTGATTAGGACTTTCAGCTCCTTGAACCCACCATGAGCTACAGCTGAAACCTGAATAAAGGCCAGACTTACTCTTCTCTACCCTTTTTTCCTCTGCTTGCACATCTTGAAAGAAATGTTGGGGAGTTACACTTCCTGTGCTAAATGTGGAGTTGGAGTTCTGTGCTCTGTTGGAAAAGGATGAATATATTTGCATATTTTCTGAAGCAATTATCACAGTTGAAAGGAAAGGATGGTTCCGACATGAGGAATAAGCCCCATATTTCAAACTTTCTACTAATTCGCAGTTACCAGATCCCACCACTTCCCAGATGACAACTTAAACCCTAAGAACTCTGGAAGGAACATAGTTTAAAGAATTTTGTAGTGACTGATCTATAGCGACTTAGAAGTATATCTTCACTTACAAAACAACTCCTTTCTCTCTGGTATGGCTATTTATTGAAGTTATTTTCTATTCATGCAGCTATGTAGAGTATTCACATAGCTTTGGTAAGGGGCAAGGGGAGTCAAGAGAGAGGAAGCAATCCAAATTGTGAAGCTACTCCCTTCTTTTCAGATGAAAGATAAGCTGTAAAGTGGGTATCTGGATTTTCCAAAATGCTGAGCAAGACCCTGCTTTGGGACTACCTGTAGTAAAGATGAGCTGGTTTTCATAGACTTTAGCTTCCTTCCGATGCTTGTGTAGCTGCAAGAATATTTGTTACAGTGCCTGAGGAAGGTAGAGTTAAATTTGACTTCTCCGCATGCAAAAAAGGGCATTCTAGGAAAAAGAAAATGTTCCCTTGCAGCAAGAGAAGAGTCAGCATAGTGCAGTCTCACTAGGAGAACAGCAAAATTCATGACAAAAGTAAGCAGAGGACATCAAACACACCATAGATTTTTTTTTCCAAGAGCAGAGTCTTCTAAATATAGATTATAGTAATTTACTTTCAAACAACTCATTTTCAGCATCTGACATGTTCATTAACCCCAGGTAGAAAAATTATTGTGGTGCATTAATTTTTCACCAATGAAGACATTAGTCATATTTGCAAGTATCATTAGTGTCTGCCACCGAGGTGGAAAAGTCTTACTGTCTCTCTCCAAATGGAGGATGCATTAGAATGTTAACTAGGGGCTGCTGAGTTCTGTGGGTTATCAACCCTTGCACACTTTAATGCATTGAATTTTAATTAGACTTTTCTAAAAGTACATCATTAAAAGGCATGTTTTATAAGTGAGTAGGACAGATATGTAATCCTTTAGTAAAATAAGGTAAAATGTACAAGGATTTAGTGTGAGTATTCTGATAGTTCTTCTGACAATATGAAGGGTACAAGTTCGTATATTAAACTGTATGTGTGCTCAGCAATTATAAGAAGGAAATGAGATCAGAGGTATTATAGTCCACTGAGGGGGAAGGGAAGAAGGTTTCAAAGGTGCCAACAGCAGCAGGTATCTGAGGTAAGTGAGGTCAGAGAGACTTGGGTGTTTTTCTTCCCACTGCATTATGATAAATCCCTTGCACAGTACATTCCTAAAATAAAGTCTAAGTACTGGAAAATATCTCAGAACGATTGGGTCCTATCTTTCTGAGATGCCTTACTGTACATTATTTCTACTAGATGCTCATAAAGTCTTTTATTTTATCAAATCTTTATTTAAATGGTTTTACTTTGGATTTATCTATGACCTATTTTTTTAATCCTTTGTGGAATAAAATAGTCCTTCTAGCTTTTGTTGAAGATTTGATGAAAAGAAGTGCAAGTTGAAGCAATGTTGCTCTACTTACATTTTTTCACATTTAAAAAATGCTCAGATTTTATTCACTGAAGTATAAGACTGCGTATCTGTACAGTGGCTAATCTTTCAGAAGATTTTTTTGTAGGCAGAAAGGTGAATGCGGAGCTTACTGATAAATATGACTAAAACTTAGTCAGGAGCCAAGGGTAACTGACATTCCCTTTAGTGAGCTTGTAAACCCTTGAATCAATTATTCCCTGTTTCCCCAGTTCCATCCCCTTTGACTTGCAATATCTGATTTCCATTTAAATGGAAGAAGGCATGAAGTAGCTCGGTGCAGAACCTTCTGAGGACAGTCAGCATGTTCAATAATTGGAGCCAATGCAGTGTGATGGAAACCATACCCAGTTCCTTTCTCTCCCCAGAGTGCTCCAGTCTGTTTTTGCATTTCTCCTGGTATTTTTCAGTATAATAAAAACATTAAACTGGCAAAAAGCATCAAAAGAGCAAACTAGTGAATCAGTCCAAAGTTATTTTCCAAGTAGTCAGTGGCATTCCTAGTGCAGCTGGGCTGGGGCTGTCTTGCATTGCTTCAAATTTGATGTCTTGTCTGAGTGCATCTTTTATACATGAGTGGAGTCCATTGAAAGAAACAGTCTCTTCCAAAAAAAATGTTCATTCTTCAGGGTCACTGAAGGCAACCAGACTCCTGGGTATAGGATTTTGTCAGGAGTATGACCAGGGGAGGAGGAGTGGAGCACTTCTGGAGGTGCCCATCTCCATGTTGACAGTAAAGGAGGCTGGCAAAACAACTTGGCCTAGGGCAGTGAAGGTGAACTTCTAAATGTTTGGTTTAACTTGTTTTAGTGGTTATTGTTAGGCCATCCTAACTAGTGGTTACTGGAGAAACGTTTCACTACACATCAAAACCATAGGCATAGACAACTGGTGTATCAACACAGCTCTTTAACTAAGAAATTATTTACCTTTCACTAATTGGAAGATTGCCCTGTTAGAGTTTGAGTGTGGGATAGACCATCATTTCCTCTGTTCATGAAAGAATAGGATATTACCTTCTAGGGCACTTCTATCTCCTCTGTATATGCCTATTAACAAATTTTTAGCTGGTGAATGATTTGATCTGCATGAAAAATGCCTACGTGTTGAATGGTATGGCATGTGCCTAGGAATCTGTTGGCAAACTGTGACATTAGATATAAACCTTGGCTTCAAGATGAAAATTAAGACTTATAGCCGATTCATCCATTTTTAGTAAAGACCTCTACTTTTAGGTTTGTAACTTACTATTTTTTTAACCACTTCCTGTAAGGTATGTCAGATCTTTATGGTTAAAAAGAAGACTTTTTTCTTTTCTTGGTAACGTAGGGAGTGGTATACAATGTGAAATGCCATTAAATTCTCATGGGAGATAAAAAACCTTGGGAAGAAGCATTATAACCAGTAATTGATATTAAGGTTGTGTGAGAATAAATGGACATAGGGTGATACAAAGAACATGTGTGATCATTGTCGTATACTGCACTTCTGTAATTCTGGATTCTGCACTAGGTTTCACGGATGTGATTCCAGGCAAAGTGGGAAGGAATTGCCTGGGTACTGCTCATGTTAAGAGTTTTGTAAAAGGATTCTTAACGTTTATTAACACTGGATAACCAAGGAGAAAAAATGGATCATAAGTAGATGTGAACAATTTTTACTTCATCATCATTTCTTCTTTTGTATTTAATTTCACACCAAGATGACAATGCCTCTGTGGAAACAACATAAACCAAACCAGCTACCCATTTCAAAGTCCAGCAAAGTAGTGAATCTGCTTGTTTAAATGTTAGAATTGGGAAATGAAGCCAGGAATGCCCTTTAAGCTTCATATATCAAAATAACAATAATATTTTACTTCTTTGTTGCATTATTCATGTGCTTTCCTTGTTTGCAAAAACTCAAGTTTAAGGGGTATTTAATTTAGTCTTGCTATCTTAACTTTTTTCAAATAATGATAATAAATCTTATTACTGATTATGTTAGCAATAGAAACTTTGGTCGAAGCCTGTTTGGTTCAAACACCTGTTAATTTTGGTACATATGAATGATAATTTGATTGCATAATTATAAGATATTTCAGATGTTTCTTGTTATAATTTAGATGTTCTGGACAGTAAGTTGTCCATATACGAAGCATTTGTATAACCATTTTTTCAGTACAGTTTTTCCTATGAAAAACGTTTCTAGGAACTAGAAAGCTAGTTAAATACTTAACCATTGTACAGTTTAATTACACCAAATGTTATTTTTCTGGCGTTGACACAGTACAAAAGCTATGTATTGCATTTTCATTTGTTTGTCTTTGAGCTCAGCCATAGAAAGTTATTCTCATCTCTAGATAGTTGTATTATTTAAGCACTTTTTGTTTTGATGGAAATTACTTTTGTAGGAAGAAATTTACCGCTTTGACTGCGATCAGGGCCACAGCTCAGTCCGTAACATTCACTGCTGACATGCCTATTTCCTACCTGTCAGAATGAAATACTAATGGTAGGTCCTATCAATTCTGACATTGCTTTCTTATTTTTTTATAACCAAGGTCACTTTGCTTCAAGTTTACATATGGCATGCAAATAGAAATGAAACTATAAAAAGGATTATTATTTTTTGCAGCAAATTTGTGCTGATCATGTCTTATTTTAATATTTTTTTCCTTTCAAGGAATAAAACATTTGAAAAATTTAAGGTGATAGATAAGGCGTTTGCTTGTTGGAAAACAGCAAAAAGGTGCTTTTTCATCTTTATTATTAAATATACATGCAAAATCAGACTCACTAATCAGCTGGTTCTTTTCTCAGCATCTCTGTTATTGCATTCATGTTTAAATGAAGCATTTAAAAGGTGTTTAAGGACTATTGTCTAACCCTTACAAAGTATCTGTTCTCAAAGAGTCTAAAGGAATCTTTGGTCTCTGTAGGAAAGGGAAGTGAGGATCTTTCAGGGTAAAAGACATTGCATTTCTCTTGAACGCACCAAGGAAGGCTTGCATTTCAATTCCCAGGGCCTACTTTTTGCAGAATCTTTGTTCTTTAATCATAATTTTCATTATTGCCTGCTTAGTATCACATCCTCTTTCTTATACTCAGAAGTGAGAAGTCTTGTTTATGCTTCTGAAGGCTGGAAGAATAGCACCATGGGAAACCAATGTCCTTGTTTTATCTGCATGCTCAGGTGTAGTACAGGCAAAGCTTCCAACATTAAACTGCCAATGACCTCTGTCATATTTTAATGGACTCTTTCGGTAGCCTGAAGGAAGTAATTTAGCCTGCTTAAAACTGGTATTTTGGGGAAGAGCTTTCTGGCTGTTGTATGTTTCCAATATATTCTCATGATCTTCTACAGATATCAATCTGTACTCTTCAGGTGATTCTATGTGTGATTTTTTTAGGATTTCTTTGTTTGTTTCTAATACAAATTAAAATTCAGACTCTTTAGCCAACTGGAATAATGCTATTTTAGCACTGCTCTGACAAATACAGTCTTGTTGTAAATTGGGACAATATAAAGGGTTTGTATAATGACTTTTTTTATGTTTACTGTAAAACTATGAAACATTGTTTTCTGCTGTTAAGAAATACCAATAAAAGGAGTAGTTTTCATGGTATCAAACGAGCTGCTCTTGTGATGGAAGCTCAACACCGGCGCACTTGGAATTTAGAGTATCTGGAGGATCAGAATAGACGTTAATAAATAGACTCTCCTATTGTAGTTTTTACAAGGAAAAGGAGTGGCTTCTAGTTTCATCGCAGTGTACTCAATTTTAGATCCATCCAAGTTTTGCAACAGTAAACTGTTAGAATGCTGCAGGATACCACTCTCTTTGGGATATTCAGAAAAATGTAGTTCGTTTTATAAACTGATTGTGATTCATACTAGTTAGGACTATACATAAATGTTCCCCAGTTACATTATTTGCAGAGCCTGTCACATCCTTATCAGTTTTTCACAGGAAGTGGAGCCATTTGTAAACTTCACAGATTATAAGTAGTAAATTTTATCTGGTGGTCACCTCTCTATTCATTAGTCTTTTGTTTCATCTCTCATTGTACTGCTGCTACATGCAGTATTTAATACTGATAGTGTTGCTTATTGCAATAATGTAATTCCAATTTACTGTACTTGTTAGTCTCTTCCTTCTTTCACCACTAGATTATATATGACAAAGCAGGGCTATATTTCAAAAGGTTTAAATATGTTAAATATACGTATTTTTAAATTTTTGCCAGTAAAAAGAAAGAAAGAATAATGCATAAACATAGGCAAAACCGTTCAGTTGTCCTTACTTTACTCCAGTTTTTAAATACCAACCCATATTCAATCTGAGCAGTTTGCCCTCCTGTGAAGTAGAAATATAAACCCATTCCTACATTGTAGAGCATTGTTGAATAAGTCAATCCCTATAAGACCTTTCAGATGATCATAAGGAAGGTTCAGATTAAATGCAAGGGATTAAATAATTTAATAATCAGTATTACTACTACTGCACAATATGTCCATTGCTTGAGTAAAATGTGAAACAAGTCAGGATTTTGCGGTAGCACTGAATTCATGCAGACCTGTATTATTATTTCTTTTGCCTGCTTAAAACTAGACAAACCCTCCACTTTTAGGGCAATTTTTGTTATAGTGAGGATGCTGATGTATGGCAGAATCCTATCAAAGAAATTCCTTTATTAAATTTTGACTTGTTGTCTTCTATTTTCGTTAGTATCAAAGGAGATTTCATGGGCTGGAGAAGGCAGAAAAAGAAGTACCTGTTGTTATCATCACTTTCCTTTTGACAGTCAGTGGGACTATGTGCTGTTTTATGTAATCAGCTTTGCAATACTGTAAAAGTCTGGTTACTGAAGTAGACAGGGTATTTCAGCAGACATTTTAGTCTAGAAAATATCTTTACTGCTTCAAAATCTGCTGGATTTTCTTTGGTATACTGAGATTTCTCTGATGTTAGCAGTGGGAGAAAGTACATACTTAGGGTGAAAGACTACAATGTTGGGAGGAAGCTGACCCCTGAGGTCTAACTTCAGCTTTGCACCTGGTATTTGAACAGCCTTCAGCAAGAGGTGTAGTGCCTCCATCCTTCAGTGTACCATCTCAGAAAGGTGTAGGTGTATTTCATAGAATTATAGAATCATAGAATAGTTTGGATTGGAAGTAACCTTTAAAGGTCATCTAGTCCAGCCTCCCCTGCAATGAGCAGGGACATCTTCAACTACAGCAGGTTGCTCAGAGCCTTGTCCAACTGGACCTTCAGTGTTTCCAGGGATGGCACACATACCACGTCTCAGGGCAACCTGTTCCACTGTTTCAACACCCTCAGGGTAAAAGATCTCTTCCTGATATCTAGTCTAAATCTACTCAGTTTTAGTTTAAAACCATAACCCCTTTTCCTATCACAAGGTCCTGCTAAAAGGTCTTTCTTAAAAGCCCTGTTTAAGTATTAAAAAGCCACAAATAGTCTCACTGGAGTCTTCTCCAGGCTGAACAACCCCAACTCTCTCAGACTGTCTTCATAGGAGAGGTATCCATCCCTCTGATCATTTTTGTGGCCCTCATCTGGACTGGCTCCAAAAGGTCCATGTCCTCCCTGTGCTGAGGATTCCGAAGGTATCTTCAGTACTCCAGGTGGGGTGTCATGAGGGCAGAGTAGTGGGGCAGAGTCACCTCCCTCGACCTGCTGGCCAGGCTTCTTTTGATGCAGCCCAGGATGCTGTTGGCCTTCTGGACCACAAGTGCACACTGCCAACTCATGTCTAGCTTTTCATCCACCAACATCCCCAAGTCCTTCTTGGCAGGGCTGCTCTCAGTCCCTTCATCCCCCAGGCTGTATTGATACTGGAGGTTGCCCCAGCCCAGCAGGATCCTGTATTTAGAGCGAAGAATGTTGTGGTGGACAGCGTCAAAGGCCTTACAGAAGTCCAGATAGACAACATCCATAGCTCTTCCGTACAGGATCCTGTATTTAGAGCGAAGAATGTTGTGGTGGACAGCGTCAAAGGCCTTACAGAAGTCCAGATAGACAACATCCATAGCTCTTCCCTGTCCTCTGATGTAGCCACTGCATTTCATAATGTTGGAAGACAGGACCACAAGTGCACACTGCCAACTCATGTCTAGCTTTTCATCCACCAACATCCCCAAGTCCTTCTTGGCAGGGCTGCTCTCAGTCCCTTCATCCCCCAGGCTGTATTGATACTGGAGGTTGCCCCAGCCCAGCAGGATCCTGTATTTAGAGCGAAGAATGTTGTGGTGGACAGCGTCAAAGGCCTTACAGAAGTCCAGATAGACAACATCCATAGCTCTTCCCTGTCCTCTGATGTAGCCACTGCATTTCATAATGTTGGAAGACACTGAAGTCCTACAATAGGACATAGAAATGGTATTTTGCTTCTAGTAAAAACTGATAGAGCCCATGTTCCTTTCTGTGCTATTTCTTTAAGCACAAGTAATTTTCTCCTGTTGTTTTAATTTCTGTTTCCTTTACTTCAAAGTGTCTATCCAGCTAAGTCTGAAAATAAGTAAGCAGATCAAAGTAAAGCAGAAGTAAGATTTCTGGGCAGTATTTATCTTTCTTATCTAGCCAGATGTGTATTTATTGGATTTGTTTTCATGTCTTCTGTATGATATGATTAAGTCTAGGTATTATAGGTCTATAATTTTAAAATGCCACCCCTCCTGAGGGAAAGAACATTTTTTCTTCTATTCTTTCTTTCTTTGTTTTTTTCCTTACAGATATGAAGTCAGTGCAATTCAATGGCAGTGGCCTTGCAGGGTGAGAAAATCAGTGGAAGGCATGTAAAGGACCGCTTTCCATTTTGTTGTTAAAGAGAAGGACCCAAATTATTCCCTTCTTGAGTAATAAGCTAAAAGCTTCTATTGTAATGTGTGTACCCGGCATTGTATCTTTTCCCTTTCAGACAGAAAGGAATAGATTTATTTATCTAATCTGTCAATCTAACCTATGCATTTCTGATGTACACATTTACCAGAGGTCTGAGCACTGTTTGTGCTGCTCTGATTTATAGAGAGTTCTCACTGATATATGGCCTTGATGTTCCTCCTCTTCTATATTTTAGCTGTCGGTGGCTCCCTTTTGACTGTTATTTGTTAAGTTTTATTACTACTACGCTCTAATTATAGCTCCCATTATTTTTAAGAAAATGCTGAAATAAAAGCTCAAAAGGGCCTTTAGAAGTGCACAAATGAGAATTAGAGATGCGATAAGCACTCATCAATAGGCTACTGGGGCTTTTCACTTACCATCATTCAAATAATAATTAGAATATTTAGATGCTAAGTACATATCTGAGAGAGAAAATCAAATGGAAAAGTTTTTTTTTATTGTATATATAAATAAAATATAAGAAAGATCTTCATTTGTGTGGATTCACACACAGTATGGAGTTATGTATGTTTTGCCTTTGTTTTGCAGAACTGTTCTTTACAGGAAGTATTGCATGCTTTTTATAGTAAATGAAACTGCTAAATATGGATTATGTAGGAGCTGAGTTGGTAAAAGACCTGCAGAATGGCTGTGTATTTAAATGCAAAAAGGAAAGGGACAATCTAAATCCTTATGGTAGGAACAGTCTATATAATTATTTAAATCTGGTTTTGACCATAGAAAACTGTCAGGGAGAACTTTTATAAATAAACAGCATAAAAGAAAGGAAATTTAGTAATGAAAACAGAGCAGACTATAGCATTTTTTAAAAAAGGTTTATTAAATAAATAAAAAATAAAACATTTTCTAGAGATACCTGGAGCAGTCCCCATTATGTACGTCTCTCATAATCTGTGTGTGAAAGCATTGCCAACTGCCTGTGTTTCAGCATCAGGAAGGCTGCACGAAAGCTGTACAATTAACTGTGGTTGCAAAAATTCTAATGAATCTAATTCCCTTGCCATTTCTTCACAAATATTGGAAGCAGCAGAGATGCCACTGCTGCATTGATGGTAAGACATATGACTTACTATAAGATGTTTTAAAAGCCCATCTTACAATATATTTAATTTTTATAACTGAAGCCTTGCTCTCTTGTGACTATTGACTCTCCATGAGGCTAATTCTGCAGTAAATATTTTTTCTTTTACCAATGTAAACGTTTCTGATTTCTTATGCATCTCACCCCCCTCTCTATATGCCTGGTGATCTTCCTATAGATCCCTTCTGTTTGGATAACTGCGTGCATCAGATGGCAAATAGTTGGCTGCTGGTTTACATGTTGGAGGGATCAATCCTTCACTGATAGGGCAATGGACTGGATGACCTAAGATATGTCTTTCATCTTTATTTTATCACTGCAAAATGCAAGTGGGCGTGCAAATCCTATCTCTTTGCCAAAGCCATCTGCTCAAAAATATTATACAAACAGACAAGGAAGGTTTAAACTAATTACAACTTTTGTCTGTTTATGAAAATTATTATTTGGTACTGCATTCATATATCTGGGCTTCCCCCAGTTGTGTCATCTTTTTAAATCAAAAAAATCTCACTTGGGCACAATCTGAAGACTTTGAGTATTTTTCAGTGATTTGTGGATGTCCCCTGAGTGCAGCAGGAATGCTAGCAGATTCTCTGATGGCCTCTCCGATGGCCAGTTCAATGCACTCATGGCACAAAGACTGCATGTAGTTTTCCCTAGAAGATTGTAGGCAGCAATATGGAAGCCCTGCATGAGGCTTTTTATTATACTGTTGCCCTTGCCTTGCTTTTGCACTTGAAAAGGCTGGTCTCTAGGGAAGAACTAGGATTCACGTTGGCATACAACTTTATATTTGGATTAGGAAATTCTTTACATGCACAAAATGGTGTATTTCCCCTGTGCTGAGAAGAACAGTTCATTTCACGCGGGCTGAAGAAATTGGACTGAATGTAACCTAGCAATTCTTCTGGAGTGAAGTGGACAGTTTCCCTAACTGGGATGAGTTGTGTCCTCCTTGCATTGCTGGGCTGTGCTGGACATCCATTCTCCATCCTTGGCTTTGCAGCAGCAGGCTAAGATCAGCTGCCTGCCCAAATCCAGCAGGTCACTGAGCTCAGCACTGAGGCTACACTGTGTTATTGCTGGCTTTTTGAGTGACAGATGGAAAGCCATAAGCTTTGTCACTAAGTGTTGCCTGAGCCAGTAACAGTTGCATGTGCAGTTCAGGGTGTTGGTGTGTTCGAAGTTTTATTTGTGTGGTTTTGTTGTGTTTATGTGATATTGTAAAAAAATAAAAAAGAAACTAATCTCTTGACTGGTTAAAGAGAGCTCCCTTTGAAAACTGAAAAGAGGAAAAAAGAAAGCTGTCTACATTGTATTTTTTGGAAGTTGTAGTTTAAGGTTTTGAAATTTACAAGCTTTTGACCAAATCTTTATGACTTTTATCTCTGCAAGTGGCAACTCAAAAATATTTTTAGCCATATATTGTTTTAGAGGTGTCAGCTCTGGTGAAACTGTCCTCTATCTAAATAAGATGCAAATTGTTTGCTCGCTGTCTATAAGCTGAGAATTTGATCACATTTTTGAAATTCTCTAAAGTCTTTGTTAGTTTTCTGTTCCATCACTCCGTATTTCAGCACGTAGAAATCTTTTGTTTCCAAAAGTGTCTCTAGAATTGCTAAACTACTTATTATGCATATGCATCCTGCCATATACTTAGTCCTTAGTCTTACAAAGGCTCAACTGCTGAACAGTGCTGACGGCTTAGCGTAGCGCAGGATATAAGAATATTTGCTTAGAATGTGTGAACAACCATCATATTTAACTAATTATTGGAAATTTTTTAGCTTTGTATTAGTATATAATTAACAATTTTACAACTAGCTTAATAAACAAATAACAATTAAACTTCCACATATGGCTTACTTTACAAATTTACCCCATCATGCATAACTAATGGGTTTGCTACCACATGCTAGGAATAATACTGTTACAAGTTTAATGAAGCTGGTGGCTTGTTTGTTGCAAGACTAACACAACATTCATGTAGATATCAAATACAGTATTGGCTACAGATTGTCCTGTATTGCCTTTTATTATGTTTGCAGAGAATTTTAGAGTTGCTGAGCATTTGTGTCTTATGGTTTGATGAGGAAACCTGAATTTGGAGAGGAGTCATTGCAATGCTTTGGCATCTTAGTGATAATAATGATATATCATCCTTATATTCTGCTGGTTTCATGTCAGTCAAATATTATTCAGCCTGGACATTCAAAAGGTCTATCTAGCCGCTTAGATCTTCATGGCTGTAAAAGGTTTTAAGAGCTCCAGACTAGTACAGCTGAAAAGGCACTGTGGGCAGGGCTGTTAGTATGCAAATTATGAATTAGTGAAGCCATCTGGGCACAGTGAATGATTCCTGCTTGCAATGGTGCAGTTATGATGGCCAGGTAGAAGTGGCTGACGAAGGGGCAAAAGTTTCACTCACTGAAGTAATTGTAGTTAAAGATTAAATACCACACAAGTTTCTCATGAGGTAATTCTGCCCAAGGTGTCCTCCCCCTAGGCACTGCTCTGTGAACCAGCAGTCCCTGGTAGTCCTTGTATTTAAGACACTTCTCTCCAAAGTTACAGCTCCATCTGGAATTTGCAGCTGCTGAGAGAAAGCAAAACTGCAAATTGGGGAAAGTTAAGGAGGGGAAGCCCAGGAGGTGGCGGTGAACCCGCTGCAATGCTGTGGTCACGGCTAAGTCAAACTGCATCTGTGCGCATTTCATGCTAGTAACATAAAGGGCTGGTGCAATAAGAATCCTGAAATTAAGGAATTTCTCAGACTTTACTTTCTTTTTAATTATTACTAAATAAAATCAGAAGCTTGTGTAGATATTTGAACAGACTTTAATGGATTTGAAATGCATTTTGATGGATGTTTCCTTAATAAACTGATGATAATCACATTCTTATCTGATATCAGCGTTTTCTCCCCTTTCTGTTCTTAAAAAAGTTGAATTATTTTGAAAAGAGAAACTTGAAGGGAAATTTTCAACGCAAATTGTCTATATTGTTTCATGTACAAACTTCAGCTTTACCTTTTCAACTTCCCTGTTCTGTTTTATGCCTTATGACATTTGTGTCAGATCTATTTTTGTTTCACAATGCAGGCTATGTTCTTGTACACTTCTAACTGTGTGTCATCCTTCCATGCTAAAGAGACCTGGACAGAGGTTAGGATGCTATCTTTTTCAGGCTAATTAAGTTCCAGCATAATCATTATACATAGCCTATATTTGCTTATTCAATATAAAACTTGCTTTGAGCAGGAGCTTGGATGAGATAACCTCCCAAGGTTGCTTCTGACCTGAATTATTCTGATTCTATGAAAACAAAAGTCGAAGGTGTGTGTTTATTGTAGAATGAAATGTTTCATTGCCTAAAATTCTATTTCTGAGAAGTCAGAGTTCATTGTAGAACATTTTGACTCATGGTAACAGTGCAGCAGAAATAAGAAAATGAGATTTCCCGGAAGAAAACTGTAACTACAACATGGACACAACTAACTACATGCTTAAAATCCCATCCTCCAGTATCTAGAACCTCCATCCTGCAGAAAATACTTCTTGTCAAGGCCGTGAAGTACACAGAAGGCAAACTTGTTTTTCTCAGATGTAGTCCTATCCTCTTTAAAAAAAGATTGAATTGAAGTGAAAGACTATAATTTAAAAATAAAAGTCCCCACAGTTGCAGGTTGTGGAGAACTCATGCTGTATAAATTTTTTAGAACACAAATATTTCAGTGGCTGAGTTGATGGATGAACTTGGCAGCCTGTCCTCAAACGATCTGGGATTTTTAGAAAAACAAAAAACAACACCCTTAATGCCAGGCTCTAAACTGTATTTAATAAAAAATAGAGCTGTGTGCAATGTGCTTATTTTGCTTTTTTGCTACGAGGCCCATTGCTGCATTCAACCATTAGCTTCTACCTCATTCTGTCAATATCAAGGATAGGAGAGCCAATAAGCCACCCTGGCTGCCTTCAGGAAGATGCATACTAAGGAGAGAAAAACAGCTACAACTCAGCCATGACTGTCTTAACTCTTTTGCCTCTGGGTTGGCTGACCGTGGCTATTTTCTCATTTGATCTAGAGCCTAAAAACAAAATCAAACGTGATCAAAACTCCCTTATGGGACAATATAGCAGCCTAGCACAGAGCTACTGTAAGCACAGTGTATGTATTCAGATGCTAAAGAAGACATATGAGCTTGCATCGGAGGTGGATAGAAGATCTGTGGTTTTTGTATGCTTAACCTCCTCTATGTGAAGTCAAAATAGATAATGCTGGCCAAGCAGGCAGGAAGGGCAAGGAAATATGAATACGCTGTGAAGAGATCATGGCCTCTGTTCTTCCTAAAATCATTTCCATTTGGTTCTCTAAAACCTCCAAAGGTGCAGGTCATCTGGCATCTATGTTTGACTGAATATATACAGAGAGTCTTCTGCCTCCATATCCAAGCCCTTGCCCAATAACATCATTTATTGTTTTCTGTGCGTGAGATTCCACAGAACTGCTTATATGCGAATTATTAAAGGTCCATCTAAAAATGTATAATGCAGTCTAGGATAAGATTATAAATATTGAACTTCACAGTTTCTTCTCCTACAGTTTCTAGTGCCTTTAAGATTGGGAGCTACAAGAGAAAAGTACACGAAGCAATGCTTTAGTAAATATGCAGAAAATTTAAAGCCAGGAAACTGGTCCTTGATTGTGTATCCAGCTGTGCAAGAGTTTACTGACTTGGTTTCTTCCTTTCTTAAATTGGTCTGTCACAGGCAGTTTCAATATAAAAATATACACAGCTGGCAATAAATCCACATGCTTTCTTCACTGCACCAGTTACAATATGTCAAATTTTGTGCAGTCAATCAAATAATGTAAGTTACATAGCTTTATTTACCGTCGAGTACTACAAACTAGTGCTCCATGTCATTACTCAAAAATAATTAGAAAAAAAATAGTTTGGCAGAGGGTTGAGGTAAGAAGAACGCAATTTAATTTCTCTACAGCTTAGGGTTCATGCTCAGTTAATTACAGAATCATGGAATCACAGAATAATTGAGGTTGGAAAGGACCTCAGGAGATCTCTAGTCCAACCTCCTTCTCAAAGCAGAATCAGCTGAAATCAGACCAAGCTGCTCAGGGGTTTATCCAGTCAGATCTTGAAAACCTGCAAGGATGGTGATGGCACAACCTTTCTGTGCAGCCTGCTCTACTGCTTGGCTGTCCTCATGGGGGAAAGTTTCTTCTTCTATGCAGTCAGGTCTGCTCTAATTTCAATTTATGTCAGTTGTTGCTCATCCTCCGGGATGCAACACTGTGAAAAGCCTGCTCTCTCTTCTGCATAACCTCTTTGTAGGTGTAGGGTTCTACTGGTAGGTCCCCATGAATCTGTCTCCTCCAGGCTGAACAAGCCCTGCTCCTCCAGCCTCAGAGCAAGTGCTGCAGCCCTTGACCATCTGCTCAACTTATTTCAGTTGATCATTGGCTTTCTTGCATTGGAGGGGGATCAGGGGGTGGAACTGGGCAAGGGCTGAGTCTAGAGGGATAATTGCTACCGTAGATGTTCTGGCCATGCTCCTGTTAGAATCATAGAACCATGGAATGGTTTGGGTTGGAAGGGACCTTAAATATCATCTGGTTCCAACCCCCCTGCTGTGGGCAGGGAAGGTTGTTCATACAGCCAAGGATGCCGTTGTCCTTCTTTGCTGCTAAGGCACATGACCGGCTCATATGAAAGTTTTTCTTTCTCCAGTCAGTCAGTTCCTCACCCTTGTCATTGCAAGGGGTTGTAGGACTTTGTATTTCTCCTTGCTGAGTTTCATATGGAGCCTGCCTGCCCATTCCTCCAGCTGGAGTGGCAGCCCTGTGCTGGAACATGTGGACTGGTCCCCAAAGTCTGGTCCCCTTCATCTGCAGAATACTGCTATGTATTTCTAATACAGTCATATCTGCTATATTTATTATAGTAGAAATAAAGCAATATAATTTAGACTCAATGTTTTGACAAAATAAGTTTTTGTTTATATTGTAATGATATGGAGCAGAAAGCTTAATAAAACTTAACTAAATCATACTGACATTTAAAATACATAAAAATACCTTTGTGTGTCAAATACCTATGTTATTTGGGTTAGATTTTAATTCTTACTGTGGTCCACATTCTAATCCATTAGGACCCTCTGTGTTAGACTTGCTGTTGGGAAAAGGTGGATGTACTGCTGTTTCCCAAGTATTTAACTAAGGCAGTACAAGGGCTGTAAAATGTATGCTGATGCCCATTTTACAAATGGATATGAAAACTCAAAAAAATAATGGTTTGGTGCAGAGTCCCATGGGACTGGAAAAGGAAGCCAAATCACAAGTCCCATTCCACTGCCCAAGCGTTAGATTAATCTTCTTTCTGGCAGCTATTTAATTCAGAATAGATTTAGATCAGAACTTTTGTTTGAACACAGTGGCCATTTAATCATGCCAAAATGTTTCCACTGTTCTCACTTTTTCTTTCATTACATTGTGTGCTAAAGAAATTATAATCAGGAAAGCACTAGAACTATCACCTGGCTATCCTGAATCATAATGAAGTACTGTGTGGCATTTTACCGTTCCAATTCCTGATTTGTGGTTAAATTTGATATGCAGCATACTGAATTCACATTATTGTGTAAATATTCTCATTATAAGCTATAATTTGCTTTTGATCTGAAAAGGTCATAAACATGCCATCAGTTATTTCATAGTTGTACATAACGATTCATTGTTTTTTTCTTCACTTCGAATGGGAGGTATCTGCAGTAACTGTATGGTAATGGCTGGCAAATGTTGACTTTTATCAATGGCTTGTGTTCGCTTCACGCCTTCAACTCCTACATATTATAGAAGTGATTGCTGTTTCTGTTTTATTCTATGGTGGTTTAGTATTATGCTGGATATAGCACTTTGCATAATGTTATCAAATTCCTACTATTAGGCCTTGGAAAATATTCAGCTCAGATTCCAAACTACTCTGAAATAATGGTAAGTTTAAATCTAATTTGCAGTCAATCATTCAAGGAATATAAATGATTGTTAACCATCAAATTCATGTAACTTTAATTCTGTTCTAAAAAACAAACATTTAAATTTTGTTTGCTACCCTATCCCAAAGTCTGTTTTTCACTTTTTCTTTTTTTTACTCTTCCTTCCGGTCCTGTTACAATCTCTCTGTGAAAATAGAGTAATGACTGTTGTACAGAGGCTTTTATGAGAAAGCGCTTTAACATCTCATGAGACTGAGAGGAGAAATTTGTACTCCTACTGAGCCAGAAAGTGAAAGAATTAACAGGTGACTCCTTTCTCACATAAAATCTTGGTGATGGGGAAGGTACTCTGGCAGTAAGAACAGAAAATAGCATTTTTGTTATTTTAGAGCCAGTTCTTGCAAATTATAGGTAAATACTACTTGGAATTATCCCAAATCGAAATGCGTGCTTTATGATAAAGTAGAAATGCAGAAGAGGATGGCTTGTTAAATAGACAGGATCTTTGGGGGCATGGCAGGAGCGTGGATCCTTTGTTCAGGCTATGTAGTTCCATTTAATTAGCCACCAACATTGCATGTCTATGCTGAGACCTGTGAGATTAAGCTAAAATTAGCCACTAGCTAGAGTTGCCCAAACTTACCTACAATTAAGGATTTTGCAGTACTGTGAGCAGTGTACGTTCCACCATCTGAGCTCACAGAGAGGAAGCCCTGGTGCTGTGGGTGCTTCCCTGGACTGTTTGGGAAACGGCAATGGCAGGTGGCACAAAGCAGAAGCCCGTGAAGAGTTCAGAAGGGAAAGCAGGGAAGAGTTAAAGAATGAGACTTCCCACCAGCAAGCTGTGACAGGAACTTGAACCCCAGGGTAAGGTGTGTGCCTTACGTGATACCTCTGAGTCAAACTTCTCAGTGAGGCTGGGCAATTTGTTAACTCGTGGCTTTTTTTTTATTATTATTAATGTGCTTCTTTGAGCTGCACGTTTGCTGGCAACCTTTTCATTTCGGTGTTGCTGCTAGTATTTTATTGGAGCAATTTACAGGAACAAGTGAACTACAGAATCCAGAATTAAGAGGTTTGATGATCATCTTGCAGTTTTATTTTCTGACTGCTGTCCTGCAGGTGAAGTGAATCCTTTGTATTTAAGGAGTTTTTTCTGAAGACCATCACATACATAATACGGCTTTTATTAATTGCATTATAGGAGCATTAATAAACCCAAATGCTAAATGAGGAGTTACCATACTGATGCCTGAAGTTGGCATCCCAAATTCAGTTGAGTTGTCATGTTAGCTGAATACACCAGGGCTATATTAGAAATCTTCTACTCAGAAATTTCATTACATGCCCTTCAAAATGTATAGGGAGGTGACAAGCAAGGATTTTGGTGTTACTTGAACTCTTCATACACAGCAGCAATTGACTGATGTGCTTTTTTTTTTCATCCATTATATACAGAAAGGAGCCACATTCACTTTCCTTTTGCAGATTATGATGAAAATCATTTTTTGTGGCTTAAGACAGCTACTTCTATGTAAGCTTCTCTTTTGGTGAAATCTTTAGGGATGTGCTGTGGATTTAATCCTACCCACACTGAATTTACTCCAGCCAAAGGTGTTTTAAAATCTAATGCAAATATATGTTTAAGAGAAGTGCCTCACTAATAGTTTCTTCATCAATTAGAAAAAAATATTCAGGATTTCCTTCACCAGGATCCTCAACATTTTGATGATAGGGAAGTGGGTGTATTTACTACATAAGTTATAGCTGAAATTCCTAGACTGTATTTGCTGTGTGTTGTCCAGGATTTTATTAATATTGGAGATCAAGCAGAGAAAGCCCAAATTTTTCTGGCAGACTACTCTTGGCATCAGTTTGTCTGGAAAATCTTCATATGGCTCATAAAAATCCATTTATTTCCACTATTGTCTCACGTGATAGAAAAACCCACATAACATCCTTATCCTCAGATGTTCCTTGTGTATCTGCATCAGAAAGTCTTAAAGTTCCTTGTGGCTGTTATTCATTATTTCTACCTCGACACAGAAGAAGTCAGTTAACAAAGAATGTTCACTTTTTCTTTACTTTTAGTCAGAAAAAGAAACAAGTTATCTCCCTCATTTACATTTATATTTAATTCATGCGAGATCTTGTGCTTTTTTCTGAGGACCAGGGAACAGATTTGTGTCCAGATAGATAGTTTACCAGTATCTGTCTTTGAAGACCTATTAATTAAAATGTGGATATATGCCTTCCTGAGTCTGTTTAAATTTGCTTTAAATATGTCTTAATCTGAAGATTTACACTTTTGCTTTCAGAGCAACAGCATACAAAAATAATGAAAATAGTAATTTATAAGACAATTTTTGTGGTTAAGGGAATTATTTTTGTATAATTAACAAAGAATGTAGAAAACATCTCTTTTCAAAACTTTTGCTGGCGAATGGTTCTTAGTAATTGCATAATACTGAAGACAAGCATATTAGTAAAATGCATTGTTATTTTTTTTGCTATTTATTTTTAGTGATGGATCTATACGTAGACATCCTTTATATGTCAAGCTATTTCTAAAACAGGTGCTTGCTTTTGCAGAAAAGACACAGGATGCCAAGGACTGAGGAGCAGGATCATGTCAAAATATCCAAAAGTCAGCAGGAAATTCTTTGCTAGTTAGAGGGCCTGCACAAAGCTCACCATTTCAATAGTGCCTCATTTAATTCAGGATACAAATGAGGATTAAATACTCTCTAGGACAACACATAGAGCTTGCAGAGTCCAAGAAGAGAGAGAAAAAGAGGGTTTGTATACGCATAAAATTGAGGCTGGGAGTTAGTTCCCTAACATTCAGGATAAAAGAAGGTGGTAAAATTTGTTAAAAAAAAGCGCCCTCTTTCTTTATGCTTAAACATGCTGGTTAATATTCGAGCCTGACTGCAGTCAGGAGCAAGCTCCCACTGACATCAGTGGAGCCAGGATTTCACACTCTGGCTGAGGGAAGCTGTAGATCTTCTTTATTTCCGTCTTTCTTTAGAACTCTGACTCCGAGGAGCTATTTGCTTTGCATTTGACTTTGCCCATGGGAGATGCGCTTTTCACTTCAGTAGGTGTAGATCAGTCCCTTCCTGCCACTGCCTGGCATGAAGCTTAGGAGGCTTCCCCTGTGTGTATGTGTGGGTGTGTAGGTGCATGAGAGAAATGGCGATTTTTCCTCCTATCCTTTGTGATTACGTCAAGGGGAGATGTTTATAAATTGGCTGTTTTTATTTGAGGTTTTGTTAAGGATGTGGTGTTCTGAATCAATATGTCTATTTTAACATTAGTCACCATACTATAGATAGCAATGCCAAGTGACTACAACCTATGACAGAGCCCAGAAGAAACCACCAGTGCTGGGAGCCTGGGGTGGTCAGTCTTTATGCTCGAGAGCCCCAGAAGAAGGTAGTATAGGAACAAAACTCTTTAGATTTTTGGTTAATTGACTATATTAATGTATTTTTTTTTAAATATTCGTAGAGGTTAACCCCTTGAAAGTGTCCAAAGAACTGCCAGTCTCTTTGACAGGAATATTTATCCTAATAACAGATGCAAAAAAAAAAATCTGTGCCTTTCAAGCTTTCCTTGCCCTGATTTTTCTACCCTCCTTTTGCTCTTTCCCTTTCCTGTCCTGCTCTTTCTGTTTCACAATGGCAAATTCTGTGTTGTTTTTTTTTAATTCTTCATTTAACATTTTGTTTGCACATGATGTTGCCTTTCTGTTTAGGAAATACGAAACAGTCAGTATTCCACAGCTGCAAAGTTACTACTGTCTTGAGGCTGACAGAAACAGATACAGAGCTATAGTCTGTTTAAATGGAGATTAAAATTTTATGTAGCAATTAATGGTTAACTGGGGGTAAATGATCCAAAATTACCCAGCAGGGTCTTTGTTGAACAGAAACACTGCTTAATGTCCCTTGTTTACTAACAATCTGATGATGAGTGAGAAGACATTTCTTCTTGTATACTGTCAGGTCTGTAGAGAAGCTACGATGTGCTACTTTGGTACAGTGGCATGAAGATGAGGGGGACTGTGAGGTGCCATGGACACAGATTTAGTCTCCTTACTACACCACGTTAATGTTCTATGACCACCCAGTGAATAGTCCACAACTAGAAAGTACTTAACCTTCCAGCTTAATAGAGACCTACTAAAGCTGTAACAGTTGCAAGATAATTCTGTCTTCAAAAAGTCAGCTCCCTGACTCCTGGACACTGCATGAAACGTGTCAAGACCCACACGTTTGTTTGCCAGCTTGATCACTCAGAAAAATGACCTTCCTGTCCACAAATGTAATGTTCATCTGCATTCTTGCCATCAAGAGCAGTGCAGGTTTAAAGCTGGAAGGTTGGGTATGGGCTCCCGGTTTGGGGAAAAATTTATTTTGGCCCTTCCTCCTGGCCTTTGGGTTTCAGGGTGAGAGGGAGAAGTCCAGAGGCTGCATCCTGGTGGTGCACCTGTAGGAATAAAAGAAAAGATAGGAGAGGACTAGGAAGGTGTTGCATTGGACTGCACCTCCTGGGGGTGAAAAGAAGGAGGGAAGGAGACATTAAGAAACATTTTTTAAGCAAGCTGATTTGTTTTGGAAAGTTTACATTAATGGACACTCATGACTTAAGGTTATTGTCGTTATCTAACTATGCTACTGTTTAGACACTTTTTAAGGACCTTATTTCCTATATAGCCGATGGAGCTAAGCATCAGTACTGTAAATACTGGGAAGAGGTAAATATTGCCAGAAAGTGGGCCAGAACATCTAGGTCATGTGCTTACAGTTAGGGATGGTGATGAGCTGGTTGCCATTTCCTGTTTTCTCTAAATGGGAGGTGTTTTCTTCCCCTCTTAAAGTTAAATACAGGCCTGTGATTGGAGTACAATATATGAAATAGTAAGATTTTTTTCCCCCTGCTTTCCACAGAAATCCTAATTTATCCACAATATAAGACTTTAAGGAAACAAGAGTAGCAGATAAATCATCTGCAGTGCATTAAGTGTACAAATGCCAAAAATTAAAATCCTGCTTGCAGCATGTATCCCCAAAGGTTTAAAGATTGTTCTGTAGGGAGGAGTGGGAAGGCAAATGTCTATCAATACATTTTATATATGTTACCTGTGACAAATGTTTCATAGACTTGAGAAATAGAAGGCAAAAGAATCCTGGGGCGTAAAGCAAAGTGCTGGTTGGTTTTCAATACTTGTAGATGAATTTAAAAATTAAAATAAGTATCTGATAAGTACTTTAGTTTATGTGATAATAAGTAACAGAAATTTTCTGTAAAAAATAGATTAATAATGTACACAAGTATCCCAAAAAACCTGGTAAAAATTACAAATAGCCACTGATACAAAATTCAAGCGTGGGCAGATTACATTTCAAGGCGACAAGCCATTTTGCATTTGCTGGCAGGAGCTGGCATCTGTTTTTAGATGTAACATCCTCAGTGTAGCTGAAGAGCCTTTCAGAAAGAACGTTGCTGGGAAGAGCTCCAAGCGAAGACAAAGCCAGGTTTGCAAGATGTGGAAGTGAGCTAGCATTAGACTTCCACCACTCAGCAAGACCTACTATGTGTGTAGTGAGCTCAGCAAGGTACAGAACTAGTTCATATTTGGCAGAAACAAGAGTCACTTGAGCTTGTCACGATCTTTTCCAAATAGCTCATTACATTTGCAACTTCCAGGTGGGCTGGATGATACTCTTTGGTCTTTATTACTGCTTCTTGGATGACTGGGATTTTCCCCTGATGTTCCTCAGCTTGACTGTGTGTGACAGTTCTGGCATTGTCTTGGCAAAATTGAGAACTGGCAGAGAAGTGCCTGAGCTAAGGAATCAGAACTCATGCTACATGGTGTCTTTACTGACACCACACTGTTAAACTGCTCAGAAAGACAAGATAACACTTTCTTTTTCTTGGCCTTGTTGCCTTGATCCAGTACTCACATGCTGAGGTGGGACTGTCAGAGCCCTGACAGCTGGCATGATGACACACATACACGCATCTCTAGAGCTTATTTTTCAAGCTAACTCCTCAAAGGGGTTGAGGATGTGAATGACAGTGTCTGCCAGGCTCCACTGTACCTGAGTCAGCACCAGCTGTCTCCAGCCAGAAAGCTATCCACGGTTGTTTGTTCTTCTACAGGCTTTTCAACATGCAGTATGTGGTCTTTCTCCTTGTGGCTGTGCCCTGGGAGAGCTAGCTCATGAGGAGGCATAGTTTGGAAACAAAATTGTTAGTGTATTTATAGTTGCTGAGCATTCAACTGGTAATAAACCTGCCTTAGTCCTTGAGAGATATTTCCGTAAGAAGACTGTTTAGAGTGATCTTGTTTAAATAATGCATCATTCATACAGATGCAGAGGAGATGTAGAAGGCACCTTTCTAATTACATCGTAGTCAGCCAGTTACAGCAACAGCATAGTATAGAAAAGGTCCTGTCTGACAACTGTATACAGTTATCTCATCTGGTAATCTTTCATTGTTGGAACATGTCCAGGAAGGCATGTTCCAACCGTGTGTCAGCTGCTGAAGGGCCAGGTCATGCACAACTCAGGACATGAAGTCTAATGACCGAGTGAAAAGAGAGCCTGAGCTGTGATTTTCAAAGACCACATACATGCTAGTAGTAATTGTCTGGCTTTAGCATGACGGCTGTTCGCAGGCAACCTTGTCAGTTTGCCTGGGATCATAGCATTTGAAAGCAGAAGAAGCTGGGGGTGTATGGGAAGGATGATATCGAAATTCCAGCAGGTACATCATTGACCCAAATACCTGGTTACTCTGCTATAGGTGTTCCTGGGAGAGGAGCTTTCTGATGGTACCTATTGTATCTAACATCCATGGTCTTCAGAGTGTTGCAGAGATCTCAATGTGGCTGATGTGAAAGTTTGACTGTGCTCTGACCTCAGTCTTTCCTCTGACACTTTTATAAGCTCCCGCAGATGCAGTTTCAGTAAGCTGTTTTTCTGGCTGACATACACTGACCAAATACAACAATCCTTTGAGGAATGTTGACTTTCTGGGATTTTTGTAGCCATTTCTAGCTTGGTAAGAAGTCCCTTTCTTTTTCTTTCTTGGACTTTTTCTAGTAAAATCCAAAGGGAGGCATATCTCATGCAAATAAAATTTTTGCCAGTACAATAATTAATGAAGAGGCTGTAACTAAAAAATATTGATCAGTTGGCTTATCAGAATGATAGGTGGCTGAGACTCCTACACTCTCAGACTTCAGTATCCAAACATTAAAAAAAATTGTTCAGAATGACAGGCTTTTCAGAAAAAAAAAATGAATTTAGGTCAAGCATTTTTCATATCCTTGTGAAGCACTGGTATCTGTTCATATAAAAATAACTTGTTGAAAATAATATCTCATTTATATCCTATAGAATGCGATGAAGGGAATTTGTTAGTTGCTGTGTGGTGGAACTCTACTGAAATAAATCCACTGTATCATGTATTCCAATTACTTTCATTCTAAATGCATTTCCAAAGAGTACTTTTAAAAAAAGTCACCTAAAAGCATGCAAGTGATCAATGTTTCTTTGATTCTAATTGCCCCAACAGTGAGTTAGGTAGTTATTTTTATCTAAAAGTTTTCAATCTCCCCATACAAGCCAGAAAAATGGTATTTGTGATCAGGGAGTTTCACCTTGGAAAATAAAAAAGGAGTCTGCAACAATACTGGAAACACATTTGCTGAGCGGCAAGAATTCTTTACTGGCTATAGACTGTCCATAAAGAAAGTATCTAATTGTACTAGACACACTTTGGAAACTTTCCCAGAGGAATAATAGATAAGTTAACGGAGCACTTTTTAATTTTGTAAAGTGCACTCTTCCTTATAATTTACTTAATATAGAAATTTAATGTACTGCAGTTTACTGAACAAATTACATTTAAAGTATTTCAGAGTTAGCTTGAAAGCTCTGCTTTGGTAGCCAGTTGGACTTTATTATTTGATTATCCAGATAAGGACAAGCAGTAACAAAGTTCTCTGTCTTAAGTGGTTCCAGGGATTATCTCTCAACCATTACCACTGTTAAATGCAGAATTTAAATTCCCAGAAAAAAAAAATAAAGTAATACAGTAGTGCTTTCCTGCCTCTGCACTAGTTAATGCTTAGTTTTCATTTGACCTAAGTCTGAGAGGATTTCTTATTTGTTCCATAATAGCTTTCATAAATGAACTACACCTTTATAAAATAAAAAAATGAAGTTACAGGAAAATATAAGAAAGCTAGAAATGAATATGACCAGAATCAAATGTTCTCTCTACATGTACTGCAGTCCAGCTAAGTGGGGCTCTTTTTTATTTACTTGCACAAAAAAATCACAAAAAGCACAATTCTGGATTAGTAGTATCAGCACATATAACTTGTTTTCATTAAACCATTGTCATAGACACATGATTCATCATAAATGATACTTCTGCCCTGCCCTCCTGTAGGGCAATCATGTAATTTTTAAAAAAAAACCCAATTTGTTTTTAAAATTATGTTATGGTTTTGTTATCAGACAACAGGTCAAATGAGTGTTTGTACTTGGAATGACATAGACTGTGGTATAAATTATCATAGGCTCCAAAGCAGCTCATTAAAAATTTTCATCTCTTACATGAGGGAGCCATACCCTTCTTCTGTGGCAGAATTAGAATTGTGGGCAAAAATCCTTATTATGGAGGTTTTTTTTCTGTCTTTTTGATGCCCAGAAATGAACACATATATCACTTGGAGGAGACACTTATTTAAACTTTATGAGAAGCCAATGTAGAGAGCAGAATTTTGAAGTGTTCTTGAAAATCTTTGTGGGTAGGAAGATGCACAGCTGCATACTTGACTGTTTGAAGTTTCCTATGAATGGTTTCTTTACCAGGAGGAGTCATAGAAAAGACAGGGCATCAAAGAAAAGGAAGTATGCCTGAACCTCTTGGTGTCCGCTACTGTTGTCTTCTGCAAATGGGAGTTTGAAGTTGTACAGCGGTGGCAGCACCTGGGGAGAACTTTATGTGGGACAGGACAGCAAGAGGGCTGGATGAGGGAAGTACATCACAGAAGACTGCAGTAGCAGACATTAATGAAAACAGGTCATCACATTAATGATGGAATAGTCTTCAAGCCAAGTTCACAGCTGGGTGGCAGATTTTGCGAAGAAGTGCTTGCGCAGTCTAAGAATCATCAAACTGAAGAAAGGCTCAGATACATGCAACTGGGTACTTCCAGCTAAAAAAGATTACACTGCAATGGCAATTCCTCAAAATACCACCTGCTTTCAGAGTGGCTCACCACTATTGCTCCTAAGTTTAGTTTTGGCATGCCACTGGTGGTTGACCAGATGATCTTGGCTTAACACAGAGCTGATTTTGATGACAGGAATGTTTCTGCAACTGAATTCTGGAGGAGTTGTGTAGTTCTTCCTCTCTGAGCTGTGCATGTGCCCCCCCAGGGAAGACATGGGCTTTCCAAAGGAATTTCAGTAGACTTTCCTTCCCGTGGGAGGTCAGAAAATTCAGTGATCGAAACTATTGTGTGCTGCTGTGGTCCAGGAGGAAAAAAAACCAAACAGATGTCCCCCATAATCAAAACTGAATGATGTTACTAGGGCAATCTCTACTCCTTGCTGCAATCCACGTGGTGCTACACATTGAAGATGTAGAACTCAGTCAGTTGATATTTTAGGCAGTCTTTGATCAATTTCCATGTAAATATGTTCAGAAAACAAAGTTTCGTATTGGATAGTAATTGGCGATCTGTTTATTAAGGAAGATAAGGAAGCCAATTCACTGTTAGCAACCTTTTGTAGTCTTGAAAAAGAAAGGAAATGTTGTCAAATTGCGAAAAAAGGAGGATTTGTCACTCCTACAGTTCTTTTACCAACTGGAAGAGCAGAGATGAAATTACTCAGAATTGGACCATGTTTAATATTTTTTGTGATGCAAACATGTTGAATTCTTAGAGTGAAATCTAGCTGTTTCCTGGCTGGTAGAGGGATGTTGCTTGTTTACTATTAAGTATTCCAAGTGTACATGGTCAGTGAAGTAGGTAGGTTGCGTTTTTTCATTACTCGGATTTGGGCCATGCTGTTGTCCGCAGATAGATTGATGATAGACTTCAGTGTTTGAGTAGCTCTTTGGTGTGAGACTTGATGGCTGGAGATGAAGAATTAAGTTTTTGTCGTCCGGCATATAGCCTCAAGATAATCTCAGAGAAATGTTTTATGCTTCCGCTTCTTTAAAAAAATTATATGTGCTGTTTGCTTTTAGCAGAAACATAGAAATGGATAAATCCGTAAATGGCCTCATGAGATTAACATTCAATTAATAGATTATTTCCTCTATACAAAGATTTTTATTAGCATTACGATTACTGAGAGTAATTAGTCATAGAAGTCTATACTATCATCAAGTTGAAGAACAAGACTAGATCTAATTAAAGCTAATGTGAAGAATTAGGTATTGCATTTTGACTAGGATGGTAATGCAAAATCCCATGCTCTTGTCAAGTATGAGCTTCAGTGACATCATGTGGTCAGGACACACTTTGTTTCATTTGAAAGAAGGCATTCTCAAAACCTAAGAATGAAGACATACCGCTTTCTGTAAACCATACATGTGAAATGTGAACATATAAACCTTATGGCTATGGCACGCCATCCGCAGGCATCAAAGATCACACTAATGACATGGACCTCCTGGAAACCTTATGATGAGAAATTAAAGAGAAGCTGAAGAAACTCGGTTTCCTTCTTTTTCATAAGATGGTTCTTCAATTCTAAGAAGAACTAAAACTCTGTTTCTGGACCAGGGAATGGCCAGCTGAAGAAAAGAAGCAGCCCATTTCCTAATGCTTCCTCGGAAGCATTGGAATACTAGAAGTAATTTCTGCTTAGAGTTGTGGATTAAGTTAAAAACATAGTTAGATACAGCAAGTTGTCATTATTCACAGACATGAAGAAGATATTTAAGGTAAAGATGATCATTAATTTCCCTGTAATGACTAATGCTTTATATTCCCAGAGGCCCACCACTTCTTTGATGAAATACCTGCCAAGCTTTGGCTCACTCAGGGTTTTCTGCCATTTTAATGAAACTATATTTGTACTTCCAGGGAAAAAATACCTTGATGATGTGGATACAATGCACATGAAGTTGTTATAAAGGCAGTGAGATGAGCAGGTACATAAATAGTTCAGATGAAATCACTCCCCACAGCTGAAACTAAACCTTTTTTTTTTGGAGGTTAGAAAGGCTTAGGTCAGTGTTTTATTTTTTACCTCTAGCAAAATGCTGTAGGAGAGCCTTCAGCCTGATGGGAAGTAAGAAGTAAGATTCATGGGACTAATCTCACAAAATCAGCCAGTATGTAGATTCAGGGGGCAGATTGCCTTCTTATTTAGCAACTCATATTCCAAACCATTATCCCCGATAAATTTGATGGCAAGGAAATGAATATATCCCACTTAACAGTGATAGGAAAAAAAATAATTAAAATAATTAAAAAAACTTGGCTTAGTGTTTGTTGTTTCTTTCAAATTCTTTTTTTTTTTTTTGATGTGCATGTAGTTGATACACTCTAGCAATTGTTTTTGTAGATGAATAGTGGAAGTCATTTAATGAAACCAACTTTAATAGTTTTGCAAAGATAATCACATCTATCCAAAGAAAGTTGACTTTTACCTTTAACTTTTACATTAACATTTTTCTTTGTATTTAAAGAACGTAATTCTTGAAAGAATTTTATATCATTTTGTGTAGGTTGCCACTGCTGCTGGGTGTTAGCAAGTGCATCACTAATATACATTTAGAAGTTTTGAGAAATTGAATTTTTAAACATTTTGTCTCTTTTCTAAACAACAATCGTTGCCATCAGCTTTTTTTTCTCACAGATCTCCAAGGAAAAATTAATATTTTCAACTTGTGTGTATCAAGACAGAGAGGTCTGAAAGACAGACTTAGATGTCTAGAAATACCACTCATCTCATGAGTATTTGGTATTAAAATCTACATGAAAGTAGTGGAATGAAGGGTGAACAGATTTGAAAGCTCACAACCCAGTAAATTCTAAAAATCTGCTCTTTCTTTGTTTAGATGGAAATTTCAGAGACTTGATAACACATCAACTGTGAGATAAGCTGAAGGTGTGAAACAGCTCAGTCTATCTATCTCTTTTTCTTTTTTTTTTTTTTTACGGCTCCTCCTTATTTTATTCAGGTGCATTTGCAGTCAGAAGCCTCTTATCAAATGTGTGCTTATAGTTGAAAATGACACACCTGCCCAGTATCTATGGTAACAAAGGCTCTCTTCAATCTCAGACTTCTTGATACTCTTTTCTGCCTTTTTATTCCCTGGAAGAATAGATAATAACAAGTATTTTTAACAGTTTGTTTTAATTTCTGTTGCCATTTCTTTGTAAATTTCCTGTAATAATCTGAACATTTTGCCCACTTTTCTACAGTGATTACAGTGGATTGGTCTTTTGTGATGGCGCAGGGTTTTTATTTTTCTTCTTAAAAATTTATTTAAAAATGCAATAAATGGTAAAATAAACATTTGTCTTTTTAGAAAAAAAGAATGCCAATATGAGAGTTATGTATAATGTGTAATACTGCATCAAAGAATTCTGCTGCTGACTCTGACACAAGAAAATGCAGACCTATAGGGAAATCGCTTTATTCAAAATCATAAATGAACTCTAGTCCATTTTTTAATAAGGACAACTGATCCAATGTACTAAGTTCTTTCCTCCTGTTGAAATTGATGAAAAAGGGAGGGTTTAGTATCTCAATATCAGTTAGTTTGGATCACTCCATAGTGAATCAACACATCATTGGTAATAATCGGGTTGGTAACTTCCTCTATATTTATAAACCGTGACAATTAAAATAAAATCGAAAACATAAGGTCTCTTTCCTCTTTAAACCTCTCTCACTCTTTTCAGAGTTGTAAGTACAGCCAGTATTAGCTAAAGGAAAGGGCTTCAGTACCATCTGTTTTGCCTGGTTCTGAGATTCTTTCAGCGAAATCAGAAGACAGCCTGGGCATATTTTGAGTTTAAGTGGTATTGTTTGTACGTTCTTTTAAATCAAGGTGAAGAGACAAGTCCCCCTGTGGAGTTCAAGAATCACTTAGCAAACCAGATCCTTGTCAGAAAACATAACAATATTCTTTCTTTATAGTGCACTCTATTCAAGGCTGCCTTTCATAAGACTACCCATGACATAAGGCTGCTATTCTTCAGTTCCTCCTGCTCTCCTATTTCTCGTTTGACAAGCACCTTCCAACAAGTGCAAAATCCTTCACTTCTAAGAACAGTCTTTCTATTAAAATGTGATGTAATCCTCATCTATGTCCTACTTATAAAACCTCATAAGCAAATATACTTCACAAAGGTCTGTGGGTCAGATTTTGCCCCTAAGAACAGCCATGTAAATCTCAGTGAGTTCACTGAAGTTGCTGTAGATTTACACTCGTGCAGCAGAGCAATGGTCTGCTTTATTCAGTACATAATTCTTTAACCACTGTATCATTTTATTATGATGGCTTAGGAATGTGATGATTTATTACTTTGTTTTTATGACAGCTCCTCAAATTTGGATACACTGGGATTTGTTTAACACTTTAAGGAGATAAGAGTTTCTGAAACAAAATTACTGAAACACATGGTTTCATCCGAGCCTGTAAAGAGTTTTTCAAATGAAGATGAATAACTTGGATGCAGCTGTGAAAAGAAGATCTGTAGAGGGAATAAAAGAGTAATATGGTCAAAGTAGCTTTCTGGGAGAACAAACTTTGCAACAGTTTCTTGAACAGTTATGATCTGAGCAAGGGTACATTCAGAAAAGACATGAGAAGGGATGTCTTGACATTAAAAATACAAAATAATGGTTGAGAAGATTCACATCTGCACATGGCCTCTAGCCTAGCAGCTTAGACACTCAGCTGAGGGGAAAACTTGGGATCTGTTCCCTGTTTGACTTCAGGACAGTGGAGATATGCAGTGGAGATCTCCCCAGTTTTTCCCGAGTTCTACGACCAAGATCAAATATACTTTAGTTAGTTAGCTAATTAGTTAGTTTCTTAAGGCTAAAGAAAAACTACTTTGAAAATAACAGACCTTCTATCCCACTTTTTTTTCAGCTATCTGGCTGGGAAATCAGTTATTTGCACATCTCTGTTGCACATAGATGTCTTATTTCTCTTCTTCTGCTAAATCAGCCTTCCCCATTGTAGCTTGTTTTTCAAGTGTAAGCATGATTTTCAAGTGTATGCAATGACTGAGGGGGAAAGGGTTAGGGCTGGATTATGCTTGGATGGAGTTGGGTGTGCTTGCACACCGGTCAGCTGGACCTTCTGGAGGAAATCCGCATCTGAGAGTCAAAAGTGGGACTTTGTGATGTCAAGGCTGTAGCACTGTGTTAGGTGAAGCTGCTTCTCTCTCTCTGGTGAGCAATTTAGATCATGCAGTTCCTGTCGAAGGCAGAATAGGTCAGGCAGGGGAGCATGGGTATTTTGCTTGTACCTATGAGGAAACCTCTCTCTTCCTCTTCAGATGTGAAAAACAATGATTACCACTCGATGCTTAATGTCTGTAATTTGCTGACCTTATAACTGTCATCCTTCATTTGAATGTTGACCTTCAGGATTGAAGAGCAGAGGTAGTTTGTGCATATACTTTTAGGTGAAAATGCATAGGTACGTATATAGAAATATGTAAATACTGAGTTTTTATATATATTTTGTAACTCTATACATAGACCGTGCTTTATCATTCTTGCTTAGTTTCTACTTTTGTGTTACAGAATCCATGGAGGGTAGTGACAGCAGTGAGCAGAGGTCAAAAATATTAATAGGAATGTTTAATGTTATAAAATAATTATGGTTTTCAAGGTTATTCTAATATCCTAGTCAATAGTAATATCATCACAGTGACTTCATGTAATCAGGTTATGCTTAATAAAATATAGTGCTGAATACTCAAAATTAAAATTAAGATGGAATAGGAGAGGAAGATTGTGATAAAAAAAGTAAAGTTGTCATCATCATTTTATCAAATAACTCCTACTGAACAATGGTGAGGCTCCACATAAGCTCAGTGGCCTTGTACACAGAGGTCATCCAAAGATAACACATCCTTCCTTGTCACCATTTCAATTATCTGGTTGTTTTCAATTTTCTTACAGAGCTGGCATGGATTTTAGAAGCCATAGGGCTCACTGCTTGGAGGAAGGCAAATTCTCTTAATCCAAAATACAAATAGAAAAGCCCAGGTTGGAAGGGACCTTGTAGGAACCCTTTTGTGAAGAAGGGAGCTTAGATGAGACTATCTAGCACTCTGTCTAATCTCATGTTGAAAACTTCCAGTGATGGAGACTCTACCACGCTTCTTGGGAAGAAATGAAACATGAAGAGCTTTCCAGTTTCTCCCAGCTCTGAAGTGTGGGTGTAAATGCTCTCCCTTGAAAAATCTGCTTGAGAGAAACTCCTCCTTTTTTACTCAGTCACTTTCAACAGCCAAACAAGACAGCAATCCACAAAGAAATTTGTAAAGAAGACAAAAATGAGTGGGAAAGAATCTGAAGGCTGGGAGAACAAAGGAAATTATATTTCTAAGGGGAAGAGAATGTGATTGCTCAGGAAATTATTAGACTTGTTACTTAATAAATAGTGTTTCTTCTATTTATTATGCAGTTAGAGCGTGTTTGGTGTCTATGAGGAAATAATTGATTTGACTTTTAGCAGACACTTAATGAGTTATAGAATAGCTTTAGAAATCCTCACACTGTGAATGGAATTGTTTTCACAGCTGATTTGCGAAATTTGTGAAGACAGGCCCAGAGTTCAAAACCAAAAATGAACTCCTCCTACATGGAAGGTTTATTTGGATCATTCTTCATGCTCAGCCCACTTGTAGCAATTGGATTAAACCTTCAAGATGAAATTTTTCTTCCTAAGCTTAAGGGTGTTTGAGCCTGAGGTGCTGTTGTGAGGTTCCCTTTGAAATTTTGTTTTACAAGTAGTTTCATGGTGATTGACAATATCATATCCCGTTGCATAGAAGAAAACGAGGGCACGCTAACTGCATTTTGGTGCACAGTAAATTTCTGATGGATGCATTCAGAGCCATGATTTTAAGCTTCACTATATAATATTGTCTTGGATTATTAAGACGTTAATAGAACATAGAGTTTGAGTTTTTTTAATTGCATGGAGACTGCAACACGCAGTGAGTGTTTTTGCTGCATTTCTACTCCACTTTCAGCCTTGTTACTTTAAACAGGAGGGGTAAAAAAATCTCTTTTGCAGGCTCGAGGGCTTAAATCTCACTAAGGAAAAATGTGACTGTGGTCAGTTTCCAGGCTGTGAGTAAATGCTGATTCATTTAAAAGTAAAAGAAAATAATCTTTTCTCCTTAACTCCAAATGCAAAGGAAAAACTGGCTATACTGTCTTTAAAGTAAAGGTGGGTTCTTTTAATCACCCTCCGTCTCAGTTGGTCAAGGCTTCAAGTCTGATTTGTAACTGATAGACTGTAAATTTTGGGAAATATCTATAAAGACTGAAGTTGCTTTTGCATCATTTGATAAGAGCCTCTGTGGTGAACAGATGAAAGGGAAAATTACTTTTTCTATCATTATCCGATATTAACATGTTGCACATGATTTTTCAGATTTGCACATCTTTAAGTATATACTTTTGGCCGTGAGAACAGATTTTGCTAGTAAAAGGAAGTGTCTTTCCAATGGATCTAGTAGACTGAAACATGACAATTTTTTGTTCACTCATTTTAAAGGAAGGCAAACTTAATGCAACTGAGAAAACTGTAGAGGCTGACTGAAGGAACCAGTGTTTTTAGCACACATAAAAAACCATACATACCATAAATGCCTTTTTTATTCACTGACTGTGGTTTATTAATTTTATTGCTGACGCATTCAAGAACTGAAGACCATTATGCCAAACACTACTCAGACTCATGAAGAGTATTTACCTAGGCTGGGGACAACTCATGGTCTCCAGTGGCCAAAGGCACAGGGGCATCCAGTGAGCGGGAACAAATCCAAAGCACAGAAAGGAAGCAGACACTTGCAGCAGCAGGAGACTTTCAACATTTGCAACAACTGAATCAGGAATACGGTGGACTTCTCCACCATTTGAAGCCTTTAATCAACCGAATATCTTTTGTAAAGGTACATTATTCCGTCAAAAATTTGATCAGAGTTATGGGGTGATGATATGTGCTCTATGGAAGGCTAGGGAATATTTTTTAATGCCAAAAAAGCCCCACACAACTTCTATTGTGTTTGCAATCTGAATATATCACTCAGTCACCCTTTCCTAACTGTTCATTTATTCAGAATAACCAAAATTTTCTTTTGGGTAGGATGAGGGCCAGAAATGAATGTAGCCGTCCAGCTGGTTGGTTACAGATAACACGATCATAAAAATTAAAGTTATACTTCAGGTAATTAGGAAGTTTGCTTATTCTATCATTAATTGTGCAGCTGTTTAATTTAAATATAATCTGATTCAAAGTGTTAAAGTTTACTCCAAGCTGAACGCTACTGTTTTCCCTGCAGTCTACAGCATTTTGTCAGGGAAATATAAAATCAGGAAATAAAAGGAAAACACTATTTTTTGTTTGCAAAATTACATGTTATGCCTATCTGTAATTTTTTTTAATAAAAGGAACTTGAAGTAATGCAATTATTTCTACTGGGAAAACTCCTCAGGAGCAAGTTGTACACAGTAATTATGATTTTAGACTGAGCTGACATCTTTACTAAGTTCTGCGTTATCTTACCCTATATTAAGTATGTTCAGTTTTTGAAGTGGGTGTTTCAAGTGTCTTCTCTTAATTATCACTGTGTAACTGAAGAAAAGTACAAACTCACAGCCCCATAAATGTGAAGACTGTTTTGATTTGGTTTGTTTTGATATTGTTTTTCACATATAAATCATATAGACACATCTGCGACTGAAAAGGGGATAAGCCTCCTGGTGTTATCTTATTTCTTAATTGTAGGCTCTCCTTTTCCGAGGCGTGTGTTGACTTGGTCCTTTCCTTATCATGCCCTCCTCTGTTGTTTACTTGCTTATTTACTGGCAAAGCTGCTTATATTTAAACCTATCTAGGCAGAGCAAGCTTTAAAAATGCATGTCAGATTTGTTTTAATTCAGAAACCTTTTTCTGTAGCAGCACATGTAGGCTTGCTCAATGTTTTATTTTTTTCCCCATTTTCACACTACAGTCATAGAAATGCCTCCTCCAGATAACAGAAGGAGGCAGGTGTTATTGAGAATAGTCTTTGTGAAAAAATGGAGCCATTATTAAAAAAACGTTCAGATAAATGTCAGTCTTTATACTTTCTGATATTTAACACACATTTCAACTTTTTCTACTTTTTCTACTTGAGTATCTATGGTGTGAGGGGGCTCTTTGAAATGAGCCAGTAGGATACAAAACAGAACTGCTTCTGTTGTTATGCTACTAGTCCTGATGTCCCAGACTGAGAAAGCCTTGCAGGATTTTGGCTCTAAGCCGCATATTTTTCACCTGGCTAAAATATTATTAGGAATAAAATCCTTTTGCACTGCCTGTGGTTGGATGCTCTTTCACCTTAGCCTTAGTGGCTTTCACTTAAGCTTTCACCTTAGTGGTTATTCGGAACTTTCCACAATATCATATGCCACTTCATTTGCAAATATACTTTCAACCCCATGAAGTAGATACAGCTTTTTTCACTGGTGGAGAAACTGAAAAACAGAGCGGTTAAAGCAGGAAGGACTAATGAGAGCAACAGGAGAAAGCTGATGCATTGGCAATGAAGCTTCTTTCTTTTGATTTTCTTTCCTGTTTATCCATTATCAGGGATATAAGAATAATTGCATTTATAAGTAATGTTTCATTTGATGATCGCAGTGTTTTACAGGTATTATTTAGACTAACAATAACAACCTGGGAAGACAAGTTAGTGCTACTATTTTTATTTTGCAGACGAAAAGTGGGGTTCACTGAGGTTGTATAATTTTCCACAAGGTTACAAAATACATCAGTGTCACAATTGGGGCTGAAAGATGAGATTGAACACTGCTCCTTTAATAGTGCCCAGTGACAAACCAGCCTCAGCTCTGTGTCATGAATTTGAGAAAACATTTTTCCTGCCATAGTATCTTGATTAATCGACTCTTGCTTGGCAGTACATGTGGTAGCAGTGTCTCAGAGTCCCAGTATCCTGTTTTGTGAACCTTTTAAAGGTCGTCTTCTCCATTTTGCACAGCTGTCATATCCTGTCACAGTTATTTCATGACTAAGTAGAAAGTATATTTTGCATCTAGTTTAAATGTGCCAGATAAAATGGGGGAATGTGAAATATAGGTGGATGAAAAAGTAGAGGTTTTTCCTCACAGACAATACTGAAGAGAATCTTCCAGATGTGATAAATCCATGGTTTTAGATGATTTATGTTGCAGTTAGCTGTGCATCCAGGCAGCAAAGAATTAATTGAACAGAACGTGAAAGTTTTGGAAAACAAACAGGAGATAAAAGTATTTGGAAACACAGAAACTCTTCTCCATCACGAGTAATTTTGAACAATTCAGTCCTGGTAATCAAAAATATTCTGAGAACAGAAAGCAAATTTCAGAAGACCCCAGACCTAAATAAATAGCAGGAATTTCCAGAGGTTTAAATGAACCGTCTTCCCCAAGTATTTCTGAATAGCTTTCTAGATAAATTTATAGCAAATTATGCATTTTTCTGAAATTTATCTTAACTTATATATAGGACAAGAGGAAGAGTCAAATAAGAATAATATAATCTGTGAGCTTCTGAATAACCTAAAAATATGCTGTTAAAGGATAAACAGACATTTCAGAAATAGAAGTCAGAGTACAGTGCTTTCAATTTTTAAGGCATATGTCTGTGAAATAGACGCTAAATTCAGAGATCCATTCTGCCTGATTTCAGAAACACTTAGAAACATTATGTTGCATGCTACTGAGTATCTGTTAGACCAACTACAGCAAATAAGTAATGAAAAGTTTTGAGATAAAGCATACTGTCAATTTTCTCATTTCTCCTTGCATCTGCAGAGTCATTTAGTGCATATTTTTCTGTAATTTTGTTACATTTAGAAATCCCCACATTATTTAGAATTTCCTGTGTCTTCTTTTTTCCCCAGTTTTTATTTGTGAATCGTTCTGGGGAAAAAAAAAAGAAAAACATAAGACTGGACAAAGTACAAAGAACATCCCAGTTTACTGACTTGTTTGTGAATAATTATTTTTTTTCCTAGTAACATTCTCTTCATGAATTTAATTATTTTTTTATATTTTTCTTTGTAATTAATGTAGATAAAAACTTAAAAAAAGGCTTTCTCTTATGGATAGAAATAATAGAGTGGCATACTTAACTTTTGCATTTAGGTATGTTCTTTCGATGCAGCCTTCTCTATGAGTAGTGTTGTGGTCACTCCATATGATTTGTGTTGTGAAGACTACAGTTTTAAACTGATTTAATATAACTTTATTTCAGTTGCATGTACTTTCATTATCTGATATTTTTAATGTGCTCTCCAGAAAGCCAGTTTGCTTTGTCTGAAATTTTAGTACTGTTATAAAGTTTGTATGAAAAAGAGACAGTCCCAGCGGCAATGGGGTGTCTAAAGTAAGAATTAACAAGAATTAAAAAAGAATCACCTGATGGAGCACAAAAACCTTTCTTTTGATGCTAAGTGCAGGCAGACATCTGTAGGCAGAGCTCTTGGTGTACAGTTGGGTTTCACTCTTCCTCCTCTTGGACCCCAGAACTCTGTGAACCAAACTGCTTTGCTTCTCTTGTCGAGACAGAGTTTTACATGGGTTTTTTCAAGGAGCTTTTCCTCAGGCCTCCTGATACTTATAGTATTGATACTCTTGAGCCTGCAGCCATACAGAATCTGTAACAAAAAGAATGAGACGCTAGTTATGGCCCTGGGAATTTCCCTCACTGTAAACCATGCAGGCAGATAGGTGTAAACCCTTGAGAAAATACTTGTGGAGGCTTCTGCAAATGAATCCTACCGGCTTTGTGGCACTCTACATAAAATACCTTATCACTGGGAATAACACTGGAACTGGTATTTTCACCCAGACTGGAAGCGACCGTTTAAAGTGTCATTGTACATAATTTTTCATAGTAGCACCTCGAGCTGTTTATATTTCATTTCATTTAATAGTTTGTTTTCATGCTGCTGCAGATTTGCCAAACAGTTCATTAAAAAAGTATTTAAAAAGTTGCTGGAGTGGAGGAAGCATTGAGGGAGCTGGATTCTTCATCGCTTGAAAAATGTAATGCTGTTTTTTTGACTAGAGGGTAAATTTGCCGGGTGTTTGTGCTAAAATTATCTACAGTGAAACAGTTAATGATAGTAACATGAGGGAGATAAAAAGTGCAGTTCACACAGCTTAGAGTTATCACCTCTACCTGTTTGTAGACTTGGGAGGATGTAACGCTGTATTGGATTATATTCTCTTCATATTGTTAAGTTGTTAAAAATTGTGAAGGAGGAATACTTTACTGTGATCATGCTGATTTTGTAGCAAAGGGGAAGAATCACAGAGCGCTTAAACACCAAGATCAGGGCAAGAACAACAGGCTGAGCTAACCGGAATAAAAACCAGGCTGTAACACAGAGACTTCTGTAATTACAAGATGTCCCTTTCACACCTTTCCCTTTTCGCTGCTTCTGGTTAGCTTTCAGAGAGTATTTTTAAGGTAATTTAGGAATGCGCCCAAGTCCTGGTTTTTTGAACTAAAAGTTTTGCAGCACTTCATACAATGCTGGACCACTCACTATGGGACTCCCATTTACATCTTTACATTGTTTCACAGATATGACTAAACCTATTTTTTCATTAATTAGCTTGTAAGCTTTTGTGGCAGGGACAAACTCATTGTTATGTCTCTGTACAAGGCTTAGTCCAATGGGATCATTGCTTATTATTCATATCAGAGCCAGCTTAAGTCTTCTCAGCAGTGTAGGCAAAATTGAATTTTGTTGCCCCTGGGAGAGCTGGCAGGGTCGGTAAGGTTTTTCAAGGGGATATAGCATCGGGGCCATGGAAGGCTTTCAGTGTTGGGAGCGTCAGCATGTTTGAAATGATTGTGAGATGTTTGGGGATGCTGCAGAATAAGGCTGGATCATTTAACCTACCTAATTCCTGACCTCCCTTCAGCTTGCCCTGCAGAAAAACATGGTCTGTACCTGGTGCTCTGTCTCACAGAGGCAATCTGAGGCGAGAGCCAGGGATGCTGAATGGCGGCCCCTTCTTTTGCTGGCTGGCTAGGATGAAAACACCCCATGTGAGATGGGATCCACAGAACCGATGCTTTCTAAGCAAAGGAACGCATGCAAGACAGAAATATGTCACACACCACAGTGGTATACAAACATTGAAACCTACATGAGGGTCATTGTAGTATTGTCCCTTTTGTTTGGGCATCTTTAGCTTTGCGCAAACCAACTCTGCAAGCAGCACACAGACAGCCCAAGAGGATAAAGTATTTATTGCCCAACACACATGCAAAATAGATAGGCTTTAACAAGCTGTGAGGCTAAGCATTAGCATGCTAACTACCTAGAAGGGTCTTTACTATCCAGCAAAATCTCTACAAAAGCCAGCAAAAGTCTCTGTGGCTTGTTGACCTCCTCCTTGGTGGTGCTGAGTTGCCATCTTCCACCTGCCCCAACAAGGACATGGATGCATACACCACTGACAACTGAGCAGCTCTTGGCTCTCAGCTTGTTCCTGCTTAAACTCTGTTTTCTTTTGCTTGGTTGTTTTACTTTGTTATAACTTTCCATGTTGGTGTCTTTCTCTCTGTAATTTTCTCTTTATACAGACTTATAGCTCTGTCTCATGACTGTAGCAATTTCCTGAGAGATTGGATGGCAATAGGGTCTGGGGTGGCTGGTGACAGAGGTTACAGTAGGGACATTATCTGAGCTTGACTGGTCTGTAGTGTGGGCTGCATCCAGAAATGTAGAAATGAGAGCTGGGTATGGGTCAGTGAGTCATGGAGTGAAATAAAGGTGGAGGAGGAATGGAGACACTCCAATGTGAGTCTGTCTCACATTTTGCAGACTTAAAGGATGACCCAGCAAGTATGGCATCTCTTCCTGCTTGCTTAAGACCTTGTCATGCTCCTCAGTAGTATAACATCTAGCAGAGAGCATGAGATTAAAGCCAAAGCAGAAACAGTGTGGCTCATAAATACAATTCTAATGGAGCTTCCAAAATCAGAACTCTTTCAACTTTTTTTATTTGCTAAGAAATACGAAGGTATGACAAAGGATAAGGTGACTGCAGCAAACCGCGTTATCCATAGTCATTCAGATAGGTCACTTGATTGTGAAAGAAAATAGTATTGTCTTTCAAGATTAAACCTCACCAAAATAATACATCTGCGTAGGAAACACTTATTGCCAAAAATATGCTAGCTCCTTCCTTTCATTTGGGGAAAAAATAATTAAAAGCTCGGTTGAAAAGGTATATTCTTCTCCATGGCTACTGGTATTTCAAAACAACAATATCAAAGGTTTTTAATACTTTTTCATCCCTATATGGTTATTTGATTACTTTCAAGAAGAAAGTGAAAGTGTCTTAGAAATATATGGTAGCATAAAAGGTAGACTGTGACCAAATGTTTTGAACTTTGAGAGTTAGTTATCCTTTGCAGCTGATAATGCTAGTATTAACTTACAGAGGCACCAGTCTGACTGCAGAATAACAGAAAATAAGAATAAATATTTGCTTTTGGTTTTTGCCCTTTTCAAAATGTTCTGCATAATATAGCAAAATAATCATTACTTATTATCATGTAACAGAATTCTGAACATTTTTCTTGCAATATTACTGATATCTCAGTCGGTCAACATTTGAAGCATGAAAAGGATGATGCATGTGCATGGGATAATTATCCTTTACCCTGCAGTAGAAAGGGTCTTAAAACATGTTCCATCTATACAATTTTTTTGTTACATCAAGTGAAGATTGCTTGATTTCAATCTTACAATTCTTTGAGAATAAAAAAAGATGGGCGTGATTCAGAGTTGGTTAAATGTTACCGAGGCTTCTGTCACAAAGCTTCGGAACTTTTTCTGTTTCTGATGCTGTCTAAAGTCTGATCATTGCTCAACTTTGACATAATGCCTTAATTAAAGAATAGGTTACAACAACATATTTACAAAAAGTTCTCTCAAAATTGTAACTCATCTGGAAACAAATACTGATAGAATGGAAAGGAATCAAAAGAGTTGTATTCAGTACAAAGCATTTGATTTCTGAAACAAAAATTACCATGGTCTGTATATTTCCATGCATACTTCTGGAGTCTACAACTTTGAAATTGTCAATCTTGAAATTCTTTTTTCCCCAATATCTTGAAATTTTTTTTCCCAATATCTTGAAAATTTGTGAAATTTGTATTTGTTTTTATCTTCAAATACATTGAGAGCGAGAACAGCTCATTCAGTAATGCATGTCAAGGGCTTTATGGATTTATTAAAGAAAAGATGGATTAGAAAACTTAAAGAATGATCATAAATCTGATTTAAATAACACATTCAAGCTTAGAGTAACTAAATTTAATACCTGATAATAGTAGAAATGCACATCTTAGAGAAAAACATGGCATACTAAGTAAAATGCAGTTTACCTGAATAATTAGGTGTTACAAGGTTTTCTTGTGTCTTTCAGAAGTTGCCACCCAACAGGGTGGCCTCTTGCCTACTCATTCATAGAAACATTACAAGTTCTGTGTACCCAAAACCTTGACCTCCCTTTCTAATAATGTGGTGTTGGTCTTCACAGACTAATATTCTAGCTCTCCTTGTTATTTCAGTTTTTGCTCCTTATTTGTTTTTATGAACACGAGTCAACAAGTTCCAAGCAATGTTCTTGTGCAAAATGGTGCACAAGTAGAAACATGGTAGAGTGGTGCAGTAGAACAACGAAGCTTCCAAGATGTTATAATTAACTTTGACATCCTAATAGTTATTCAACACAGAAAATGTGCTCTTTCTTATATAAAAAATAATTTGGAGAGGGGTGGATAATGACAGAGAAAAGTTGACCTTTTCTAAAGGCACCCACTCTCATCATGCAAATTTGAAACTACAGTAAGTTGCAAATGTTTCCTGCTTCATAAAGAGAGCTTGTGAGGAAGAAACATTAATTTCTACATAATATATGGGGCACATGTCTCACATAGAATATAATCAAGAAAAACTCCTGGTAAATGTGAGCCTTTTGTTTGGCTGGAGCATATTAATGGGTTAGAGGGAAAATAAGCTGTACTTCAGATATTTTTTTTTGGAAATTGGACTTAATTGAGCTTTTTTTGAGTTTCATATGATTTTCTTGAAAGACTATTTATACAGTATTTTGTGCATAAATGTCTTGTGGAGTGGTAAGTGTTTTGGTTTTGTTTTTGGAAGTACGTTGTAAACTCAGGATTGTTGCGGATTTTAATTATCACTATTTAGTTGATTACATACATGAAGGAGAATATGCACTTTCTTTTTCTATCTACTTCCCTATCATTTTTTATATGATATAGGCAGATATCCATACATAAGATCGGTTTTCAGACATATGCATTTTTAAGAAAACACAATTACCAGTAAAAATTATACATTTCTGCAACTTAGAAGATAATAGTGTTAGAATCACATTATATAATGATACAAAATGTTTATGCAACGTTTATTTATACAAATATCTGGATCTTGCCGTTGCTATAAGAAAAATAAATGAATGCATTGGACAAATATCTGGATCTTGCCATTGCTATAAGAAAAATAAATGAATGCATTGGAAGTAAATGAATATTGAATTAAATATGGTTCAGACTTCTCTGGTGAGAAGGTGATTCTCTTGATAGAGGGATTTAAACCTTTATCTATGCTCTATGACTTTGGACATTGCCTTCTAGTTGGCGGCAAATGAGAAATTTCAGAGTAAACAGCTACAAGCAGGCAAATATTGTAGACAAACCCAGTTGCTGCTGCAGTTCTTCTGTGTAAAAGCTTCTGAGATATGATTAAACTTGAAACCTAAATGGAGATAAAACAAATAGGCCTAAGCTAAGTCTAAAAGGTAAAGCAGAAGAAGTTTATTTATTTTTAGGTAATGAGATTACTGTTTAAATTGTATTTTATCTCATTATGGGACTGTTAACGTCTGTTACCTCTTTTTCTGACATTAAGTTACCATATACTGCAGATTCCAGCTAATGATTTTTTGAGGGAGACATTTAGGACATTTCCTAGGAGAGGTTATATTCATTTTTCTACTGCAGAAAAGGATTAAAATTTTTTTGAACATACCAGTGAGTTAATTTATCTGATTAAGGATTAATTATGATAATACAGTCCCAATGATTAGCTACCTTCAATGTAAAATTTGACTTTGTATATTACAGATCTCTAGATTAAAGAGCAGGATAGTCTTTAACCTGGTGTTTTGAAAGTAATTATTTTGACCAAGGTAGGGGCAATTTTATTTAAGGCCAAATTCTGCAACCTCAATTCATGCTGAGTTGCAGGATTTTTGAGTGAAATTTTTCTATAAAGTGAATATTACCATTGGTGTACAAAAGTATTATTCACCATGAAAGTGGTCAAATCCCTATATGCAAATGTTGTGTTGAAGATCTTGTTTTGCTCACAGATGAAAGATGCTTCTTTTTTTTATATATATATATAAGAAAAGTAATCTTTTATATATTGAAGTTCATAAAAATTAAACTGACCTTCTGGTACTTTTTGTGGGAGTGAACCATGCAGTTTAAACACTTATTAATCCCTTTTTAAGTGTTATGGCAGAATTCTGTCACAACAGGTCGAAGCATGAAAGTAAATTAATGTTTATACCAGCTGAAAACATTCCTGGATTTATACAAATATCTGGATCTTGCCATTGCTATAAGAAAAATAAATGAATGCATTGGAAGTAAATGAATATTGAATTAAATATGGTTCAGACTTCTCTGGTGAGAAGGTGATTCTCTTGATAGAGGGATTTAAACCTTTATCTATGCTCTATGACTTTGGACATTGCCTTCTAGTTGGCGGCAAATGAGAAATTTCAGAGTAAACAGCTACAAGCAGGCAAATATTGTAGACAAACCCAGTTGCTGCTGCAGTTCTTCTGTGTAAAAGCTTCTGAGATATGATTAAACTTGAAACCTAAATGGAGATAAAACAAATAGGCCTAAGCTAAGTCTAAAAGGTAAAGCAGAAGAAGTTTATTTATTTTTAGGTAATGAGATTACTGTTTAAATTGTATTTTATCTCATTATGGGACTGTTAACGTCTGTTACCTCTTTTTCTGACATTAAGTTACCATATACTGCAGATTCCAGCTAATGATTTTTTGAGGGAGACATTTAGGACATTTCCTAGGAGAGGTTATATTCATTTTTCTACTGCAGAAAAGGATTAAAATTTTTTTGAACATACCAGTGAGTTAATTTATCTGATTAAGGATTAATTATGATAATACAGTCCCAATGATTAGCTACCTTCAATGTAAAATTTGACTTTGTATATTACAGATCTCTAGATTAAAGAGCAGGATAGTCTTTAACCTGGTGTTTTGAAAGTAATTATTTTGACCAAGGTAGGGGCAATTTTATTTAAGGCCAAATTCTGCAACCTCAATTCATGCTGAGTTGCAGGATTTTTGAGTGAAATTTTTCTATAAAGTGAATATTACCATTGGTGTACAAAAGTATTATTCACCATGAAAGTGGTCAAATCCCTATATGCAAATGTTGTGTTGAAGATCTTGTTTTGCTCACAGATGAAAGATGCTTCTTTTTTTTATATATATATATAAGAAAAGTAATCTTTTATATATTGAAGTTCATAAAAATTAAACTGACCTTCTGGTACTTTTTGTGGGAGTGAACCATGCAGTTTAAACACTTATTAATCCCTTTTTAAGTGTTATGGCAGAATTCTGTCACAACAGGTCGAAGCATGAAAGTAAATTAATGTTTATACCAGCTGAAAACATTCCTGGGTTCCCGATGAATACCTCAGTATAGCAGACAGCTTACGTTTCGTATAAATAAAAATACATATCAAATGATAGGACCTTCAAAATATTCTGACAAATCCAGTGGTTGTAGTAGAATGTCATGCAATGGCATTGAGCTGAATTTTGACATTAGACACAGATTTTGTTCTTCTAGAAAGCAGGAGTTTCTATTTTTCTGTAGTTTATTTCTTTTCCTTTGGATCTACTTATAGATAATCATTCCATAATAAAATAATTATCCATTAGAAAAGCTGAGGGAAACAGAATGCTGAGACAATTGCAAAGTAGTTAATAATCCTAGCAAAATCTGTATTAAATGTCTTGTGAGTTAAATGCTCTCTCTTTAAAAGAAACAGAACATAAATACTTGATATAAGAGATGCATTTAAGGGAAAAAAGGTCAAGGAGGAAACCTCTATGTTAATATGACCCCATTTAAATGCATCCACTTTCATCTTTTGCAAATTCTAAACCACAATAATTTGCAAATGTTTCCTGCTTCATAATATGAACTTGTGAGAGAGAAACATTTATTTCTACTTCACGTGTATCTAACATGATCAAGAAAAACTCCTGGTGAATGTAAGCCTTTTGTCTGGCTGGGGTATGTGAATGGGTTAGAGGAAGTGCTATTTAAGATGTTTGGAAAGGGGAGGGTTTTTTTTGTTTTGTTTTGTTTGGATTTAATATTAATGGCAATGATGATGAAATCTGGTAATGATTTCCTTGGGGGTACTGAATCTATATTTTTCAGGATTGACCATACTGTCTGAGATGGAGTAGACTTTCATTTTGCTGTAGCCCTGTGTACCGAGCTGAGCAGATATGATGTCTAATTGAAAATAACAGCTATGTAGCTGAGAGTAATGGAGATTAATTAATGTAGTGTTATTGCTAGAGAATTGTTTGTGATAAATTTTACAGTTATTTTGAATACAATACAAGTACGAAAGACTGGATTATAATTGGCATGGAGTTGAAGGATGCCCCAGTTTATTTTCTATCACCATTGCATTTTTTCCCCCTATTTTTGTTTTCCCAGACCAGATGTTTCATCCTGCACTTAGTTTTAGTAAATGGTTTAAACACTTGACATCAAATTCTGTCAATGTGAAAATAGGTTTAATGCTGTTTTCAGTAAAATTTTCTCCTATGTATACCAGGGCTGCAACTGGCCGACCAAACAGGATTTGTTCAAGTAAGGATTTCAACCTGGAACAATAATGCGGCTTTAGCGTCTTCCTCAATAAAATCACATTTAATATCCTTAAATTATTCTCTTATGTCAGTTTTGATTACATTATGAGTACTATACAGTTGGAAACACTGGTACAATAATAATATGCTATATTCATAAAGTATTAGAATTTTTCTGTAATTAGTTCAATTTGTAATTTAAAATATTAAGAGAGGAAAACAGTGGGGTTTTTTTTGAGTAAATTGCATGTAAAGGATGACTGCAGCAATATTAGTAAAAGGCAGGAAACTATATCATTGCTAATCAATCTAGAGAGCTCTGTCTCTTACAAATGTCAATACAAAGTTAAGTGCTAAAATAATTGTAGTGTAGGCTTTCTCATAATTACTGTTGTTCATTTGGTATGTTGTGCAAAAAAAGAAAAGAGGAATTTGCTTTGCAGTCAGCAGCCGCAAATCTCTAAGGAGAAGGAAAGAAGATAGCAGAAGGCTGATAGTCATCCATCATTCCTGACAATTTCACAGCCTAGAATAACTTGACAGAGACCCAGAACAAAATGTTGTTGAGAATTGAATGCTGCTAAGCTGAGTGAATTGACTTTCTGATGTCAAAGCAGGACCTGCTTGAAGTGGCTGACGATTTTCCTTTTCTGATTTCAGAAACACTGATGTTTAAACTGCTTCGTGGTATGAATGCTCTGAGCAGATTTGGAAACTGGGGAGCTGTTTTAAAACTTTCTCTCTAGATCTTTTTAAGGACTTTATAAGATGATTCTGGTCAGGAAGTGTGTGGGTTTGTATCGCACCTACTATTAAAGAGGATTTGAGCTTTGCATCCTCTTGCTCCAGACAGTCAGAAGCAGGCAAAAGGAATCAGAATTGTTCTTAATGTGTCTTGAAACAAGAAATTTTTCAAGACCTGGCTCACATCTTCTCAATTTGTCTTTGGGGCTGTGCTAGCCACTCTTTTACTAGCCTTGGAAATGTGGGTTCAGTTTGTCTCTGTGCAGAACTTGCGAATGAATTAACTGTATTTGAATCCCCATTTTTTATTTTTTATTCCTAAATTAAAACACTCTTGCATTGTGTTTAAAATAGGTGCAAAATCTCTTTGTTATAACATTAGAATGATGTAAGTTGTTACATAGTTTTTATTTAAGTAGCAGTGGTATACAAAGGAGATAATTTTCCAGTTATTTATTTAGAAAAACCATGATATTGGAAATGTTCCTAAATTATTATAATTAGACATTTATTTACCAATAAATATTGCCAGTTTTATCTACCATTCAACGGCTAACCTTCTAAATTGCTTACAACCATTAAAATGCATGAGGAACACAAACTGCAGGGTTTAAATGGAAAGAGCTCTTGTTTTGTTAAAGACACGTTATATCTTAGAAGTGTAAAAGAAATGGAATGTAAATAGGACGTGTGGGCTAAGCATGCCATCGCTGATCAATAATGCAAAAGGCTTAGCAGGTTTATTTGTAAACCTAACAGCACAGATTTAGTCAGAATGGGGCCTTGTACTGTACGCACAGGTATTTAAAGGTTAGGAACAAGGAATTTCATTAGTCTGGCAAATCCTCTGCTGTCATTCCCCAATCTCTTTGAATTGTTTCCAAATGTATTCTCACATTTCTGTTGTGCTTTTTTTTTTATTTTATTTTTTATTAATGGATGTGTTACTAGTACAGTGCTTCATTGCTAATTTAACTCCATTATAAATTGGCATAAGGAACAGACATTTTCAAAGAGCCTTGATTCCCAGTAATGATATTGTAGCAACTATCTTTATGTTAATGTAGTTAGAGCTTGTATAAAAAGGTTACAATATGAAGCCTGATAGTCTACAACATTTTATCTCCATTCCCAGTTTGCTTAAAAAAAACAATGTATGATGCGTAATAAACTGATGCATAGATCTAGTATTGTATGGTGTCCGTCACAACCTTAAAGACACATTCAGGGACATAAAACTGAAAATTGGCAAGGCAGTTTTGTTGTATCTTTGTGCTAAAAACACACAGTGTGGCCCCTTCCCTCTCCTTCTCCTTTCCCTTCCCCTCATTGCAAGAAAGAAAAAAACCTTAAGCTTTACCAGGAGTTAAAGAAAAACAGATTAATAGAGAAAAAAGGTAGACATTCTCGCATTTGAAATTTAGGACAATTGTATTCTGCATTTGTCTAGAGGTCTCACCTAATCAATATAGTCTATCCAATAAGAGGTTTCTAGGGATAAAATAACTGTCATTGTCACATACTGATCAAAAGTTATTTCTTCAAATGATATCAAATATTTTTTCTCTCATTTATTCTGTTCTTTTTCAATAAATCAGATATGAGAGCTTCATTGAAGACAGTTTTCAATGAAGGTCTTGTATCATATTTACTGAGAGTTATTTTGTAAATTGGTAGTTATATGTACTTCTGCGATATAGAAACATGCAGGAATGTTTTTTACAGGGACTAAATGTTTAAAAGTACAGCTATATTTGAATTTTCAACCAGATATCAAAAAAAATATTTGAGGGTTTAATAATTCATTATTTTCCTATCCTTTTTAGTCTTAGGTTGTAAAACAAAAGTTTGTTTGCAGATTACAGTTTCTATAAATGCTTTTCAAGTGATCTGAAGTTGTCATCTATCTGACAAAGATATTTTGTTTGAGATACTCATCATTTTATGACGTTTGTGTTTTGTTTACACTGTTTCAGTAATTCACTTTTGGGACTAAAACTTGCTTTTGAGGTTTTGGCACACTGCAGGATGCCAAAAAAGCATCAGATTCTTCTGTATTGGAAAGCTTTTGGGCCATCAAGAGATCAAAAGCTGCCAGAATCAAACCTGAGATCTGCCATTATAAATAAGGCACTGACAATTCTTATTGTGAGAGGTTGTCCCAGGGGTGAAAGAAGCAAAGAGAACTGAATTGCCCAGGCCTTTTTCGTGAGAAAAATCTGTATATGCAATGATATATTTCTTTGGGAAACTTACGTACATATAATCAAAGAAGTCTGCCATAGTACAGTCTGGTGCTGAAATAACCCTTTTAGCTCATTTAAACATCTATCAAGATTAAAATAAATCTTAAAACCTGGTTGTGGTCAGCAATACCAAATTCTTGGGACAAGACTGCCCTGGTTTTGAACTATAATATACTCTGCTAATCTTGTATTTATATACAGAAATTTATGAAATGCGAAGAAAATATTTTTATGAACACTGAAATAGATCTTTTAAATTTACCAGACCATTTTCCAGGTTTACATTTCATGCAGATATAAAGGACCATATTTTTTTACCAATTCTAATAAGTAATACAGGTCTTCTCAGCAAAAGTAAGTAACTACAGTAATTCATAGTTACCAGTGGTTGTGTTCATAATAAGACACTCTTCCCAGCTGCATTTTAGTGGAGCATTTTTAAATAATAAACATGCTGTTAATGTGATTAAAACCCTGAAGCTATTTACAGAAGACTTCATATATGTTTATACCTGAATGTCTTTCTATTTTTCTGCTTGTTTGCTGTTGGTAAGTAGATAATGCAAAACTACTATAGTTATCACGTTAAAACTTAGCAATAAGATCATCCAAGCAAATGTCTAGAACAATTTTATTTCAGAAAGATCTATAAGAATTGTTCAATAAAAAAGAATGTTCCTTATATGTATAATTCAGCTTTATCTTTATTGATTTGTTCATATTTTTAATAGCTTTTAGAATTGTCAGTGTTCTAGTAAAATATCGTGTAATTGGGTTTATGGTTAGTGTAATAGAGTTACAAACTTGGACGAAATTTTAATCTATCCTGCAAGGTTGGTGCTTTTTTTTTTTTTTTTTCCTATATCAGTCAATTGCTTGAGGAAGGAAAGTCTTATAGCATGAGCTGTGAGGAACAATGTGAGAAAAGGAATTGTTCTCTCCTAAAGAGGTTACCTCACTGCCATACCTTTTTGGAAGATGGGCATTTTTTAGCAAAGGAAAACCTTCCTGGTTCCATTTTTATGTCAGTGTTTCATAAAAGTTCCCATGGTATAGACAAATAAACTTACAATACTATTAAACTGCCTTTATACATAAAGAAAGCAAAAGTGCTACTTGATGTGAATGAATTATTTATCTACAGGTATTGATCAGAGTTTGTGGCGTAGTCAGGTTCTGCATATTGTGCTGCAACTGTCACCTGAGGAAAGGTCTCCATTTTAGAAAGTTTTTGGTGGCAAACTTTGTAATCAGGGCTAACACGAGAGCAAGTGACTCAGCTTTCGTACTCTGGGGATCTTAGCAGCTGGGATGAAAGTGTACTATTCAGAATGCTTTGATTTATGCCAAGAAAATCCCTAATGATCCAGAACTGGGGCAGTGCTAAGCCATGTATTTTACCCTCTTGAGGCATGCTGTGTTCTCCTCTTGCAGCTGAAACCCCAAAACTGAATCACCATTTTATTTCTCGCAGTCACATTTTCAGCTTAAGTCTTCATTCCTGGCATATCTAAAATTCATGCTGAATTCCATGTCAAGTGTTTAAGGAGCACAGAAGAGCATTCTCCCATGTAATGGGTACCTGTGTTTTGTTGACAGACCTCTGGCCCAATTTTGTGGGAAACTCCTTGTTATTTTTGAAGCTCATATAAGTATTTTTTATTGGAACTCTTCTACTCATGACACTGCATATACTTCTCTTTTGTTCATATTTTCCTGCCTCCCTTGTGATAAATAGGTTCCTCCCTCTGCCCAGGCCTGGACATCAAAGTTGTTTTTGCAGACTTTTGGCTTTGTGATACATTGGTATAGGCTGGCTGTAGGAGCAGTGTTCATGATGTGATAAGTATAGATTTAAGTAAAATCAAAGGAAGACTTGTCATACACATTGTAGTTAAAAATAAAAAGTAAACTGCATTAGTGTTTTGGGAAGCAGCATTTAAATGATACTCTGGAAAACTAAAGATGACCAGCTGTGATTACCTTGTAACAGAACTGAGAAATATCTTGTATATTTGGTTGCAAACTTTTTGCAAGTAATGTGTATCTTCTGCTGTTACATTTTCCAGATTCTAAGAAATCTGAAAGGAATTAAATTTACATATTCTTTTCCAAAAAACCTCCCGAGTCTTTTCCAATGGGAAAAAATTGAACAACATAAAGTGTGAAAGATCTCTTGCAGCATTATGGTTAATATTGAGATGTTGTATTAAAATACTGAGTTATGAAGCAATGTTATCAATTTTCACATTTCCCCAGAAGGGTTTTCAGCAACTTTGAATATTCCATCAAGCTGGAATATTAAAGAGTGCAGAATTTACCTGGTAAAATACACCAAGCATTTGTAGCCTCATAGCTGTAGTCTGCTGCTATTGTTGCTTTGCAGAAGAAAAAGCAGCCATTTAGACACGATGTTTTCTCTATCAAGAGGGCACTTTGAAGCAGATTTCTATGCAAGCTTTTGGAAGTCAGCTGAAGTAATATCAAATCTGTAAGATATTGAAAGGGTCTTTGGTCATATACAATATCATTTCTTTGGAGATGATGTTCAGGAGTGTACCATATTTATCTCTTTTTGGAGACTCATTTTTGGTGGAAAATTACCAGAATTTGTGCTGAGACTTGCTCAGTGTTTGAGCAATGTTTCTTATAACTTATTATAATACAATAGTTTCAGCAAAGTACCATATAACTCAGTACTTCAAAGCCAATAAAGATGAGCCGTTTTCAAATTCCTTTTATTCATACAGCATTTCAAATTGATTTACATAAACTAACAAAACAATATTACACTTAAAGTTGATCTGTAACAGTAATAAAAATGTTCCTGCATCCCAAAGCTGCAAAAACGTCACCTCCAATCTATGGTGATCAGTTGCTAAGGATAGATTGTGCCTATGGGATTTTGGCAAATCCAGCATCTTTTTCCTGTATTGCTAGACTCTCTTAAACCCTGAATCAGAAATCCACCCTCATTCAGGAAGGAAGTCTGAATGTTTGCTTACCTTTAAGTCTCTAGGAACGCTTAAATGTGAGGCTTAATATTTATGTGTTTGAGAGCTGTTCTGAATATGAATGTTCTTTTATCCACATCTAAAGCTCAGTCAGGACAAGACTATGTTTTACCTATGGTATTTGAAAACAAAAGGACCTGGCTGGCTGGGCTGCAGTTAAACTGCATGCCCTGGTAATGATGCATTATCACTGCTGGGTTTTTTTCCTCCTCAAGTTTGGGTTAATGCCAGGGAGGAATGACTCCTGTGTTACACACATGCAGCACAGGGCACTTTCCTTTAAGACATTTAACTTTCCTATTGAAATCCTCCCAGTTCTTTTGTTTAGCCGTTCTGTTCATGACACTGCCAAAACATGTTTATTCACACACTGTGAATCACCTTTGCAAACAGACAGAGATCATCACAAGGCCAAGCTGGATGGGGCTTTGAGCAACCTGCTCTAGTGGGAGGTGTCCCTGCCCGTGGCAGGGGGGTTGGAACTAGATGATCTTTAAGGTCCCTTCCAACCCAAACCATTCTATGATTCTATGACTCCATCTTTTGAATCTAACACTAGGCATTTCAGCTTCGGAATGGGATTTTCAAAGCTGTGAGGACAATTCATATATTCCTGGACTATTATGGTTGGTTAAGGCAGTTCTGAGATCTTATTCTAAATGTCAGATAGACATGTACACAAAAAGAGCAGGAACTAGATCAGATTTTCTTCTATGTACCCTTGGGTTTTCTTTTGTAGCACAAAACTTTCAATAGTCTGCCGGTACATGAGTTGGACACTTGGAGCAGAATTCAAGGTAGTGAAAATTGAAAATACAAGAAATAGTGCTGAAGTACTGTCGAAATCATGAGCAGTTTTTTTTAAATCAATACCACAAGCTACTGGTTGTCAATGTTAAGATTCCTATGTACACTAACAGATCGATTACATTTTCGTATAGAAATGGGTGAATTGTGTGAATGCTGCAGTTTTGCAAAAGGATCCAGCTAGAGGGAGCAGAAAAACGTATTTTCACTCTGCAGTAAAAATAAAAGTGATTATTAATTTTACAAAATAAAACAAGAGGGTACATGCGATAACAATACCCCTTAGGTTCATGAAATTGATAACATATAGTTTATATTTTTCCCCAAAACCCTTTTTGGGGGTGGTTTTTTTTCATCAGCATTGCAGTTACTCCAGTAAGGATCCAATTCTAATTCTGTCTAAATACAAGGAAACTATAAATATGGGGAAACCTTTATTCTATTATTATTCAGAACCGAGCATTGAAGAACATAGAAGGTTCAAAGGTTTCATTGTAATAGCAACTAAAATGCTTGAATTAAAAAGAAGAGAAAACCAAGGACCTCTGTGAATAACCTGGACATAAAGCCCATCTGTGCTAAGTTACTGGAGAAGTAGAGAGGTTTTGTACATTTGCAAGGCTACGATCCCAGTAATGTAATTGAGACCACTGGCAGCAATAACTAGTGATTGTAGGCATCAAAATGTCTTTGTTTTTGTAACCCATCAGAGAACACTCAGACAAATATATCGGCGCTGGTTTTGAGCTCTCCCATATATCCTGTCTTTCTATGTGTTATCATCTCCTTGCTTTCCCCCACAGGTTTTTCCCACAAGCTCCAGACAAACAATAGCTTTTAACTGTGAAAAATGCCAGCTGCAAAAATCCAAAGTAAACAATTGCTGGAAAAGCTTCATCTAAATCTCTCCCTTAACAGGGCTTTTTTTATGTTCCTTTTGCTTCTCACAAGGACCTACACTTGAAAAGGCTTTTTCATTCTCATCTTCTATCCTGGGTATCAGATGGATTGCAGCCTTTGTGTTTGCATGTTATTTAAATTGTGATTATTTCCTTCTGTGTTTTCAAGGGTTGAGCAAAATCATGATCCATACAAATATCACTGCCACTGTATTTCTGCTAGAGTGTCAGTTTTCAACACTTCACCTCCATGCTTTAAGCTTGAGTGATTATGGCTGTACATCACTTTGGTATCCATCATAAATGTCTAATTTGTTGGTAAGTGCATCTCTTGTTGGTAAGGGAGGTTTTGATTCTGGATCATAGGCTGACTGATGCACTTTATGAAGTAGACTTCATAGAGAACAAAGAACAGACAAGTAGAATGCGCCCACATGGACTTAGTGCTTGTCACTTCACTCTCTGGTCTTCATTCAGTGGCACACCTTATGCCAGTACTCATAAACACAGGCTTTTTTTTTTATTATTATTTTTTTAACAGTGGTTCCCTATAACAACGTGTTGACTTTTCCTGGCTCTTTTCCATTTTTCCAGATTGATCTCATTGTTTTGAGGCCTCTTGTGGGCCCTGCAGCATGAACAGGGTTTAGGCCAGAAACCATTTTATTGATAGCATTACTTTTTTGAACTACCAAGAACCTGTAATTATTATTACTGTTTTAAATCCTACCAAACTTTGCAGCATTTCTTCTCACTGGCTTAATAATTTCTATTAGGAGAAGGAAAACCTAAGTCTTTTCAGCTGTTTCCTCTTGAGGGATGTAAGATATCCGCAAATTTTGCTAACACGTTCCAGAACAGCCAGCTGTTACCATCCACCTGCAGCCATAATATTGATTGAAAAGAATATAGAACCTAAACATGGATAGTTTCTGTAATTATGTAGAAAAAGTTTAATACATGACTCTACTTCAAATGTCATCTGCCAATGGCTGTAACATGGCATGGAACATATTAGGAGATAATTTAGCTAGTTGAGAAAGTCTCAGTGAAAGACCATGCACTGTTTCCTTATCTTGTATTTCAATTGATCCTGAAAATATTACCCACGTATACAGAGAAACAAGACCAACAGGACCCAGACACCTGTTAAATATAAAATAAAAAGTTGCTCACATATTCCTGTAGCTCTGCAATTTCCTAGCAGTGTAACTAGAAGTGGTTCTTTTGCCAAAGACTGAGTGTATATGAAAAGATAGGAAACAGAAAATAGAAGTAGTTGTTTTTTTTTTTCCAGAGCTGATTAAATAAAGATGCCTTTTCTGCAAATATTGTGACCTTTTACTACAAAGAATGGAAAAAGTTTGGCAAGAAGCTTTCAGCTTCAAACCTGTTTTAAATACCTCTGTAGCCCAGTTGTATGCCCTGTCAGGACCCTTTCTATTTTCTTTTTGATGAATCAGCACAATACAATATATGTTTTGTGACACATTTGCAATTCTATTGGAGATTCTTGCCCCAAGAGAGCAAGGAATGTGAGTCAGTCTAATTACACTGCTGTGGCTTTCTAAATGGACATGTTTGAGTTTTGAGTTGAAAGTTTCAGATTATTGATGTTCAGATAAAAAGTAAAAACTTTATCAGAAAGTTAACTTCTGTTGGCAGGTGAGGGTGTTTGAATACCAATTTGCCATTTTTCCAAGAAAGGTTGAATGGGAAAACTTGGAGTGGCTCTTGCTCTCACAACGTTAAGTCCAGCACTGAAGCCAGAACAGCAGTCAGTCCATGGCATGACACTGAACAGGGAACAGCAATTCCTCCCTAAATCCTTTTGAAAGCTTTCTGCTGGAAGATGGCCTTCTCCACAGCATCCTCCTGCCCCAGACCTGAGTGAGATAACACTGATGGTGGCAATGAAATTCCAAATGGGAAATACTGCCTTACACAGGTGTTATATCTCCTGTGGCTCTGTGCTTAAGCGTATTAGTTTGGAGGCAAAGAAAGAACTGCCAGAAAGGACAGACAAGCAGGGTATATGGCTAAATTGGTAGTTCTTTACAAAAGTATTTTTTGTCATTATGATACAGTTACGCACAATTAACAGTAAAACACTAATACAGCTTATAGGTGCTGGGCTAGCATGAACATCAAGAACATCTCAAATACACAAACAAATACCACGATAAATGCTAAACTCATTTTATAGTTAGTATAGCAGTATATCAGATGTCTTAATGTACTAAAATCCTTCGAGTCTTATTTTAATGTTGCTCTTTGTAGCACCCCAGACTTTAGCATTTCTCTCTTTTAAGTAACTAAATGAAAAGCACTACCAAGGGAAAAAAAAATCCTATAATTCACAATCTGTAGACCATTTTCTGCATCACTTTCCTAAGACTTCATTACCTTGTAAGGACTTGACAATTTCCAGTTAACAAGACACAGGTGCAACTGATTAGCGAGTCTGGTGAAGCTCTAGATGGTCCCTAACATCCTCCCTCAGTAGGTGAGTATTTATTTTCCCCTCCTGAGCATCAGCAGGTTTTGAAAACTCCTTAGCTGAGGAGCTAAAAAGTAAATGCTATCAATATTAAAACATTTTCCTTTTGAAAGGACATGTGTTCCTACAAAGGGAAAAAGAAAGTATGGGTTATTTTAAAATGTTAGCAGTAATGAATGATTTAAATTTTAAAAGGTCAGAAAAATGAGATTTGTAAGTTTTCACTGGGGATTTTGCACAGACCCGACTGTTACATTTCTTGTTTTCTTCACCATTGGTAACAGTTGCAGGTGACACTTTTTTCCTCTCCATTTGAAGTCCCTCCAGTATAATTTATTTTTGTATAGCTTTGTGTAAGGTGCTTTGTCAGGAAAGATCCCAAAGACCTTCTGACACAAATACTGAAATGAAGCTCTTTTTGTGAGAAGACAGCAATCCCACATTGCCAGTTTCTCACATTCAGAAATGGTGACTAAAAATCTCACAAGTCAAGGGGTTGGCTTGAAAAGTTCATTTTTCTTTTCTTTGTGTGTTGGTTTGCCTTTTTTTTTTTTTTAATGGAATGCTATTCTGAGGTAGATCTGCCCTTTAAAGGGATGAAAACTTACATTTATAGAAGATAGGATTAAAAAAAAAAAAGGCAGGAAGGAAAGGATAGCCAAGATTCTTGCCAAAGGCAAGAACCCAGCTCACAAAAAGCTGCAGGTTTCAAGAATTCACAAAAAGCTGTAATATCTAAAGAATCAGTAGGAGAGGAAATCAAGACATGAAGCAGTGAAAGTTAAGCAAAATCCCACACTATCCAGGGCCTTTGGATCTTTACTGCTTGTTCAGAGCACAGGAGCTCAGACTTAATTTCAGCTAAAAGGTCTTAGTATGACCACCTAGTGCCCAATTCTCTTATTTTGGCTGGTTAAATGATGAAATTGTTCCTGCCTGACTTCAAATACTTCGTTCCCAGGTAGTTTGGTGGCTCATAGTGAAGTTTGTATCATGCTTGTAGCATGCAGCAATGTCCACGAAATTGACATTATTATGCTATTAATATTAAATATATTATATAATAATTATTATTTAATATCTATATATTACATCAACATTAAGAATACCTGACAATTCCTACTGTAAACCTTATTTTCAGTTAGTCATAACTTCTCATACTCGTAATGATTTGACACAAAATTTTCTGTGCCAGATGTCTGCCTCAGGTGGAATTTTGTGGTGGTCTTTGGTTTGTTTGTTGGTTTGTTTTTGTTTTAATGTCAGCCAAAGCAGCTCAGCTATTCCTGAGAAAACAGAGAAAACCTATTCTGGTGAGGGAAAACCATAGAAAAAACCCCTGGCAGTTTCTTTGAAGGGATCTAGTGTGCCCTTATCCTGGGGGAAGACACTTGACCTTTGGCAAAGGTGTGACTTTTCTTTTGGATATCTGCTTCAGTGGATGGGCTCAGATGAAAAATCTGCCAGAACGTGGGTGAACAATGAATGTTTAGGAGATCACAGTTCACCCTGTGCTCACACAGACCAGTTGGGATATGATGTCCCATATGACTATCCACGCTCAGTGCCTTCAGCTCCAATCCAAAACCACCCTGATGTGTGCTTGCCCCCCAAAAATAGCATCTTCTTCCAGCCTTACCTAGGAAACTGCAAACTTCTGGTAATAACTTAGTGTGTAACACGTTTCAGCCATCTTTTCCCCTTGTGTTCAAGGTTCATTTTTCTCTTGCTCATGCTAAAAGCAACGAGCATCCCTTAACACCCATTTGTGTTTTTAATTCCTGCAACAAGTTTGCAAAAGACTATTGGGGAAAGCAGATTTGATTGGTAAATTTTCAGGCTAAAGGCAGGAACAAGCCTTTCTACACTTTTCTGTTTTAATGGTTTTATCAGCAAGATACCTCCAAATGCATTCTTACTGTACACGTTCTGGAAAGAGGACATCTTCCTTCTCTCAGGAGGCAGAACGTACCTGCCTTCCCTCATGTTCTCCAACATCTGTCTCCAATCTGGCAGTCAATGCACAAAGCCCGAGACTGCAGCCGTTGTCTTCCCTCATGCTGTGAAGTCAAAATACCTCCTGATGCATCTCTCCCCGCCCCCCCGCAATGTGATTTTACCTGGTGGTGTCCTGAGAGGCTTTTCTCCACTGCACTTCTTCCACCTACCCAGAAGTCACTGATCAGTTTGTCGCAGTAGATTGAAATTGTATCATAACTGAAGTGAAATCACACAATTATAATTTTGGGTACAGCATCAGTTGAAATATTGCTTCTTTTACTGGTATTCATACCCTCCCAAATGAATATAAGTATTTTTGTTGTAATGATTTCTGCCATTTTTCTCTGGATTGATGCTCTGGAGACCAGAGAAATTTCTAGGGAATTTGTAAGTACATTTAATCTAGTTTTATTTTCTTAACTTGACACTCCTTTAAAAAAGAAAAATATTGTTAGGGTTTTTTTTATTTATTTTTGAGTATCTAGATTATATTGTTCATTAAATGCCACCCACTGTACATCTCTATAATTCATAAAAACATACAGAATAGTGATAATTTTCTTAGGAAAGAATGTTTTAATGTGCATAGTGTATATCTAGTCCTGCTGCTCTTTACAGTGTATAACACACTTAAAGAATGTCAGTATAGACAAAAATTAGACTAAAAATTAGATTTGTTCAGCAAATGTTTGATTGCTGTATCACAAACCTTTTATTATAGTATTCAGTTCAAAGATGTTTGCATACCTTATTGAGCAAGCTACATATTTTCCTGGCTAAGGTGTGTATGCTGTAGTCATTACATTTTTGCACACTTCACTGACTGAGCTGCATGGACTACTTTAACTATCACCAGGAATACTTGACTGAGTTCAGCTGCTTATTTGAGTGCTTCAGTTTGTGTGCTTTATTACTTCATTGGTGTATGTTGATAAGTTCTGCTCTGTGCTGTTAAATTTTTGGTTCTGCCAATCTAACTCCATACCACGCTGAGAGAACTGCACACATTGCTAAGTGCTTACTCCGTGGTGAACACGAGTGGTTGAAATGTTATAATCTGCAGTGTTTTGTTAAATGAGCTGCATATTTTTGTTTTTATATACGTTGCTTACCCAGTTGTGTACATTTGCCCAACTCATTATACAAAATAAGCTTGATTGGAATAAGAACATTCTCTACCAGCTGTCTGCTCTGAGTCAGTATGTAACAAAATTAGCAACTTTCTCTTTCCAACAGTGGCATGATTGCATCCAAAGTTTAAGGCAATTGGTTTGGAGATCTTGTTTGTTTCATTCACTCCATGCAAACATCAAGATTAACAAACCAATTTGTTACAACTTAATTTGTTTTCACAAATATGAACAGAGTTAAGTAACAGAGGGAAAAACTCAGCATTCTAATACAGGAAAACGTTTCCATGTAGAGTATGGAATATTTAGAGGCATAAATATCATTATACACTTAGAGCCATACACTGTAAAAATAAGAAGAGGGGAAATAACTGTAGACCTCCCAAGATGGATATTTCATCAGATAAGCAATATCTGAAATACTTAAAATTACAAATACAACATTTTGTAAATTGTGCATGCTTTCTTCAAGAGTTATAAAAGGAATTTCATCACATGACCATTAGTAAATCTCAAAATGCTGCAATAGACAAAGAGCATGAAAACTCATGTACACAGATATGTAGTTTGCTAATTAATGTTGGTACAAAATTGAATTAACATCCTTAAGAAAGTGTTTTTCTCAACTTGCTGGTTTTTTGAGTTACTTCCAGTAAAACCTACAGGTTATTCTTAGATTTTGACTAATTTACAGACTTCGCTTACATAGCAGCTTGTGCTTCCATTTACAAAATCTTCAGTGCTACCTCACCTCAAAAACACTTAATTTTCTTTTGAGTACAGAGATATATTCAAGCTATATAGTTTACCTGGATTCCTACCTGTCCCACATATAAATGTGCCTGGCTCCTGTTGTCAGTGTCCCACTGCTGATTGCTTTCACTTTAATGTTGTAATTCACCATTATCTGAGCAGACTGCCTGGAAGGTCCAGATTTGTTTATGCAAAATTTTACATATGAAAGCTTAATTGATCTTATTGCTTCAAAGAGTGGCCATTTAATTCTCAGACTTCTCACGAACCATTATTTAAGAGTGTGAACATTGTAATAGTTTGTTTTAAAAACAAACGTGTGAATACCTAGGGGCAAATATCATTTTTAGTGGTTTGTCTTCACTGAGTCTTCATTGATACCTGTGGAAAAGAAATTTAAAGGGAGAGGTAAAAATTGAATGTATTAGTATATCCTGGAACATTATATTAAAACTAATTTAGTGTTCACATTTCAGTTTTTCTGTGTACATTAATGTTGGGTATTAAAAGAGAAACCAGCTACACTGGATTTATTATCTGAAAAGTAAATGTAATATATGACATGAGCTAAATCCAACCTAGAGTTCTTAACAGAAACAAAGTAATTTTGCATAAAATGACTTAGAGCAGACAGATGGTAAGGAAGAAGGTTTTGTCTCTGTTTTCTCTTTTCTTTCTCCAGCATGAATTTACTTTCAGTACCAGCACATTACCAGTAGAGATCTAGATTTTGCTCTTCCTTTGAACTGTTAAATATCAGATACCATTTTCCCAAAGTTATTAGTGTAAACTAAGAACAGAATTTGACTCTTGATCATATTCAGACAAATGATGACTATGTGCAATTTCTACTGTGTAGCTATTCTGTGCAGTTTTTGGTGAGGAAAAGTCTTCTTTTTGCCAAGGGAAGTGAATACAAATATTCCTTTTGGGGGGAAAGAAAATCAAAAATCTTTTGCTGCTATTGCTGCTATGTAAAGCCTAAGGTAGTAGAAAGAAGCAACTAAGAAGCTTTAAGAGATGAAGCAGTTGGAAAGTTTTTATGAGGACTACTAGCTATTCTGTGCAGTTTTTGGTGAGGAAAAGTCTTCTTTTTGCCAAGGGAAGTGAATACAAATATTCCTTTTGGGGGGAAAGAAAATCAAAAATCTTTATTTTTTCCTGCTGCTATGTAAAGCCTAAGGTAGTAGAAAGAAGCAACTAAGAAGCTTTAAGAGATGAAGCAGTTGGAAAGTTTTTATGAGGACTGCTACTCTATCTCTTGGCTTTCCACCAACCTCTCTAACACTAACTGCAGCAAACTGGACTTGCTTTTCTGTTTTCAGATCTGAGTAACCCATTCCTCTGAATGGCTCGGATACCTACTGAAAAACCAGCATACTAAATTCAAAACATACATTCCATGTATATCACTGCAGTGGAAACCCACATGAACTATTAAAATACTAGGAACACACAAGGTATCTGTTATCTGAGATCTATGGAGAGTAACAGTAATTCATAAGATACGCATCTACTCCGTGTATTTTATGTATATATTTTTATGCAGCTGGTATATGCAATGCACTTATAAACAATTTCATAATTTATACCTGAAATATGCTACTCTATCTCTTGGCTTTCCACCAACCTCTCTAACACTAACTGCAGCAAACTGGACTTGCTTTTCTGTTTTCAGATCTGAGTAACCCATTCCTCTGAATGGCTCGGATACCTACTGAAAAACCAGCATACTAAATTCAAAACATACATTCCATGTATATCACTGCAGTGGAAACCCACATGAACTATTAAAATACTAGGAACACACAAGGTATCTGTTATCTGAGATCTATGGAGAGTAACAGTAATTCATAAGATACGCATCTACTCCGTGTATTTTATGTATATATTTTTATGCAGCTGGTATATGCAATGCACTTATAAACAATTTCATAATTTATACCTGAAATATTTTTTTTTTTTTTTTTCTCTTTTCAATCCCAGAGAGTAATTTTCAATGTCGTCAACTTCAGTAAAACAAAAAGCCTCTATAGAGATGGGATGGCTCCAATGGTGAAATCCACAAGCAGACCGAAATGGTAAGTTATCATTTTGAAGACTTCGCTGATGAGGTAAAAGTGTTTTATTTGGCACTTTCTTGTAGAGAAGACTTTATGGCTCAGGTGCACCTTTTGGTAAGTTTAGGAGAGAACTTTGATGTAAAAGCAGTTTTGTAAGGACAGGTTCTCTTTGGAGCCAATGGACAGCATGAACTCTGAAGACCCTTTTATCAGCTTTGCTGTGATCACAGAATTATAGAATGGTTTGAGTTGGAAGGGATCTTAAAGATCATCTAGTTCCAACCTCCCACAAGACCAGGTTGCTCAAAGACCCATCCAACCTGGCCTTGAACACCTGATGGTGTATTGTAATACCTTTTTTTCAAGTAGCATGACTGAAGTGATGTCTGTTCAAGCAAAATGAACAGTCAGGGCTTGGTCCAAATTATTTTTCAGAGACATCCTCACTGCCCAACTGTTAGGACAGTTTCTGGCCCAGTTTTGACCTGTGTCAGCTAGCAATCTTCCCAGTATGGAAGATGGACTGGGCCTGGGCTGGTTCTGAAAGGTTTTTTGGATTTGTTCTTCCTGTTTTGGGGTGGTTGGAGTTTAGTGGAAGAATGTGAGCTCTGCCTTGTGAGTTGACCTCATGTGAATAAGCAGTGTCTGGTCTGCTTTATCTAAGGCAGAAGGTGGCCAAACAACCTAGTCATAAGCAGCACAATATATACAACACAGAAGGGCATGCACATATGAAACACATGAATACCCATATAGATGGTACATTTCTCAAAGTGAATGTAATGAAACATTTTCTGTGAATAATAATATGTAAATCTAATGAATCCTAATGCATGCAAGACTCCCAAGAATTATATGATTTCCTTTCAGCTAGGAGACTTGTTTGAATATGGATAGTGAGGTTAGGCCAGAAGTGTACGGTAATGTATTCTTGTAAGTCTGTATAGCTGCTGCTTTTTACTGGTTAATTAATAATATGTTTGATCAATCTGCACATTATCTGAGCCTTATAAATGTATCTTTCTTAAATACGTCAACTGTCACAAAATTTCCACCCACAAGACATACTTTTGGTGGTCATAAGATCATTGTTATTGTATGACTTCCTCTTCATATCACTGACAGAATGACTATTTGGTTTTTCTATCTAGGTGATAAGGTCATATGGACAGAAGAGCTGTCTCACAATACAGTTAGTGGATGGGGTCAATTTCAGCTCAATAGGAGCATGTAATAACATTGAAAATTAATTAAAAGAATCCATTGTGTTTAGTGTTTTTGTAGCAAAAGTCATGTTAATTGTGTTTACTATTTAACATCAGAAAAATCTTTTGGGGCATTTCAGAGTAACATTTATCAAGCATTCTTTAATCATCTTTCAAAACCTTTTCCTTCTCTCACTGGGGTCTGGTATTTGCAGCTGAGTATATTGTGTGTTAAGTTTATCTATAAATCAGATATTGCTTTCATACAAATTTTATGCCTTACTTTGGTTTCAAATTAAAGTGTAAATCTTACAAAACAATGCAAAATGAGCTTTTTCTAGAACATATAGTCCCCTTCACTATTTTTAAAACAGATTTCTCTTCCATTTCCCTGGAGATCTATTTATTTTTGTGTTTTATATTTTTAGGGGATGTATTTTGCTCCCATGAAAGTGAGGAATGAATAACATTGCCTGGAGCCAGGCACAGTGTAGGCAGCAGGTGCTGAGCAGCTTCCTTGTACAGGGCTACTACCATACTTTAATCCTGTTTCAGAAATTCTAACTGTAATTTTTTTTCTTTAAAAAGATCATTATTCTATTAAGGTGTTTTTATTTTTTTCTAGTAGTCTGTATATGAAAACATCTTGCTGTACTTTGAAGGTGCACATTAATTCATACTGTTATCAGGGACCTTAGTGATATTGGGGTCTACTCAATATAATTTTCTGTCTTGATGTTAATAGGAGTTATGCATGTGTTTTCCAAGTGGGAAAACACATACATTATTTTCAGATATATGCTTTCTATTAGAGCTATCTTCCATTTGGATTATGCCTTTTACAATTACCTCTGTATCTGTTTCCATGGCATTCTAGTGAAACCTGTAAACAAAATTTTCTCTTTCTCTGTTTGCTGAAATAGGATTTACTAGTACTTGCAGGTGCTAAAGCTTACAGGTAGTTGTGTTCCTTGAACATGAACAGGGCAATATCCAGCTGCATTGATTTGATCCTGTTTGATGCTTTGTTTATATTAGCCCAGTAAGCCATACTGAATCATTCAGCACTGCAAAAGGGCTGAGGTCTACATGAAGGTACTCAGGATTTAGAATTGTGGAAGGAAACCACAGGAACTCTCCACCTTATGTTAAGATTTCAGTCAGCATAGCAGGTTAGTGGATCTAATGTAATTAAATTAGAAAATGATATATTAATTACAAAAAGTTGAAGAAACACAGAAGGCTTTAAAATCAAATGAAGAGGAAGATTACTATGGTCTGCAAATATTCTGTAACAGGGCTTCAGTTTCTCATCCCTGAACTCTTCTGTACTAAATATTTGGGGAGAAGATTACCAGAAGCTATGGTCTGCAAATATTCCGTAACAGGGCTTCAGTTTCTCACCCCTGAACTCTTCTGTACTAAATATTTGGGGAATTCATCATTATTGTGCCTACCTGTGGAGGCAGGTGATCCAAACCTCCCAACTTCCTCTGGCCACACTGAGAGAAGCAATGCTGTGTCACACATAACTATTCCACTCCCCTTTTCATACAATCGGATTTGATTTTTAGGGTGCTAAAGTGGCTTTCTGAATTTGAGAGACGTGCCAACCTGTGGAGGCAGGTGATCCAAACCGCCCAACTTCCTCTGGCCACACTGACAGAAGCAATGCTGTGTCACACATAACTATTCCACTCCCCTTTTCATACAATCGGATTTGATTTTTATGATGCTAAAGTGGCTTTCTGAATTTGAGAGATGTGGGTACGTTACTCCTCTTAATAACAGATATTCAAGCTCGAGTTATGCTTTTTGGATTTAAATGAGAAAGTTCTTACTGTAGTCAGGATAGAATATGACCGTATTGCTCACAAAATCCTGCATATCAAAAGTAGATTGGCCTCCAGAGACTGTGAATTTTAATGTTTATTTTGAATGTTATGCGAACATGGCTCCGAGCTTTGCAACATTTTGTGAGTTTGATTCTTGACTCTGGAACAAATCACTGCCAAGTGCTCTTGAAGTAGAGTGTGTCAAACACAGATCAACGTTTTTGACCTGTATTCCCTTGCCCTGTGGGGTAAGATCTTTAAATGCAGTCAGCATCAAGGTTCAGCTCAGTGTTACTGATGTAAATGGAGTATATCACTGTCATCAAAGCACTCTATGTGGACACAGATGTTCTGGTGTTGACATATTCTTCTCTTTTGAAGTAAGGCCAAGCATTTCCAGTAATGAGCTACTTAAAAAGGGGAAGCAGTATGCTGAAGGATAAGGAAAAAACAGATTTCATGGTAAAAAAAAGAGTATTTTTTAAAAAGCAAAAACCAGAAAAATAAATTCTGATTAAAATGATATCTATTTTCCCCATACACAGTAATGGGTTTACTGAATATTCTTTCCCAGAGGGATAGAGAAATATAAAAGAACTAAGTAGGTTAAGTTCTGAGTCCCTCTACCCATTTTTTCTGCATTTTTTGTGGACTTGCTGTGTTGACACTGAATAGTATGGGTTTGTGTCAGCTGCATCAGTTAAATTTCACTGCAATGAATCATAGCTTATACGTAGAAATGCAGCATTGTGTCACACCATGTTACATCAATTGCACTTCATAGCTAATCACACAAGATGAAACTCAAGATTTTATTTCAAGCCAGTGGAATATGCTGTGTCTGATCACTTAGCATTTTTGCTTAAAATTGGCTTGTTTTTCAGAAGTATTACACAAAGATTTTAGAGAACTGGTGGGTTTTTTCAATAAAAACTACTACAAATATAAAAAACTTAATTACTGTAATAGAGACCTCTATTTGCCTGGCTCTTTTTCCTTTGTCTCATTTGTGGAGGTGAAGAATTTGAAGGGAGATGGATTTGAGGAAATGAAATTTTTGCTATGCTGTTTCTAATGTAATCTTCTTTCTATTTGCTACTTGATTTAAGTGCAACCTAATTTTGTTGCAGTTTCTTAATAATGATTTCACACTAAAAACTCTGTCCTTGGAAGGTATTAATAAAGTCTAACATGTGGGCATAGCAGTGAAGGACCATTTCAGTACATATAGCACACTATTATATTGATTGCACAAAGTTTTACAAGTTTCTCAAAGTGAAATAGAAGAGTGAGTTGTTCGAGAGGCAGCAGATTTTCCAAATGATGAAGTGAGCAAATATTCCCTTTGGGCGGAGAACAGCTATAACTCTTGATTATTCAGTGTGAGCATTGCCTCATTGGGGACATTAGTTTTTCAAATTGTGCTAATCTTTTAAAAGTAACAACTGGCCACTCATCACCTTAGGTATTTCAGCAAGATCATGTGCAAAACTCTAATTAGTATTTATAGAACAGCAACTCCTCCCAGTAGAATAGCAGCAGTAGCTGGCAAATATCTGGTTGACACCTGTTAAGTCTTCAGACATCCATTGTATTTTATTCTGCATTTCAAATGAGCAGAGAGCAGTAGGTGAAGTCCCCATAATTAAGGGATAAAGGATAATAAATAACATGGCTCTTGAGTGGATGAACACAAGGTTAAAGGCTGTTCTGCAGTTGTGATACCGTATTTCAGGAACTGTTTGTTTGTAAGTAATAATGCTAGCTAAAATATTATGGAGCCTTCAGCATATGAGAGAGGATTTATGTCTAGATTTACACGTGTTTTGTTTATAATGTCAGATTTCAAACTGCTTCTTGGCAAAGCAGCTACTTTCTTCCCTGTCTTTTATCTCACTCAGCATTGTTGGCTTTTAACTGGATAGCTGCCTTCCCCAGCAAGCACTCCACTACCTCTGTTGCTATAACATCTACTGTTAAATGCTCACAACACATTGCTTCTGAAGGGTTTTTCTTTTCCAGTAAACCTGGGAGTACAGAAAAACTTCTAGGTAATTCATTCAAATTTGAATCTATATGTATCTTGGTAAATATTGTCATCATGAAGATTTTTGGTAGACATCGAGAAAAGCAATGCAAGTTTTATGAACAATACTCCCATATGTTCCATTCATCAGAAGGGGACAAGACTGAGAAAATCTGAATTTTGAGTAGCTAAAATGTGTTGATTCTTGCCAAGTTTCTTTAACATTTGTGTCTACAATGCAGTGTTACAATCACTACCATGTCTACCAGGCTGCATTATACATTCAGAGACACTCAGCAGCATTTTTAGTATGTATTTATATATCTTTAGCCATAAGATAAGCTGTTTGTGAAATGAGCTGTCATTTGTGGGAAAACAGTTTGAGAATAAAGCACTAAATATATATATAGCTTGCTAATCTGAGAGACTAGAATTGCTTACTATAAAATATATAGCGGGCTAGGGTTAGTGATAGCATCACCTGAATTTAGGTAAAGAAGATGAACGAGCTGTTATCATTACCTGATTTCTTCCTAAGCCTATTTTACAACTTTGGCTACTCTCTGAAGTTTGTTCCTCTGCCAGTTTTATAATGTAATGTGTGCTTGTTCTTGTTCAGGGACCTAGTGAGAATGCTTTTGGAGGTTCAGAAATACCTACCGCGGCACAGGTATGTGTTGATGCAGGCTTTGCCAGGTGCAGATCTGGCTCCTCACAGCTGCTCCCTTCCTTTGTGCTAGTACAACTCTGCATAGGATCACCAGAGTGGGAGCTGGCCCAGGTTAAAAATCAAGTTTCAAGGAAAAGAAAGAGGATTTAACCTTGGTCTGGTTCATCACATAGATCCAAAACAAGCCGTATGGGTCTCCAACCGGAGGAGCAGTGAGGGACATGGGAATAAGCAGGGAGCAGGGGCAAGGGAATGAGGATAGCAGCTGCCAGGAAAATGCCTAGAGAATTATCAGCTTCCATTTCAATAACTTGTAGCATTTTATTTGGAGAACATAGGGAAAAAGACATTTGCAGTATTGACCTTTTAAAATCCCACATTGAGTGATAAGAAGGCATAGTCTTGGTCTTACTGTAGCTCTTTGGAAGAAAATAAGATGTTTTTAGACACTTTTGAGGTTGGTATGTATATGAAAGTAAAATAACTGTCTCTGAAGTCAATCCCTGGGTAAATTAATGTTTATGTGAATCCCTAGAAATAACAAAATAAACAGACCTAAGTACTCCACAAACTCATAAAAGAGATGTACTGTCTTCCCCTTTCCCAGTCCAGCAAAGGTAGTTTTTTCTGAGAATATAGAGTAGGTTACACATCACTCTTATCAGCAGCAGCTTTTGTGGAAATAGAGGAGAGGTTATATTTTGCTGACACGAAGTATGAATCAGATCCCAAAACTAATGTGCCTATTGTGCAAACTAAATGGGATTCGTTTGTGGCAAGAATGAAAGAAAGTTAAATTTTATTGACTGGATACTTTACTGGATTAAGATAGATGGAATTATGTTGGGAAAAATTAAAAACAAGGAAATTAATATAAAAGAAGGCAAATGTATTTTAGGATTCAATGAGAAAATAATGAATAAGTTCCAGTGGACTGCTAAACCATCATTTAAAAACCCTAGCTATTTTATATGTATGTGTGTGTTTCCTCATCATTTGTCTGACTGATCTCCTATAAATCAATTTATTTAGATTACAGCAGAGTCAAAAGGCCCCAGCCAGGATCAAGACTCATTGTGCTTAGTGCTGTGGAAACATATAAAAGGACAAAGTCCTTTTCCAAAGTTGTGAAAATTTTATGATAGATTTCAGTAAGAGCAAAGTTAGGCCAATACTGAGCACTTCCAAAAATTCTGTCCTTAAAGATTTATTCCAAGCAGTAACTGTTTAAAAAATGACATACTGCTTACATAAGAGTCTAAATATTTGATGGTTATAGTATTTACATCTAAAACACCAGAGGCTATGTGCTTTAATACCTCAATCTGTTTCCCATATACTCTGTCAACATGAGTTCCCTGCGTTGATTGAGGGCGCTCTGTGATCCCTAAAGTTGTATTCATGAAAGGTTACCCTTGGTACTACTTTATTCATGGAAGGTTTGAAGCACATAGGTAAAAAATGGGTCTGTTCCCACTAGGTGCATTTTGTCATCTATAAATACTTAATTACTGGGGTGCTGATGAGAACTTCAAAATCTTAAAAAGGTGCAGTTGCCTGAAAATAGTTCCCCCATTGCCAGTGCAAATCACAATGAATTTTGCAGTTGGGAGGTTTTATGGCAGTTTAAAACAACTGAATTGTAGGTTTTTCCCACTACAGTCCATGGTATTGAGTTTAATGGCTGCAAAACATGGCCAAAGCTGTGCATTGCATTCCATACTGAAACAGGTCATTCTCTTTCCTCAGGTGATGGGCATTTGGTGGAACTGATTGCATGAAAAGTGTTCACAGAATTGGGTCCCTAACCTTGGCAGGTTTAAAAAAAAGTACATAAAATTGAGGCTTTTTCCCCCAAAATGAGTCTGTAAGTTAGATAAATATGGGCAGCACTGAGCTCAAAGCAGAGTCAAACTACCAAGAGGACATTGCAGCTTTTCATTGCAATTTTGTACTTTGAACTAATGGAGCGAAGCAGAATGAAAATCACCTCTGTTAAGAATGGCATTTATCAGCCGTAAGTACTTAGTAGTAAGAGCCCTACACAGACAAAGCTGAGTGTCACCAAGAAATGTACTTGAAAATCAGACTGTTAACACAAGACTACACAAATAAGAGCCAAAAACCGTAATCAGAAAATGCAACATCTCTTTAAGAATGTTTTAATGGTCTGAAGAGTGCTAGACAAGTTGAATTTAACAAGATGTAATGACCTATGACATAATATAATTGAGAATGCACCAGGACGCAGCACAGTCAGGTTAAATTTTGGCTTTCCTTCACTTAGCCTTGCAACTTTAAAGATCTTTCAACATATAATTTTAAAAATACATAGTACTCTTTAAATTTACGTATGACATAAAAGCATAGGATGTGCAATGTATCAGAAATACAATTCTAAGTCAAGGCTGAAATTTCCAGCCTAATATTTTTAATGCTTGTTTGAATCATTAACAATAAATTTTTCATTCATATTCTGTGAAGAAACAATATTTAGTGCAGAAGGAAAGGTAATGGGAACTATTAATTGTGAACTTCTGATAAAAGCGAGGAGGTTACCAGGAACCTGCCTTATATTTGAAGTGCCATGGTAAAAGCCAAAGCAATAAGTTCAATTTCCCTTTTAATACAACATAAAATAGAGGACAAAAACATTTTGCTGTACTGTGGAAATTGAGAATTGTAGAGAAAATAAGCAATAAATAAGTATGGCAGGTGATAATGCCAGAACAGAACATTAAAATAATAGGTGCTGTATCTTGAACTTTATCTCATGGTAATCAACAGTTGTATATAAACCCAAAATATAAAAACCTAATTTTTATGCTGTGATTACTAGGGTTAAGTTATGAATTCTGGATGATACATCACTGGTTTGAGAGAATTAAAATTTGATGATAATACAATAAAGATAAGATCTTTCCTGCATCTCTAGACATTGAGGCAGTGGCTAAAGTTTTCTTTCAACTGCTTCAAGTAGGATTATTGAATTCTAGCTTGAAAGTGAAACTTCATCTTCCTGTTTCCCTATATTAAGCATCTCTGAGATTGAAAACCTAGCAAGAGCTCTCCTTGTGTGATTAGAAAGTATCCAGTATTTTTTGGCTGCAAATACTGATTCTAGTCTTTCTGTCTAGTACTGCTCAGGCAGCACGAGGATAACTGGCTGTCAGATGCTTTGGGTATTGGAAAGGTGAGGCTCCTGGTGGAAAACTGGCAGCTTTGCTGACAGTTCCCAATCTCTGGAAAATATGAGTACTTCTGGGGAGGGGAAGGGCTGGGCTGGGAAGGTGCTGATTCTTCATTGGAATCGCCCCCCTTTGGAAACCCATTAGTATAGGGTCTGAACAATACAGTGCCTTCATTACTGTCTCTCTGCCACTTAGTAGATCTGTTGGTGGAATTCAAGGCTGGTATTTACCTGCCCAGGGTCTCATGATGTTGAGCAGCCCGGCTGGAGAGTCTCTGCAGTACCCGTAATGGAGTCCCCAGCCCTGGGACTTACCCACAGCATGATTATGCAGATGGGCTGCAGGTGAGCTGTGCAGCTGAAGTGCAGGTGTCCAGCCTCAGGGTGTTATATTTGCTACAGGTGTGTATGTGGTAGAAAAAAAGCCTCTTGGGTTTGCCCCTCTCTCACACAACAGGCGGGAGGCTCTGAGGTGGGAGGGGAGCTCTGCTGTTTTGGCAGGTAAGGGTTTTTTTATAGTTCCTAACTGAAATGGTATGTGAGTTATTTAACTGACTTTATCTTTTAACAGTGAGGTGTACATGGCAATTATTAAAAATGATGACAAGCTATAAAATATTTATTGCAGCTGGACTGGTTTGTTTAAAGCAAGAAGCCCCATGTGGGCCTAGGCTGGGGGGAAGCTTGGCTTGGCAGGGCTGGCCCCAGGAGCCACCTTCCCTCAGGTGCTACCTGTTCCCCCCTTACACTGCTGGGGCTCTGTCTTGTGCAATTTTCCTGCCTTATTTCTTTAGTTTTACCATTCTGCGCTCTTGCACAGCCAGCCCTCCTCAATGCTTCCAAGCCTGGAGAGAAAATGGTGGGTGCTGGTGAGGAGGGGGCCCAGTGTTAACCAGTGTGCCCTGTCCCTTTGGAGGTGTCTGCAGGTGTGTAAGCAGGTTGTAGGTGTTTGCTCAGGTGCCACCTGCCCACAAACAGTGTGGCCAAGGAAATTGTGTCATGAGAAGCACAGTACTCATGAGAAAGCGTCCTCTCAGCAGCCCAAGAATTAGATTTTTATTAGGGGCTAGTTGTAAATTTATTAGGGAATTGCACTGAGTAGTTGGACTCACAGGGGAATGATTTCAAATGGCAGAACTAGTGACTTCCAAAATTGGGAATTGCTATCGAGATTGAAGAGGAATTTTTGTTTATATTAGCTTTTTGTTTAAGGACTTCAGCCTCTTTCAGGTGTTATTGTAAAAAATGCTGTATTCATTCTATGTATAATGTTGCAAAATGGTTTGTTGGAAACATGTGATACCCTTCAGCAAATTTATAGGAAAGGCCATTGCAGCTCAAGATAAAAAGGGATTCAACTTAAAAGGATAGATTCACCGTAGAAAGAAATTGAGGAACATCCAAGTTAAAATAATTTACCATGCCTTTTAATATTTGATAAAATCCTCTCCTATTATTTTTCTCAGTGTAGTTCAAAAGCACCAGTACCTCATGGCTTTGAGACCAGCAGTGATCTAATAATTTAGCTTTGATAAGGAAAGAATTTTTCCCCATCTGCTACTCTACTGGATAGTTTAATGCTCTTATGGTTGTTTTTTAAATGTCATTCAGTCAATGAAGAGGAGTCATGCAGCATATGTATGTTTGTGTGTGCTTTTTTTTTTTTAATTAAAAATAATTCCCTGGGCTCTTCTGAGGGACTGTCACCCTCCTAGGGGTGCTGGTGGAAGGGATTGTGGTGCAAATCCTGCTCAGAAAGCGTTTGGCTCATTTGGGCTATGTGAACTTGAGGAATGACTCGGCAAGGGGAAAAGTGCAGCTTCTGTCGTGAAAAGCAAAGTCAGTCAAGCTAAGCAGGGAAGGAAACATACTCAGAATCACTGGGTGTTAACCCCTGCAGGCAAAAGTCTGATACTTCCTTTAAAAGGAGGAAAAAAGAGAAATGCTGTTTATGTGCCTGGTGAAATGAAGTGGGAGTTGATTTAGGTGAGAATCATAGATGTAAATATAGCTTTCTGTATAACTAAAAAAATAAAAAAGCCCTGTGTTTTAGTACTGTATGTCACGCTCCTTGAGCATATGTTGGGTATGTGAACTGCTACATTTTCTGGCTGAAAAGTACATAGGCTTGAAAACCAGTAAATTACATGTAATCTTGGCCTTTAATCATGTACTGAGAATGATCACCAAATGATCACCTGGAGGAAATTTCCACTGTTGTACAGCTGCAAACTAAAGAGTCTTACTCGGAGCACAGAAATAAGGGGAGAAAAAGTATGAGGCATTAGTTACACAGAAAAAAAACATGACCAGCTTTTCTTTTGAAACTATTTAACAGATGTAACTCTGCTTTCCTGCCATTATCTCTGAGTAAGCATGGGTCTGGATATTTATACATCAGTCTGCAGGGGAACACAAAACTGCTGGTCTGAGGGTAAAGAAGCCAGGTGCAAAGGGTTATGGATACCCATACATCAGAAGTTAACGTCTGCAATCTGTGTGGCTGTAGTCTTTAACCAGAGTCTCACAGTACAGTGAAAATGAACAGAGCATTCTAAATTTGTCATTGCTAATATTCATCAATGTGTATCTGTGTACTATGAAAGTATAAAAACCAATAACCAAGATGAATCATAAATGTCTGGGGTATGTTTGTGCTTATATGTTTTTGTGGGGGATGCTTCTTCAGTTTGTTTTCTTTTTCTTATATTTTGGCAAAGAGTTCCAAGTTTACACTAAGAGGCTGGGCTTCAAAAACATGCCTGAATAAAGGAAATGAAAGAGTGGATAAAAATGGAGAGAAAATAGTAGCCTGGAGTGAAATGTGTGACTAAATCTGTGAGGCCTCTGGATACTAAAATTACAGAAGGAAATAAATTACATGTTGACTGAATGTTTTGTTCCACTCTTAGAGAGACAGAAACCAGGATGTCTTCTATATGAAGTAACAGTGAACTTAACTGTATTCAAGCACAGAAAACTGTATTTTAGTTCTTAAAAGACTCTTATCTTGCTGCACAATAGAGCATAGCATTTACATTCACAGTACTGCCACTGTGTGGTTTCCCCTGAAATTCTGCAGGTGAGGAAAGCCATTCTCTACCAAACCATCAAGACACGCAAAGCAGCCTGTACATGTGGGAGTGATGGCAGTGAAAATTGCGTGAATGCGTTTCAAAAGACGTTCTTTTTTGTCATATTTTTGGTTTTAGTTTTGGCTTTCCTTTCCTGAAGGAGGGATTTCACGCTTGTAAAGTTTCTGCTACCTAAATATATGTTGTCAACATAACCTAGTATTTCAATACCTTAATATTTACAGTTGAAACTGAAAGTCTTTACTTTTTGTTTCAATAGTTGGCACACGATTTCAGGTTCAAACCACACTTGTTATTAGAGTTCCTTTTTAAGGTTCTTTGAAAGTATGGTGCAATGAAATAAAGATATATATCCACTGATAGAATCTCATGCTAACATAAATAAAGGCTGTTTATAGCTATAAATTAACATGTAATTAATAAAAGTTATTTCTCCAAAAGCCACCAAAAATGTGGATTAAGGTTTAGAAAAACTGGTAATTGAAGCTGAGATATTTTATAGCAGATGCACAAGTAGTGTATATATTGACAGACGACGTTTATAAGTATCACTGGTAGATTTTGCCTGACAGCATGAGCCCCACGCATGAGAAGTTAATGGTCATTAATGCCCCAATAAAAGCTATTTATTGGACTATCTTTTTTCAAGATTCACCTTTAAGTACAGTTATTTTATATTTTGAGTTCTACTTTTGAAATGCACTTCTGTACTTACCCCCTTCTTATGGTGGTATCCAAGCGTTTTTGTTTTGTGTGTCTAAAAAAAACAACCGAACACCCCTTTACCCTGTCTCCTCTCTGCCCCTCAAAAAACCTCCGCAACACAACCAACCAACAAACAAATCAATTTAAAATGTCACAACCCCCCCCGGCACTTAGTAACACAATATGGTTATTGAAGTCAAGCTTAAAAAATTTAAACAAATGCTTCAGGTCAATTTTATTAAAATAGAGTGTCATTTTGGCTGTATTGGTAGCTCATGAGTCTCAAACCTCTAGAGTTACTGAAGAGTACTAATTTTTGACCTCCACTTTCTGCATGACTGTGCTGGATATCTTCCATCTTAGTTTCAAACTAACCAGCAGTGTTTTTGAAATGATAGCTAGTAAATGTTTTTTTTCCATTACATAAAAATGGAAAATGGTGAAATATAAAGTATCTCAAATTTTTCTAACATATCTCAATGTGGCTAGGCAGGCCAGAGGCAGAAAATCTGGAAACTAGTAATGAGTGTTGCTTCTTGGACAGTGTTTGACTTCTCTCCTCCTCCTGTTTTGTATTGTATTTCCTTGAATGTGAGGTAAGAACTTGAGAAAACAGTGACTTGCAAACAAGTACAGTATATTACAGACATGAAAACTCAGCAGTACTCAGAAGTTGAAGTCATGTATTCAGTTGCACAGTAACAGTAAGCTAATTGTGAAGTTTTTAATTGCAAAGGAGGAAACTATTTTTATTTATTGAAGAAAACTTCTGTAAGAAATAAAGGAAGGGGTGGGGAAGATTGCTGCTTCAAATGATGGTACCACACCTGGATTGCACAACAGGGCTGAGCCTTTCAAAGTGCTCCCCAGTCAAATAGCCAATAGCTGCCTAGGACATGTATACAGATGAAAACAATTGCCTCGGGTGGATAAAATGAAAGTGAACTGTGGTAGGAGGGCTTTAAAATTAAGTACTGAGACCTTCACAGGTTTTGAAGAGTCAGGGTAATTTTGCTTGATTTTTTTTTTTTTTTTTTTTTTCCTGAGGCATAGAGTGTGAAAATACTAACTTCAGGGATTCAGCCAGCTGAACCAAAGTGGTTATAATGTTTTGATGTCTTCTGCTCTGAGTCCCATCCTAAGAAGTATAATGCTTAACTAGTGTTTATTATCGCATTTTACAGGAGGAGAGATAAAGGCAAAGGATAACAGATTTTTTTTTTTTTTCCAAGGTCATTGTAAGGATCAGCTTTGGAGCAAACTGAGATTTTTTTTCATTCTATTAGCTTCTCAGTTCAGTGATCTGAAAGCAACAAAAATCTACTACTAAATTTGTTGCATCTGTTACGCTATTACCTTAAAATTTCATCCAGTACAGGGTCTCGCTCTAAGCAGGTCCTAATTGGGTTTGGATATTCACTTATTTTGATTTTTTTTCCCAAAGATTTATTTTTTAAAGTCCTAGAGAAAGCTTGAAATTTTCCCGGTCTTCAGAGTGCAGGAAATTATTTGCTTTGTTTCAGAAGCACATTGCTGCTCTTAGTGGGATTTAGCACACTTTTTAGTTATAAGGGAATACTTATATTCACTTATTCTAATTTAAGAGCTAGAACTTGCCTCTCACAATGATTATACAGAAGTTGTCTGCTGCCGGATAAGTGAAAAAATCACCCTTCTATCACTTCAGAATACTTGCATGTCTTCTTTTTATGTGTGTGCGTGTTATAAAGATGTCTAAAAATATACCCAGACACTCCAAGCAAAGCAACAAAAAGGCTTCCCATAAGCTCCAGAACAATTAAACTCGGCGCTCCCTTCTAAATAAACCATGTGCTGGGTCAGTAGAGCCCACAAGAGACAGCCTTTTTAGACCTGCTGTTTGCACGACTTTCTGCTATGGACCTTCTGCACAGGTTTGGAAGCTTGTCTCAGTGCTAGCTGCCTAGTAAACCTGCAGATAATGTTAGATTTAGCTCTTGGAAATTTTTCAACTAAGTTTGAACCACAGAAATTAAGGTTCATAACACAAAGGTTGTCATACCCTTTGTTGAAATGGTGCCCCTATAATGTGGCGTATTAAATATTTAACATCGTTTGCAGCAGATAAAAAGCAATTTTGTTTAATTTTTCCTAAATATTAATGCTATCATGTACCTTAATCCTTTCATTATAATAAAAATTTGTTCAAGCTCATTCTTATTAAACATTTTCTAATTTATAAGGATATGGATGTTTTGCATCTGATCCAATAAGTAATAAGGCCAAAATGCTGTTGTAAAGAAAAAGGGTGAGAGCTGGGAGGGAGTCTTCACTGGTATATAGGGAAGAATTACAGGCTAGAAAGATAACTTTATTTTTTTACCCAAGGACATCAAAGACAATGCCTACCTCCCAAGTAACCTAGCTCAAAGTTTTGGGTCAGTTGTCAAGGAATGAAATGAAATACCTGCAAAACACTCAATGAAATGACCTGGAAAATAATTTATAAAGAGGTTGCCATTCATTTCTGAGTGAGGACCATTCTTCCATCTGTATGTCTGAACTGTGGGGAAAAAAAGAATAAAATTCCCAGTCTGGAATTAGTTCTCTGCATCCTACAACAACAATGTAGTTGGCAGTTATTTATAATGCTAATTAAAGAGTAGTTTCTCCAAACACTTACAGTTGATAGGGTTACTGGAGGCAGTAAGCCCTTGATACAATTGCAAATATTTCCCATAAGCCATCCATCTACATCCAAAGACAGCAGCAAGGTATGCTACTCATATGAATATTAACAATGTAAAACACCCCAAACTTTAGGGAAATATTGTTTAGAATTGAATATATTTAGGCAATATTCTACTCAGTCCAAGTATATTGCTGTGGCTTCACTAATTGCAGTAAAACTACAGCTGGCAACAGGGGTTGGTCTGGCCCATTTTTGTACTAGGTCTAATGTCTCTGGCTTATTTACAAAATTCTTTGTTTATTCTTATTTTCCTTCTCTCTCTCATCTAATTCTAATTTCCACACACGCCAAAAAAAAAAAAGAAAATACACACATTTGCTTTAATACTGTATTTATATTATTGTACAGCTTTTCTTTCCTCATGGAATGGCTGTTTTAAATTGCCAATGTCCATAGCCCTTCAGTTGCACAGAAAAAATATTGCTAATTTGCTTGTATACAAAGAACTTTATTGCACTTGTGGTAGATGTACTTTTTAAAAAACAAAATAGTTTCTTTTAAATATTAAGCTGATTAAAACAGTCTTTGCATAATTCTTAGGCCTACTGAATCCCATGTTAGTTGATTTTTCTGAGCCAACTCTTGCATGGAATAATTATAGAGATATTTCTGTTGAGAAAGCAAAGAAAGAACTTGCAATATAAATAACTGAGTATAGTAGCTGTGGGGATTGTGAATACAATAGGTCAGTACTTTCCTGTCAGTGTAAATCTGGAGAAACCTCTGGATTTAGCTGGAGTTATTTTAGATTTACATCACTGTAAGATAGGCTGCTTGCCTCTACTTCATTATGTTATAGGATATTGTGGTCTCCATCCAGTGAAACGCTTGCTTAATCTTGAAAATGTGAGTAGTTTGCTGAAAGTTGAGCACAAATTTGAGTGCCTTGCTGGATATAGGCTTCTCCACTTGAATGCCAGGAATGCACGGATAGTCATCAACTGTATATCCCGCTTGTTTCTAAGCCAAATAACTGTATCCCAAATATCCCCTGCCTAGATCAAATCAGCACCCATGTGAACAGCAGCTGGTTGAGGTCAATCTAAAGATAGAGATAGGGATTGTAGGTAAAGTCAAACACTCCAAGAATGGAGTGTTTTAGAAAATGCTTCTGGATGGTCTGTTGCTTCTGGAAAATCCTGATAGCATGTAAAAAAGACTCAATTCACTTCCTTCCTTCACTGAACAGTTAGAAGACTGTACTCTCTTATCTGGTACATACCTGCCAAGGAATGTTAGTGCACTTGCAGCTTCTCTTTGGCTGTGCCAACTACTGAAAATACTATTGTGCTTCTTTCCTTGTGTTCTCAGAAAATGCGATGAAATTCTAGGCTTACTGTTACAGCCCAAACAGCACTGATATTGGTTCTAAAAGTTGCCATTTATCTTGGCCTAAGATAATAAAACTGAGACAGTCTTTCGCAATTGTCAAAGTGACAGTTCTCAAATCCTATGGTCATAAGTAGCAAAGCTCAAGCTGATAGAAGACAGTTTCTCAGCAGGGTTTGTGGTTTTGATCTCTTATACTGGAACAGTTTAGAAAAGTGATGAATCTTACTGTCCTCCATAAAGAAATGGAGAACTTCTTTCAGTAACTGTGGTGAAACCCAGTAAAACTAAGAGGAGAGAAAGAGCAGAAAGTAAAAAGGAGAGATTTCTAATAGTAGGAGATGCTTTAGGAGAAAGAAGATACCTAACAAATCATTAATTGTAACAGAAGTGTGATGCAAACCAAATTCTTGCCTTTGTGAAATTGCATATTTTTTCTATAGGATCAATAGCAGTATCTGTGACAGATAACCAAATTCTGAAATCAAGAGCGAGATTGTCTTTTTCCTAGTTCTTACTAAAAGAACAAGTACTATTTCCTTTATCAAAGTGGAGAATGCAAAGAATAACTTGCAGTACCTATAGATGAGGATTATGGAGGTAGTTAACTAGTGTCAAAGATACTAAGGAATTCCTTGATCATACCTTTGACTTTGAAATAATATATTAACAAACTGATGTAATGAGACAACCCGAGAAGTCCCATGCTGGATTTCTTTTTTATTGTAAGCACTTGAATAAAAAATTTTTGGCAGTAAGATATATTAGCCTGAATAGCCTTGCAAGGTAAGTGGTAGATGCCTCACTATGCAGAGAACTCGATGAAACACTGGACAGTGGCATGTAAGGAGAAACCCTACAAGGACAAAGGGGTAGACTCCCACAGATTTGTCCTTTGTTCATATGTAATTTCTCTCCAGCTGTTTAGCTTTACACTGATGTGAATATAGGAGGTTTTTATCCTAGTCTGGACCTCTGTACAGAAAAATGTATATATCTTGAAAGATGCTACTAAGGACTTAAGGAAGATTATTCTTATTTAATTAAGGTTGTACGCTACAAATTGTTTAAATGTTCTGCTGGATCAGTGACAAAGCTGTGTACTTTTGTCCGTAAGTGTAGGAGATGATTAGACATGATAATGAGTTTACTTTTTAGCCAAATTTAAAGGGGATGACTTCAAGTAAAACTTGCAAATGGTCATGAGCTAAGTCTGAAGAAGACTTCTGCCATTTCCTATCAACAAAGCTCAATCTACATCTGCATGAAATCCATGGATGTTTTAGGCCAACATTTAAATGAGTGTAAAATTCCCCAAATAATGGCTGCAATATAAATGCTGATGCTTTTGCAGTGCTTATAATATTCTAGAATATTTTTAAACAAGAAAGAAGGAAAGGACCATGTTCTATATAGCTCACAGCAAAGACAGACAAGTGAACAAAAATGCAACCTATTAATAGAATAGTGAAACTGAATGTTTGAGTCTAAAAGTGAAATAAAGATTTTTATTTTTTTAATGGCCTAACTAAATAATTATAGCGTATTCTTCTTTCTGACATTAATAGATGAACCTCCATACGAGAAATTGAATCTGGTTAATCTCAGTGGCTTCCCAATTGTCAGAATGTACCTGGCAAGCTGAAAGGAGAAAAATGGTAGTAAAGGGGAAGAAATACGTTGACGTTAATGTTACATTGCCCACATATTAACTTGACTTTAAGTAGATATGGAAATTTAGGTCTAAAATATTTCTCAATTTCAGTATAGAAGAGAGATGCTTTTCAAATAAAAAGGATTCTTTAAGTTCATGAAGATTTACAAAAGTATGACTGTACCCTGCAATTAATGGTAACAAAAATTTCACAAATATTTGTCGTATGGTAGAATGTCCCTTATATGCATGCTTTTTTTCACAAACATCAAGTTTAAAGGAATTTTTCTTGAACTTGTAAAGATCTCTTGAGTTGCAGAAAAAGAGGTAGTTACGGAGCCCACAGGTCTGTACAAGAAAAAATACTGAAGTTCTATTTTAAATATTACTTGGCATATCAAAACCTTTGCACTCATGATTTTCAATCGTGTAGTTTTCCATTGTAAAGAATAATAGGTTAAAATCTAGCCTTTTTTTTTTTTAATGGATACAAAATTGAGTTTTATAGTGAGAAATTAATACAAATGATTCCCTCCAAGAACTAAACAGTGTAAATTGCACAACAAAATTACCATAAGCAACAGCTAAATCCTGAATTGTGCTTGAAATATCTGCTTTTCCCAGCTTTCTACAGTCTTTTATTTAAACACTTTGAGCTATGCTAATGCCCACCGCATATAACTTGAAACCTGCAGAAGGATTATAGTTGATGCAAGCTGATGCGCTGTTGATGATCTCAGTTTGCAAGCTGTTTAATGTTAAAAGTTCCACTGAAACTGTCAGTAGAAAGTCTATGAATAATTTCAAAGACCCTCCCAAGCTTATCTGTTCTCTTGCTTCCAGCGTGCTGCTTTTAGCAATGAAACTAGCAGACTTGTAGCTGCTGCTTGGCTAGTGGAAAAGTGACTTGGAAGCGGCTTCACCACAGCTGTGTAAGACTGAGAGATGCTTCTCTTTTTCACTGCTGGAACCTTTACCACTCATCCCTAGTAGTAGTGAGACTCATGTTTCAGCAGATAGTGGTGGAAAAAATGTTCTGTGTATATGGGTTAATGCTGCACGGTCCCCAAATTTTGATCTTGTTGAAGAAATACAACTCTTCTTCCTGGAGCCTAGTTGATTTGCATGGTTGCTACATCCTGCAGGGTGTACTTGGGTGGGCTTCTATGTGTGCCTGTGTGTGTGCTGTTTTAAAAGATATGCTGATTCTTTGTGGGGCATGTAAAAGACTAAAATAATTAGTTATCTCTTTGTATAACCTTTTTAGTACTAAGATCATACATAGAACTGTCTTTCTGCTTTATTCAAGCATCATTTGGTTGGATGGGGATTGGAAGTGATTTCTTTGCAGAAAGATTCTCTGATGACAGTGGTCATCACAGACTTTTAACCTTATTTTATGAAAGTTTTGAAGTACCAGCTGATCTCCGAAGATATTTGCCAGTATCTTGCAAAAATGCTTATGCTTTTAATAATCTGGTCTCATCTAAGCTGAAAACAGATGGTAGGTTTATTCTAGTCTTGATGACAGTCTAGCAAGAAACAAGAGTGTGGTGTTTAGGGATTCACTATTTCCCATAACCACCCATTTCTTAATCTGAAGTTCAAATCTGTTTGTATTCTTTTCTTTTTTTTTCCTTTAGGAAAATGAATGGTATCTAGTAAAGGTTATTATTGTAAAGAGTTATTTGCAAAATCACTTTTAGCTCATTGGGAAATGTCTCGGTCAATGGAAGACTTCAAACAAGAAAAAAGACAAAAGCGTATATGGGCAGTATGTATTTAGCAAGCTCTTTGGGGTTTTGGTAATACTTCAGTAACATAGAAGCAAAAAGAAAAATCTATAGTTCTTAGTAGGCAAAATTCCCATTGGCTTAAAGGAGCTAGGTGTACAAGCATAAAATAAGCATTTTAAATAAGCTTAGTAGGAGCAGTACTCACTATTGAGATGGATGGTTTCCTTTTTAGTGAAAGGAGGGTGGAGTAAAAGGTGATCTACTGTTGTAGAGTCTTTACTTCTGGTATACTATGGTACCATGGCAACATCAGAATTAGACACAGAAAATGGGGCAAGCAGCCTGGTAGAACATAATGAAGAGTACACAAACAATGCGTTACAGGGAATCTACAGAAGAAATTATTAACAAGCAAATATAGTAGGGTTCTGGGGAGAAAGTGGGAGCACTGTAGAGCTCTTCTGGGAACAGCTGGAATATGGGATTTGTTGGTAGGAAATGCAGAAACCTTTGAGGAGAGAATATGTTATCTAGGTTAGTAAGAGGAGTGTGAATATTAAACTCTGCTACTGCAGAGGGCTAAGTGACACTTCTAGGTTGGGAAGAGTTAGACACCAGTTAGCTCTTGGAATCCATGAAACCTGCAATTTCTTCTAGATATAGAGAAACTATATTTCACTACTGCTGTGCCTGTATGTTCAATCAACAACGTCCTAATTGGGCCCTTTCAGGATTATTTTTTTTTGTGTGTCTGTCTGAAAGAAGAGTGTGGCTTCTATATTGTAAGAGCTGTTTAGGATAATCAGCTGTCCAGATTTACTCTGCAGTCCTAACAGGAGATAGAGGCAGTTACTCACTGGCATTGTTTGCACTGCAGAAATGCATAGGTACCTTGGTTCTGACAGACTGCAACTATGAGGGATAAAATTACAGTACAGTGAATAGACGATTTCAAATCAAAACTATCTGATGATCATCATGTATCAGACCAATATTCATGTCTCGGAATTCAGCAGTCACAGATTATAAACCTATCATGGGAAATAAGATTAATGTAAAATCATAGGTACGATTGCATATGAGACATTACATAATTTAGATCACAGCAGACTGTTGTATTTTTGACTGCTTTTGTTTCTCACAGGAGGTGTTTATGTGCCTTGTTTCAAAGGGTTTGTGTACACATTGCAAATTTACTACAACAATGTTGTTGATTTTTGTTCCCCAGCTGTTATGGGTAGCATGGGTATCTTTGTACCACCTGTGCAGCCGGAGGTCCTTACTTCAGCTGATTGCAGATTACAGGTTTGGATGTTATCAAATTAACCTTATGAACTGCTTTGGTTATTCTCAAATCAACCTTGTGACCTGCATGTCAAAATTGTTGCAGCTGAACGTGTATGAGCATGTGAGGATTAAGGTGTTGGGAATGATATCCTACCATTTAATCTCAAAAATAACCTGGAAGACATTGCTTATGAAATTGATTGATCCCTCTGGTGTGAGGAAATAATAAGGTTTTGAGACACAGCATAAAAAAATGTTTTGTGCATGACAAATACATTATGCCTAATACCTACTCTCACACTGTGATAATTGTATTGCTGGTATGACAACACTCCCAACACAGGGCTGGATTTGGTTCTACAGTTGATTAATCTCGTTATCAATCATTGCATTCTTTGCTTCAGTCTTCTTTGACAAGTTCTCCCAAGCTTCTAGGACATGTTTAGAGACAGGGTTCAAGGAGAGCTGCCAGCAGTAGATGAAGATTGAGATGGGGGTTCCTTGAGGGAACTTGACCCATGCAAGGCCACCAGAGCGGGTGGGCAGCATCCAAAGAGAGCTGGCTGATGACTGATAGAAGGTGCTTTGAAAGATCATGAAAACTGGGGGAGGTTCTTGATAACTGGAGAAAGGTACAACATTTGTCTATCTTCAAAAATGGCTGAGAGGTCTACATGGGCCAACTGACCTCACTTGGAACCCTGGGAGAATCATGGAGCAGGTGCTCCTGGAAGATATTTCTGGGCGTGTGATGAGAGAGGTGTTTGGATGCTTAGCCAACCTGATTGACTTCTATGATAAGATAAAGGGATTTCGGGATGATGAGGATAGTGGTTATTTAACTTTAACAAGGTTTTTGAATATGTTTTTGAGATTATTTCTGTGAGTTGAGGTGCTTTGGTCTGAGTGAGAGGGCAATTAAACAATCTTCAGATATTACCTCAGGTATCTGAACATAGAACAGACTCCTAAAATATCTAAGGGAAGAGTTAATAGTTTCTAGAGAATGATTCAAAATTCTTCACGATATTTTGAAGTGAAAAAAATTAGCTACTCTTTGCAGGGATGGAAAGCATAAACAGTACTTGAATTTTATTTATTAAAAAGGCTACACAATTTCATTTTTACGCATGGTATTCAAGCCAACAGAAGATAATGAAGAGCATATATTAAAACTACAGTAATTGTGTTTGTTTAATAGTAACATTGTAACATTAAACCTCCTACTTATTATCTCTCTTTTTCAATAAATAATTACTATTTTTGTTGTTCATTTATGTAATACCCACTGTATGCCAGGAGGTCATCAAACACTGAAAATGACAGTCTCTTTGTTCATGAAGAAATTCAGAGCTATAGGTGAGGTTTTACTATGCTCCTTTGTTATTCTCAACAGCATGTTTTCCAATATACTAGTATTATACTGCAAGGATAATTATGTATTAAAATACTATGGAATATATTAATACATTAAAGATTGAACCAAATTTTAGATTCTTAACAGGTGCTTGGGTTGTGACCTTTTGTCCTCATTATATAGCTTCCTAAGCCTTCCCAGGGTTTCTTTCTCAGCCTTGTTAGGGAATTGTGTGGTTAAACACAGCACAGAAAGTCAGAAAATTGTTCTGTCTGCAGTAATGAGAGCGTATGGATGTATATTGGTTAAAAGAAAAAGACAATAACACTTTTTGTTATTGCTTTGCTTTTATTGACTTTGATAGGTGTCTGGGCTGTGAGCTGGGAGGTACAGAGGACTAGAGGAGAAGGAACCCTTCTTCAAAGCTGGAGCATGTGCTCTCCTCCTCCTTAAGGAAGTGAGCAGTGGCCAGCTGGGAAGATGCCAGGCACTGTTGGTCTGTTCAGATTTCCTCCCTCCCTCTACAATAGCTCATTCAGTATGTAGAATGCAGGCTTTCAACCACATCAGCCTGCTGCAACCAGTGGCTTCTGATAGAATGCATTGCGTGGGGATGAGATCAAGTCAGTAAGGGACAAAAACAACTCCTTTCTCACCTTTTCAACGAATTTATGGGTGCAGTGCATCATTAAACAGCAGCTGTGCAGTTAGGAATTCTGTCTCTAAAGCTGACACATCGGCACATTTTTGGTAGCACTCTACAGCACACAGAACTTTTGTAAGGGCTTAGAAGCATTATAGTCTTAGGGGGGTTGGTTTTGGATGTGGGAATTTGTAAACTTGTGTCTACTTTTTTTTTTTTTCGTTTTTCCCTTGTGCTTATCAGAACACTGGTGATGAGAATAAATTTGGAACTTTATTGTGTTAAATAGTGCTGCATTTTTGCCTTACAAGTACTTGCGCTTGAGTGACAGAGGGTATAATAATAAGCAGAATTGGACCTGGCTTAAGACAGTGCTTCCTGGGGAAGCAGTTTTGTGTATGTGAAGACGTGTGTAGAACTGGTTAGAAAATAACTGTTTGGTAACTGATTTCACATACTAGATTAATAAAATATCCCGATTTGCTGGACTTGGGGGAAAAGAAAATAGGTGAACACTGTACTCTCTCTCCTTAAAAGGCAAAAGCAGGGGGATAAAACCATGAGAAGAGCAGGCAGTGATTTAAAGTCCGGAAGAGATTACACTGGAACCGTACTGAAATATGTATGTGTGCGTGTGCTGAGTCACTGGCGGAAGAGCTGATGAACACCTACTCCTGCCCACTTCAGGGACTGCTTCGGCTCCTGCCAGAGTCCCCCCCAGCCCTGGGGTTGTCAGTCATCAAAGCCACCAAGCCCTTGCTCTGCTCACTGTGCTGGAGGTTCACAGCTGCTCAGCGCAGCCTGTGGAATTGGTACCTGACAAGTGCAAACATCCATGCTCAGATGGCAGGGCCTGGGGAGATTATGGGGGGTTGTATCCTCATTACATAAAACTGTATTTCTTTCTGCACAAACCCAGCCTTGTTTCTTAGCTTTCTGTCGGTTTGTTTTTTGACTATATTCATCATGTTGTTACAGGTTTTGGTCTAGTGTGTATTGTCTGCCTAGGAGTTTAAATTTTGGATGCATTTTGAGATGTTTCAGCATGAAAGATCCAGCATAAATATAGAACTTAAAATGAAAAGCTGCACGAATATAAGATGTTACAATATTATAAATGGATGATGTTGAAATAGACCAAAAGAAAAGCTCCAATACAGCCAAAGCATATGGCATATGAAAATGCAATCCCTATATCTGCATTTGTATGTGATCTGCTGCAATTTGATTTTTTTTCTTTTTCCTTTTTTAAATTGCATTAGCAATTCCAGATAGACACTTAGTCTCCAAAGGAAAGGCTCTTGACATTAAGTGTACTGAAAGGTCATTGAACAGTCATAGCTTTCTTTTAATTTTAAATGCATTTATCCAGGAGAACTCAGCACTGATGCAACATCTGCTTTTCTAAGGGACTCTGTCTTCTATCTGAGCTGACTGAGGTTTACAGAGGTCAACTGAAATGCCTAAGGTCACCCAGAGTGTCAGAGAGTAAGGGGTGGGTATCTGGAAAACATACTGAAAAAGAAACCTACTTTTTTCCAGAAGTTACAGGATTATCCTTTAAACTTCTAGGTAAACACTAATATCATTCAGAAAAAAAAGATAGGAATGTTAAAGATGGGGACTCCTGCTGGGTTGATTACTATTGATACTGCAAGTTATTTGTAGAGGATTCTAAAAAATCCTATCTAGAAAAATAAGCAAGTAATATATTGCAAAAGTAACAAATAATTTTAAGGCAGAAGACTGTGAGATAGTGTGTAGCAACAATGCAGTAAACTGCTTTTTTGAATTTATTTCTTAATACTTTTTGGGTGATTTTTTTTTTCATTTGAGTTAAAGTGTCTAAACTAGCTGATAAGCACACTTATAAAATCATAGCTATTTTAGGAAGGAAAGATCCTTTATTCCATTACTCAGCAGTGAAGTAGTACGCAGTGACGACTATGATTAGCAGAATTACATACATTCTCACAAGTAAAAAAGTGTTATGTTGAGGATGAAGTACAATTTTTAGTTCTGGGAATCTATACAAAACCATTTGCAGTGTTGTAGTGATATCTTTCACTTTCGTGGATTTTAACCTTTCAACTGTAAAATTTTATAAAGTTTTAGCCAATGTGGCAAATACTGCCATAATTACAATGAAGAAAATACAAGTGATTCTTTCAGATTATTCTTTGCAAACTTAAATTCTGGTGAGGAAATACATAGTCTGTGCAATACGTTTGTGGTAAAGAACTCTGAAGAGTTGCTATGGATTAAAAGTGATTAATGGATGATGAATTTTAATTCTGCATGCTGTACATGCCTCAATCTTCTATTGGGATGGAAATTTGATATGTACAAGGAATGCAAGTTATAAAACTTAATGTCAAAAAAAAAAAGCTAAGGGGTGAGTGATAAGAAGTCTTGACAATTAAAACATGATTTTAAAGGTTGACAAGGGTGAAAGCAAGGAACTATCTTCCAGGTAATACAGTTACATGACTATTTTTCACCTTCATTGCTGCCGAAAAAAAGCGTTACTATACTCTGATACCAAAATAAGAATCCACAGAGAGTATCTTTGTAAGGTTGTATGGGAATAGAAAACATGAAGACAAATGCATGGGAAGTACTGGTATGCTCCTATTATTACAGCATACCAAAGAGTCACCAAAAGAAATGTGACCTTTTATGAGGGTGACTGATGCATTCATTGCTGGCTTTAACTTAGTCTGCCAGTTTTCTGATGTTTCGTTTGCCATTCAATCCCCAAAAGACTTAATTTGTCAAATAGAATGTCTATTAGAAATCTGATTTTATTTTATTTTTTTCCTGATAAATTTTTGTTAACCTACAACCCTATGTTCTAGGATCTTGGGAAAAAAAACCCCATTATTTCTCAGAAAGATTCTAATATTATTTGGAGGGATATTTTACAGTCTTGTTAAACATTGCAGTTCTGCTCTGTATTGCATCTGCTTTGTCCAGTAAAGGTCTGGCTCAAATATTTTTGTTCTGCTTTTGAACTGTATGTATGTGTTTGAAAAATGGTTTTGGGTAAGTAAAATACAAACTGATCAATCATACAAACAAGACAAAACTCCCACAGAGCACATGGGGGAAAAGAACAAAGATTATTTTTGTCTGTCTAGTTAGAATTTTGCATATGCTTGAATACATCTGACAGGTTGTTTGTGCCTTTTAGAAGATGAAAAAAAGATAAATAAATATATATATATAAGGAGAGAGAGAAAGAAAGAGGTGCTGATGAATATAATAGCAGTGTTGCTTTTCATATATTTGGGGTGCTGACAATTTACAAGTGGCAAAGCAGAGTAAGCTGTGTTATGCCGTTCCCTGCAAATGAAGATAAAAACTTGTTATTTATCAATCTGGGTTATATTCCTGAGAGAAGGATTTTAAAAATGGATTTTTATCTTCTCCTTTTTTTCTTTTTTTCTTTTTTTTAAATTTATTTATATATGTGTATTTAAAATATAAATGAAGTATTTGAGGATTGCAGTTAGAAGCAGTAATGCTCAAAGCCTTGCTGGGCTCCAGCTATGTAAGTCTCTGAAATACTGTGACTATTCTGAAAAAAGACAGAAAGAAAAAAAATGCTATTCGTTCTATGATATGTAGAGCTATGGGGATTGTAAAAGTTCTGCGGAATGGGAATATAACATGTTTATGGAAGCAAAAACCATAAAATGATTTGTCCTCTTTGTTGTAGTTAAGAATTGTAAGAGAGAAAACAAGTTTCAGTACCTGATTTACCATGTGGAATTACACTGCTAGATTTCTTTTGTCTCTGCTAAAATCATATCTTCTTAACATGGCTTTAGTAGTGAACCTCCTTCATTATATTTGATTTCTGTATTCTCTTGAAAAATTTTTATATGACTGTTATGTCATTGCTTGAATGTGGACACGTCAAAAAAAATGGCAAGTCCAAATACTAAGTAATTACAAAGAAATATTGAGTAGGTGTGCTAAGACCAACTAAAATATATGATTTTTCCTGAATATTTATAAAAACATTTCCTGAATACTTACCCAAAGCTTGAAGCAACTCTATTAAACAACACCCAGCAACTATCTAGATAATATTCTACTTCTCTGCCCATTCACCTCTGTCTGGATCTGTGAAACACTTCATTTTGCACTGTGTTCTAAGCTTTGAAGTATTTAAAGAACAGAAGAATCTTCATGGTGGAAAGCAGGAATAAAGTGAGAGAACTCTGTTTTTCTATGCATTAAGATGTGTTCAAGGAGTGGACTGTAGTAATGAGGCTTCACTATGGGAATATATCCACAGAGCTCAAAAACAGAAGGACTGACTGGGTGGTCTCTGGAGAAGGGGGAGCAGATCCACTTAGTTTATAAAAAAGGAAAATCTGAAGTGGGAAGGGAGAGATGTAACTATTCTCAGACACAGAAGGATAGATTGAAGAGAGTTATGTGGAAGTATGAAAATGTTTTGTGGTGAGGGTTGTTATGAGAAGACTTGCATGAGAATTTGACCTGTTGTTGGGTCCGAATCTCAAACCTGTTCACGAATGCCTAATTAAATGAGTTTTGTATTAAAAAAATATTCCCATACTTTTTAATATTTGATGGTATAAATCCATCCATGTCTAAATTCATGTGTGACCCACTTTATATACTTTTGGGGGAATATACATGTGTTAAGGCCATGACATTGTACATGGTTCTTCTCATTAGTGTATGCACTAAAATGCTGCATTTTGGGGAAAAAAATATATTTTTTTCTCTCCTGTATAAGACTCTAGGGATATAGCCTTTAGACCTTTCTCCTTCTCTGAGATTGGTGTAGATCCTAACATCGAACGAGGTCACTAAGTCCCCCTGTGTGCTCCTTGTAACTGTGGAAGTTCTGCCTCTCCCTCGCCCAGGGGAGACTTGCAGCATTAGATGCTTCCCAGTTAGTATGTGTCTCTAGGGTGCTCTTCAAAGAGAGTTTGCCAGTGCAGATTTAAAAATATATGCTGCTTTTGGAAGTATTTGGAAGTATTTATTCACCTCTGGCTTGAGGAGGGAATGTTTGGCAGCATACCTGCCCTATGCCCGTGGCCAAACTCCTCCCAGCTGCAAACCTTCAGACCTGCAGAGAACCTTCTGTGCAGTCCAGCTGCCTGAGCCACAGGGCAGCTACTTTCTATTCCAGTGCAGAGATGGAGAGATCTGGGTGTAGCATCTTCTGGAGATCAGTATGATTTAAAACTAGCACATCTGTGGCAAATAGGCTACTCTGTATACAATAACCTTTGGTTTTGTAGAGTTAGCTAAAACACAGTCAATTGAATGTGAAAGAAGCTAATTAAGAGACAGTAGACCAAAGTAGCCATCACTGTAATTTCTTTAGCTTCAGTGAGCTTATTGCATGGATGAGTTTTATTGGAGTTCTCATTACTAATACAGAAAGTATATGCAAAGTTAGGAGTTATGAAGTCAAAGCTGTGTTTCACCTGGGAATACTGTTTGGGATTTTCACAGAAGGCTTAAAAGAGTTAAATATAAAACTTCTATTTAATTTGTCTTGCATTTAGGCATTGAATCTTCTTGAACTTTTAAAAATATCCTACCTAGTCAAGTGAGCCAGTCACTCAGCTTTTGAGAAGAGGGAGTTCCCAGAGTGCTAGGTGATATGCTGAGGAAGCTCTTGCTTTAGTGTTTCTCTGAATGTAAGTAGTCTGAATTTTTAGCATACTTGCTCAGTAAGAAAAGGACGGAAGAAGCTGTTTTATGCAGCTGTTTCTATTCCTGCACTTGCCATTTAAGTGGCACTGGAGATTTCATACCTTATTCACACTGAGAAGGCAGAGTTCTTCTTTTCGGGTTAACTGGTTTGCCTCTCCTTTGGTCCTCCATCTTACTGAATCCCTTTGTAGCATTCCAGAAATACATTTTGTGGGTGCTTCACAGAGTGTTAAACTCTGCACATGAGCTGTTCTTTTGTGCCGTAAGCCTGAATGGCACACTGGCTTCTCAGACTTCTGGTCTAGTTGAGAGGAGTCCATCAAGGACACTGAGGCACTGCATCCCTGCCATAGCCTTGGCAAAAGATAAGACTCCAGTAATGATATGTACCAGGACAAATAGGGTAGTCTTGGCGTTGACAGGTTTGACTAAGGTCAGATCTCTCAAGTTTAATTACATTTTAGATCCACTTAGGTTTGGAAGCCTAAATGACATTGAAATCCTTGAAAATTTGGTGTCTAATTACCTCTTGGGGTTCTGGGACCAAGTGATTTACTTAAGGTCACAAATGGAGTAGAAACAGGAACTGAGTAGAGAATTCTCAAGTCCCAGTCCAGTGCCTTTACCATTAATCCTCAACTAATCTGGTGTCTCGTGATCTAGGTTTCACTTCAGCCAGCTGCTTTCATCAAGTTGTTAGTGTCATTCTACACTGGGACAGCTGGCCAGACTTTAATCCATAAGTAAGTGTCATCTGCATACTTCTCTCATTTACACCCACAGCATTATGTGATACCCGCTAGCAGCAAAACATAAATACAGATTATACAGCATGGAATAAAGAATGGACCAGTATGGAAAGAGGAGAGAATGTTTCTGATTGGAGATTTCAGAGTCTGAAAACTGCTAGGATTATGTGCTGTTTGTTTTGATAGCAGTAAATATAAGAGTTAGGGGAATTAATCTCACCTTAAACATGCATTTCACTGTTATATGTGCTATGTAGAAATCCAGGTGAATGAATTAAGATATTTGTCCACTGCTGGACTGTGTGATTCCTGTGCTATTCCTCTTTTCTTTTTTTTTTTTTTTTTGGCTTGGCTAGGGAGTGCTCAGGATCATTTGCAATGAAATAGTTTTAAAGTGATATTATGAGTAATGAGATGTAAAAAAAATAAATAAAATCAAAAGAATGACTTTTAAATACTTAAAATCCAACCCTGATATTTGAAAAGAAAATGCTAAGCAATAAAGGGGATAAATTTCCACACCGCATATTGCACAGGAAATTTGCACACACAATCTTTTATTTGTTTAATGGATTTTCTGTGAACATCTCCCATTAAATGTTTGTAAAACTTCAGCTCAAGAAATTTAGCTATGGAAAGGAAAGCATTTATATTCATTAGATGAGAGCAGACTTTTTGCTCATGATTTGGGTGGAATATAAAATGATTAATGCAGCCTAAAGTTGTTAGGTGATAGGAATTTTCTAAAACATTTTATCTGCATCTAATAAGGCCTTTTGGGGAAAAAACAGCTTATGATGCATATAAGGAAATTTAGAGCCAGTTTATTAAAAACATATTTCCACTTACTTTAATGGTGTTCTTTCATTGTATCTTAAGATTGCCAAGGTATTTTGTAGAGGCTAGAACCATATAAAACCCTCTGAGAGGCCCATTCCTTCGTTGTAGAGATTGAATTTGCAACTGACAAATGAAATGAACTCAGGAATATAATGTAGCCAAAGTTCAGAAAATCTTTCACAGAAACTTAAGATGTTTTCAATTGATTTTTTTCCTATGAAGATCTCTTTTTATTAGGGATTATTCTATAAAATTCTAGATGAAAACAAACCCATTCCAGTGAAATTGTAGTCTCAAAATGCAACATTAAGCATTTTATGTGGCTTTGTGATAAGGTAACTGTAAGAATGCTGAAGGTAGCTGTTTACTCAGATTTTCTAGAGAAGAGAAATTCAATGTTCAGACTTGGCTAAAATTAAACTAAGGATTTTTCCAAATTTTCATCTGACATTGTAGTGGTAGAAATACTAGTGTGGATGACTGCAGTAAATCCTCTATTGTATTTATAGTGGAAATTAAAGTGGTACGCTTGTTTCTTTAGATCGTTGGTAAATCAGCCTTTGCAAAGTCACTGTCACAGCATTCAAAGCCAAGCTTGCTCTTGGATGAAAAATTAGTGCCGTAGTGTCTCAATTATCCTGGGGTAGATTATCCACCTGATGGATGGGAAAGAGGCTGCAGGTACTGAGACACTCAGTCCTGCTCTGAATGAGTCAGTTTGGCGTTGCCGTGTGCAGTGATGATACCAGCTCGGGTGCTAGCTCAGGGAGGTCTGATTCAGCATTGCTACTGACCTCTCTTTTCATTCTTTTATTCCTGTCATTCTGCAGCCTAATTTACAAGAGTGATTATAGGCAGCAAGGTGGCAAGTTAAGCATTCATTAATCTTAAGTTTGCTGAATATCTTTCAATGTCGTTTCTGACATTGTATTTCTGACCTGCCTGGTCAAATTTGACTGAATTTCTTTGAAGAATAGATTTTATGGAGTTAAGCCAGAATTTAAAAGTTAGAAGGTGAAAAGCATGAATGTGAAGAATAGCTATTCCAGAGAAGTTTATATAATGGATCAGTCTCTAGTTTAGTGTACTAGATCTATGTATATTGTAGAAACTCTTTCCCAGGATTAACATTACAATGGAGTTGCCGTACTTTATGCTGGTCTGTAAGATTTAGATTATGAGTTTGCTAGGGAACTCTTCCCATAGTAGGTAATTTTTCAGGGATTTAACCAGACCATTGCAGCTATACTGGCAGAAATCTGTAGCCTTGACATAGCCTGAAACTATATTCACCTCTGTTCCCCCAGGCGGTCTCCTTCTCCTCCCAAGGACTCACTTTAGCGTGGCTATAAATTTTTTGAAGGAACATTCTGAGCTGAGTGCTACAGGAAATAAACCTCTGTGATATAATGCGGTGATGCTTTGTTTCTCAAGGAGTGTGCTTTAGATCAAAAACTGGAATAATTTGTTCTTTGTTAATATGTGCTCTATGGTCAAGACAGGAAGAACAACACTAGTATTTTGAGCTCTTAAATTTAACTGTCAGTTACATTAGGAGGAAGCAGGAAGGAATGTGCAAGGTGGTCTGATTCTATTGTTGAGCCTTCTTATTTCAAACCTCAGTGTCACAGTGAAACAGTAATGTGCTTGATCTTCTCTAGATTTGAGGTGCTATTCAGCGATGCTCGCTCTGCTGTGTTGGATACCCAGGTTGTTGCGGCTGATGTACAGCTGGCAGGACAGTGTGTACGCAGAGTCAGCTGTGGAGGCAGATGTTGGGATGTGACAGTGAAGTCTCAAATTCTTTTGGACCTGTCATAACAAGGATGGATGTTTATAGACAGGATACACAGAAAAATTAAACTTTTTTGCAGGGGAGTGAGGTAGAGAGGACAGACTTCGAATACTTATTTGGGGAAGCACTCCTCTAGTTATTCAGTCAAAATACAGAAATAGCAGTTTTCAGGTAATCCCTTTTTAGTTGCTTATTGTTTGTTTTTCCGTGGCCTGCTTTAGGTATAGTATATGTTTAATAGATAATCCCACGCAGAGAAGAATTCTTCTGCAGTTCTCCAAGGGGGTGTGTGTGTGTGTGTGTTTGTTTCTAAAGATTTATTGAAAGGCCATCTACTCTTTAGGTGGAGAGATTTCTACCCACTTTTTTGCTGTCAAACTATGAATCTAAATGTCTCCTTGAAATACACACTGAGGATTTCTTCATAGGTGCAGATGCTTTTAAAAACTGCCTTAAAATAAGTGCAGAATGAAGAAATTGTCTGCTACCAGATGAGTGAGACTTGGCTGGGCTTCTCTTTTCCTTTCATCTACATATGCACACCTCTACAGTCATTATAAAAATACCCTTTCTATAACCTGCAAGGATCTACTCCTACTCAGAAAAATGCGTTGCTATTGTGTGGCAGTTGTGAATCTCTACAGCCGTGCAGGGTATGCTACGTGCTGTTCTACTTCTGGTGGGGATATCTGTGCAGGCTGACTGAAGGGTAAAGTTAATTTACATTAATCTGCTACAAAATGAATCTAATTTAATCTCCTGTCATGGTAGACAGAAAGATGTTGCTGAAAAACTATTGACATGGAGGAAGAGGAAAGTTTTGTTCTTTTTCAAGTACGTGAAGCAATGAACTATTTTCAGGAGCCAGAGAAGCCTGCCTTTAGGTAGGGACGTAGTCCATAGCAATTATGTAGCTCGATAGCAAATTGTAGAAAATAGTCTGTAAGAGGCTTTGTTGATAATTCCTGACCCTTGCCTTATGAATTTATGAAATGTATTACACTGGCCTGAAGAAGAGTGGCAAATCCATAGAAGTAGAAACAATATGCACCATACCAGATCCATATTCAGAACTCCAAATGCTCCTCTTCTTTGCATTCCAACATCCCAGATGGCAGATCTCCTTAGCATAGTTAAAAATTCTCAGTCTGCTTACTGAAGTAGTTTATATTTTCTTGTCTTCCCTTCGGCATCTCCTTCTCACTTAAGACCTTTTCGTTTAATGAGTATCTACAGGGTCACAATGGAGAATGAGCTGACAGGATGAATGACAGTGTACATGTACGGGGTGACAGACTCAACTTCAGTTTGCAACCTTGTTGGCATACAGTCCATAGCATGTCTAATAAAAAGTCATTATAGCTCTCCAGGTTTCTCAATTATTGTTTTAATTTCTTTGCACTGTTTATTACTTTATCACAGCATGGGGTGTTGCTCTGATTATCTTTATTGTAGCATATTTCATAAAAATGAATACCTTAAATTATGTTCTGTAGAACAGTTAAAACAGCTAAAGGGGGAAAAGTGTACCCATCGTGGACTTTGACCGATAGTTCTAGTCATCTTGATTCAAAGAGAATAAGCAGGGGGGTCAGTTTAGGTGATCTTAGACTTGCCAATCTATGACTGTTTTTCTCTGATAAAATGTTTGCATTTTTCTGTCTTAAAGAAATCATTCGTGATTTCATTGAATCTAATAAAAAGAAAACATTTATTTTAATGGAGTGAGAATTTAGTTGTTCTGTACAAACACGAGCATAACTACCACAATTTATCTTCAGGTATACTTGATGCTTAGGTCAATGGCATCTTGCATTGTTTCTTGAAAAATCAGAAATGTGGACAACCTTTTTCACTTAAATATTTCAAGGTTCGTTTCTCACAAGTAACAGTTATTTAGTCCTATTGTTCTGGCTGTGTTCCAAGACAGCTAATTATATTATTCCAAAAATTTGCCTCAAAGTTCCAATTAATTATCTTCTTCACTTCCTCTTCTGAAGTACTGTGCTGTCGTGTTGTTTCTATGAAATGCCTGATAGTGTCTTGCATCTGAAGGGGCTGTATTTCACTTATGAATGAAGCGTTGCTGTAGATGAAGGGTCGTATCCACCACTAGCATGTGTCAGTGTGATGCACTGATTATAGGGAAGGTATTTTAAACATAGCAATAGTGAAATCGAGTCTAAATATTCATGCTTAGAGTATAAAATAAGATGTGAATTTTCCCTCTCTTCACTGGATTATTATTTATATTAATCTACATTCCAAAACCTAGATTCTTATGCCTTACTCATTGTGACTAGTATCTTTCTTCACTAATAGTAGCGAAAATCTGGGAAAATCCTTCCATGGTAAGGTAATTGATACTAGCATATTTATTGCTTACGCAGCTAAAAAAAGGCTTTTGATTCACCATTAAAATGCATACCTGCAAATCATCTATACTGATGTTGCCAAGATTCCTATTCCTCTCAGCTGCAGGGATCACGAACTTTTAAAAAAAAGTCAGTAGTGAGAAGTGTGCTTTTTTTCTTCCATTAGAAAAATGTTAAAATACTTCTGAACTATTTTTGAAATCAGAAGTTTGGTATATTAATTATTTAAAAATCCATCAAAATAGAGGTTTGTAGGAAATATTAGGTAGATTTTAAGGAATACTAAAAATGTTTTCCTGGGCATTTTGTTTATGCCCATAGCTACTTCCAAAGGATTACAAAATATGAGTGATGGAGAGGATCAAAATACCTGGGTGTTGGAAACTCTGTGTAGCTTCAGGAAATTATTTCACAGAATCAATATTGTATTGTGTTGAAAATGTACTGGAAAGTGAGTCACCATCTTGAATTTCATATGTAAGAACAATCAATTATAAAATCAGAATATAGTATAGATGTATCTTTTTTCCTACAAACCACAACGCAAGAGGCACACATCATTTCAAGATGTTGATATATTAAGTAGGTATTGTTTCTTATCGTATCCGCCTCACGTTAGTGCAATCCTGAGCAATATTTTGTGACATGAGTATACATTTAGTTGAAAGACTGAGTGGAGAAGAGAGGTTGTTGGCGGGAGATACTCCTTTCACTGTCTTTCACCTGCATATTGATAAGCTGGCTTTCAGGTATCTTTCCTGTTTGTTTGCAATTGCAAATTCTTACTAAATTGTTAAATTGCAGCAGAACATCTTGTCTGCATTTTATAAATTCACAGCCACTCTACTTAAATACAGTTCTCACCCACACAGAGTTTCATTTGCACAAAAGTCATAGCAGCAGAATATCAGCAGTTCCCACGGAAATGACAGCCCAAGCCTTTAGTTCATAATATTGAAAAATTTCCCTAACTTGCAACGTTTCCTGAGGGAATGTCAGAGTTGGCATACATTTCTGCTGCTTTTCTCTAATTTTTAACCTCTTATTACAAATGAAAGCTTGTAGGGCTTTTTAACAGGTGGTTTTTGCCTGGGAGTACATGACAGAGGTAGAAAGCCAGAGAACTGTGATAAAAATTAAACTCAGCAAATCTAACCAGTCCTAGTGAGAATGCAGTAGGGAATAACAAATCCTCGGTGAAAAGAGCTAAAGATTGCTTAATTAAACAGGGTTGCAGAATTAGATTTAACTTTAAACTTGAAATTTAAATTAATTTCTTTGGTGAGGAAGCTGTGATGACTTCTTGAATGTCATTCTAGATTTACTTTTTTTTTTTTCCAGGGCTGGCATGAAATATTGTAATTTACTACAAAATCAGAAATAGTTGCTTATTTCACATAGAGAGTTTCAAAATCTTGGGGCTTTTACCTACATATTTTGAAATTGTCTCAAAAAGAAATATTAATTGGTGATTAGAGTCTGTAACCCAGGATGAAAACACATAATGTAAAAGGAACTAATATCTTTGTGGATTGTGAGTACTAAGTTGCTGCATTAATTTGAGACAGCAATATTTAACACAATTGGCTTTCAAAACATGAGGTAACAGCAAATTTCACAGAAGATATTGGAGACCCTTGAAACCAATGACCAAGGTTTTATAAAAAAACAGTTAAAACCATGGGAAGTACTAGTAGGGAAGGAGATAGAGGTAAACGCTACACTTGAAGAAAGGTTTGGTGCAAGTATCTGAAAATAAATTTGGTATCCCTTCTTCAAGGGGTTGCATTTATGATTTATTGTCCCATTTAGAACTCAGGAACTGTAGATTCCTCTACAAATTATAATTTAACCACTTTTTAGCCTATCTAGTAGAGTTTTGAAATGGATCAAGTTGCATTGATTGAATTTTCATGAATAACCCTATGACTTTATGGTTAATCCTCAGAAGATATATCATAGATATAAAGTAAGCAGGATTAAGTCAGCTGAACATCCTTGACAATTGTCACCTGCCCAAATTTTTATGAAAGTAAATCTCTACTTCATTTTCACCAAAGGCAGTGACAAAAAGTTTTAAGGTGCTTGACTTCATGGTTTCAGAGGTCCTTGGCATAGATTTTCCAGCAAAGGGCCCTGAGGCGCTTGATCTGAAAATGCAAAAGTGATGCTGACTGGGGATGTGGCGAGGCCAAGGTGCCTTAGGGAAATGATGGTTCAGTGCTTCAGCAGGACAGCTTCCCTTGGATGATGCCAATTAAGCTGTAGCTGTCATTTAATGTTGCTGTCTTCTGGATTGCACCTCCTGTGCACAAGCAGGACTCAATCAGTCTCTAGTTCTGTGTTACAAAACCACAAACCTTCATTTTTATTTTTAAATGTACAAAAAAGCCCGATGCCCAAAACTGAAACCAGCGCATACACCAAATGTTGCTCAATTGCAATAGTGGCAATTATTTCTTGGACTGTTTTAAGAAGTATTTAAGTCAGTCATCTCAGAAGTTTCATGTACTAAATGAATTAAACTAAAGCCACTACTTCAAAAACCTTTATAAGACTGTGAATTATTTTTAAATTAAGGCAGTATCATATCAATAAACAAGCATGTAAAAAGCTATAGTGTAATCAGGTTTATTGTTTCATAATAGGTTTATACAAATTATGAATACCAGAGTTTTATTAACAGGACTTTTAATTATCCACTATGGTGAGGAGTGATGTAAAATATCTAACAGCTCTGCTAATTAATATGAGGATTCAATGGTTGTTAATTAAGGTCAAATGGGACAGGACTAACACAATCCGCTTTTGACTATGATGAATAAAAAGTCAAACCAATAGCTTATTTCCAAATTAACATGATTGATAAAAAGTCAACTCGGAGCACAAGTCATTCATCCCAAGGGAGCTGCAATTTTAATGTTTACAGGATACAAAAAATGAATATTGCTATAGGCCTTGAAATAAAAGTAAAAGCTGCAAAAAGCTTCAAAGGGCTAAAATGCAGATTTATAAAGTTGCTTTTAAATACATAACTTTGTGCACAGTGAGTCTTTTCAAATAACTTTCACTCCTCACAGATTTAAATAAAGCTGACATATGAATGAATAGCAATCTGTAACATATTCCAGGAAAACTATCCATTATTTGACTTTCTTTTTATCAGATATACTGAACAGCACTTTACATACTTTTTCAAAAAAGGCAGGCAGGGTAGAGGGAAGAGAAGCAGTTTGGCAGCAACTGGTTTATCAGCCGGTCTCTCTGATCATAGCAGTCTATCCTCTTTTGATCACTGTTACTTGCTTTCCTGCACGTGGCTAAACATTTAAAACTTGCGTTTAAAATCTCCAGAAAGTTAAATCTGGGTATGTATATACAGAAAAAGCCTCCAAGGTAGAATCCAGAGTGTTTGGTGATGTGCTTATGTGACATAGATAGTCTATGAGGATGCTGAGGCAATTCAGCGAAGGCTATAAAATAGCATGTGTGCTGTTCAGGGAGCCTCTAGTTGGAGATTCACAGGCAGTTGTCTGGGATCGGTAGAAATTCTGAGCATAGCTGAGGGATTTAAATCTTTTTCTCCTCACCTGCCCTTTTTGCCGCTTTGCTCAGGATGATGAGGAGCTATTCTTACCTGCTCAACTTCCACAGTTCGTAGCCATCTCTAGATATCTCATGCCTCCTATTTCCTCTGAACCTAACTCCTATTAAAAGCTGTTTTCTTTTTATATGCATTGTTAGATATATTCACCTGGGATGTATCAAGAGTTTCCGTGTAGTATGTAAGATCTCAAGTTTGATTTCCCCTTTGCTTAAGGATGTTAAAACTTGCATTTTCCATGATGAGTATCTTACTACCAAGGTAAAGGCTACTTTGTTTTGGAATTGCTTCTAGTTGTCCTGTTACAGAAGTGGTGTGTAATAGGAGCAGTGAGTACCTAGGACAAGAAGCCAGATGTCTAAATGTGGTTTCATGAACAAATATTTAAGGCAAGTTTGAGCCTACTAGGGAAAAAAAAAAAGTAAAAAAGCATTCAAAGTTATAATTGAAACATGCAGGAAAAAAACCTACAGAAAAACAGGAAAGCATTTATCTTTATGAGAAAGAGAGAGGTATATGTATGCTGTTTGACATAGAGTGAGCACAATTTGCAGAGTTGAATACGAATTTAAGAACTTGGGATTGGAAGGAATCTCCTGAAACACATTGCCTGGTCCTCTTCTATCACAGGCAATTATTTCACATGACCTTTTCACAATCTACCACATTCCAGATTAAAAGTAGTCTTTTTTTTAAAAAATTTTTTTCTACTTCGGGATGCTGTTTCTGTGCTTTAATTCTCTGATGGTTAGAGGCCTTCTAATCTCTAGGCTAAATTTTTTCATGACCAGTTTCTTTTTATTTTGTTCATGGCTATTTGTTTTTGTTCCAGCACTGACTTTTAGCTAGATTGCAGGCTTTTTTTTTTTTTTTACTTTTCTAAACAAGGCAATTCATGCAGGTTCCTTTTTATTTGGTAGTAAGCCCCTTCCTAATTATTGTAATATAATTCTCTGCTTGTTTTCCAATTCATTTTGTACATAGTAATCAAGATAGGGCCTTATCAGTGCCTTATGTATTCACTTTATGTGAGTATTTTCTTGATCTCCTCTGGGAAATTACTGATTGATGTATCCTACCTCTGATCATATTTGTCATTTTTGGAAGTTTATCCGTATTACTCTGTCTTTTTTCTTTCTCCCCTTTTCAGTTTGCTCCAATTCTGGTTTATGGTATAACTTCTTATTAGTTCTCTAGCTGCATAGCCTTCTCTGCATTGAATTTCATTTTACCTCTATTACTTTACTCCTCGAGGTTTTGTCATCCTTTATATGTGATATCCCAAACTTATCTGTTGACATTGTGTCCTTTTTGTTCGTTAGGAAATTCCACTGTATTCCAAAAATACCTTTTTTTTTTAAAGTAAATATCATTTTGAAAAGCTTGATTGTTCTAGTAACTTTCATTTTGACGATGGTAGAGCAGATTTCTTAATTTTATCTTTTGGTAAAATATAACTGTAGGGAGTGGGCTTTCCTATGCTTTGTGTTTCAATGAGATTATAATAAACGTACACTTCTTAAGTCACTATTTGCTATGTTATTGTGAAAAGATACTGTTCATGATACAGGCCAGGAAGTATGTCATAAGAAGTTTGTTTTTTTAAATGTTTAGCTTTTATTATTGTCAATACATAACATTACATATATGAAAAGCTATATTAGCAATAACATTTTCTTTAATTAATTTTTCCATGAATGAATTCCTATTAGAAATTCATTCTTACTACATTGTATTATGTTGTGATGCACTTTGGTGAAATTAACTCGAAGAGCTGCTCTTTGCAATTTTAATATTCCACTGGGTTTTCCATTCTAGAAAACTCATTATTATACATGTACAAAGCTGAAAAGAAACAAGAGAGAGGCATATTGTGTGAATAACAGTCAGGGAAAAGAGACAGCTGGCATGATAATTTTCTAATAAAGCTTAGAAAAGGCTGCTGTGTCTTGAAAAAATGAAAGAGTTTTAATTTGAGTATTCCTTTTGTTTGGATTTTCTTTGTACTAAAAAGTTCTGAATCCTATTCACACCTTTTATGAATATTAACTGAAAAACAAATATATCTTGTCAAGTCCTACTTGATAGGTGCAAAAGAATCAGTGGTGTGTTTCCAGAGGGGGATGGTATTTCTTGTCCTTACCCACTCTTATTCTCCTCCAACCAGACTGTACAGTTTGGATCTTGATAAATAGAGATCTTCTGAATCATGGACAACTTACTAACACATGGAGTCTTTAACTATCTATGTGCCAAACTGCAGCCTCAAATAAATGTTTGTAAATTTCTTAATTTCTATCACACTTAAGATGATGGCTTTTGGAAGCTGTGCCTAAAAGCCTACTATCAGGAGGTTGTGGCACTGGTCTTTGTTTTAGGAAAATACTAGACAGCAGTCATAGGAATTAAACATTTCACCTGTGACCTCCAAAGTCACACAGATCTTGTTGATTGTAAGGAAAACTTAATTTTTTTTTTCCGGATATATGACATTTTTAACACTAGGTGTTACCTTCTTAAAAGCTTTAAACCAGATTTTTTTAAAATATAGAAGTATTTACATTTAATTACAAAAATCATGCACTCACAACTTAGGCAAATTAAGGTGAAATTTTAAATTAATATGAGGGAAAAAAGCTAAACCATTAAAGAGAAATTTGAAACACCAAATTCTGTTCTCACTGCTACCCTTCAGCAGAGGATTGTCAAGACATTAGGTAGCATTCACTAAACACCATTTCTGGCTGGTCTTGCATTTTGTAAGGCTTTTAGAATAGAAATAAATACAGTTTTGAACACGTTTTTATAACAGTGTTTTTAAAATGTATTAGTCCAATAAAATATTTTTTTCTGTTATTCCTTGGCTTGATATATTATTCTAATGTGTTGCCCTGATATTAGATTGTCCTAACTCTTCTCTATTTTCATCCATTCATCTTTTTTATACAATGTAATGTTATTGGCATTAATGAAGTTACTGTTAATTTATGCCACCGTGAGAGAGAAAAGAATCAGACTCGTTATATCTGGTATCACAGTTCACGAGAGAATCAGTTAATTGCATTCCATTAGTAATTAACGTAGAGGAATATGAAATACTAATGTTTTGTACACCACACATTTAATAGCCCTTATTTTCAGTAACCACAGGGCTGTAGGTGACAGAAACAAAGGTCTCTGCTATAGATGGGTCTTCTGCTGCTGTTAAATAAGAAACACACTGGCAGGGTTTTTGAAAACTACAGTACATAGTCACAGTGTATGTGCATTAATACCAAACTCCAGATATTTATTTGACATTTAATGATTAAATGAAATTATTAATTGTTCCCTTTTTATTATGTCATTAAATCATAGGTTGGTTTGGGTTGGTTAATTTTTTATTTTATTTTATTTTTGTCAGTTTTTTTCAGTACTCGAAACGTTTTAATGCTCTTCAGCCTTGTCATGTGAGCTGCATGTATCCCAGTGTGTTGCTGTCGCTGGGTTCAAGTTCCCAGAACCCCAGGTAGACCCAGAGTTGTTTCAGCAGATTCAGTGCTACAGGTGGGAGGATATAGCAAGAGGGTCAATTATAACTACACGCCTGCTCCACTGGAAGCAGAGATTGGGTGACCCAGCAGGAAAATATCCTAATGATAAAGTCAAGAGAGTTCAAGTTAAGAAATCTTTCAATTTAAATCAAACAGTATGGACTCTGTTCTGCTAGGAGTGGGTTGGAAGCTCCCTGCTTAGAGCTGGAGCCAGAAAACACAGGCACATGAGGTGAACAAACACTGGTACTGTTTTTTCACATCTTGGTCTGTAAGACTAACGCATACAGCTTCCCCATGTAGACAAAGAACTTTTCTTTACATTTAAAAATGCCATTCACAAGTCTTTTAAATTTGCTTAGCCACATCTATTCCTTCGTTTCATTCTGTCTACTGGCACAAAGATTTTAATTGGGCTGTGATTATACCAGGTTTCATGGCATTGTGGAAGACAGGAGTTTCATTTGCAAGAACATATTGACTTTGAACATGTCTGCCAATGGGGTGGCTTCACTGTTTAGAAAGCAGTGTCTAGGGGGCTGTCTTTGTATTTGAGAGAATTTTCTTTTTGCATGCTATTGTTTCAGTTAACTTCGTCCAAGAACATGCTTTGTGGCTGTTTTTGCATAGGTGTGCTTCCAGGACTCCCATTCATTTGATGTTGCAATATCTCTGTCAGCCCTAGAGCCATTCCTATATCAATTTATTTCTCGGTCTTTCATTCTCAGCAGTTTTTTCATTGATGCACAAAACAAATCCCCAGACATTTAGTGTACATTGGAAACTGATTCACTCCTTAATAGATGATACGGTTTTAAAATATAGTGTATACAGTCTATCTGTGAAATGGAAAGGGTTTTGCAGAATCAGTGCGTATTTAAATCTCAGTTATTTCCTAGAGGTGACTATGTGGAGGTAGTTTGAATCTCAGAATGCATGAAAAAACCAGCAGCCTGTAGAAGGATTCAGTCCACTCAATCAAGATGAAACAAATTAACCCATTAGTCCTAGTTTCATTTCCTGGAGTGTGAGCAAAATACCATGTAACCGACATTACCTCTGTGTTATCTCCCATTGATAAGTCTAATGGACAACCTTACAAGGGAAGGTTGAAAACGGAGTGGGTATCAAATTGTCTGCCATGATACCTAGTTTCAGAATAATTTTGGTTATTACAACCGTTTTCATGAGCTTACAGTTGTGAGGGGTCATGGCTGTGACATGTGTGAAATATGGGGGACTCTGAGAAACACCTTTATGTAAAACAAGTATAAGCTCTTCTCCAGTGTCCCCCTTCAATGACAGTGGATGAAAAGTCATGGCTGACTATTAAATTGTGCTCAACGCTTCACAGAAAGCACTTGTAGGTGTAGTACTAGTGTACCCAATGTATTTCCTCCTCACTTCATGGCTTCGCTATTTATTGCTACTCTAAAATCAGGGTGTGAAGCATGTATTTAAACACTGTTGCTTTTTTTTCCCCCTCAACTAATTTTAGTCTTTGACTTTGAGTGACAGTTTATTTGTAAATTAAGAATAAGTGTGAGTTAGAAGGAATGGATAGTCCAGGTGATAGGTAACAGATACATAGTCTTTCATTTGTAGCTTGCCAGTTCAAATTTGGCTCGGGTCTGTATTGACAGAAATTCATTATCATCTGATGGTTGTTTGGGAGTCTGTTTGAAAGGAACTGATGGTATTCACATTCAAAAAAACAACAACAAAAAACAAAACCTGTCACAATTACATTCTTTTTGGCAGCCTCTGTGAGCATGAGGATGAACTTCTCTCTGACATCTTAAAGCAGTCTTTCCAGATTAGGCTGCAGGCGAATTGGCAGGACGATGTGGAAATTTGCAGACACTGTCCAAGTTTTATCTATCCTTTATCTAATCAAAGGACCTGAAGCCTGTAAATGATGAGAAACAGAAGTGGCTTCTGTGTGGCCTATATCTTTTGCTCCTTCAGGTGCCCAATACACAGTTGCTGCCCTCTAATTACCAGACAATACCAAGCATCCACAGCAGCTAAACCCGGATAATTTGGATGAGCCACTCTAGCTTTAAAAATATTCATCTGAGAGATTTGCCCTGGGGCAAATGTGAGTCTGCCAGACAGAAATATAATGGAGTCATTTTTGTCCCTTATCCTTGTCTACTTTTTGGTAAAATTAACTGCCAAAAGCCAAGAAACCTGCCAAAATCTTATAGCAAAGGTAGAGACCAAATCTCTCAGTGAAGCATTTTCCGACTGTGGTGATATTTAACTTAATTGGGAAAGTGCAGTATGTCAATATGAACTTTTCCCACCCCCCTATTCTGTCTCTTTCTGAGGCAGTCATACCATTTCATTTTAGCAATATAGAAACCTTCAACCACTAAAGGATGTGCCAGCCAAAAACCATCACTGCCAACAATTATATGCTAGATGTGTGTGGGCAATAACATATGCACTTAAAAGGACTGAAAAAGAAGGTATGCATGGTTCTTAGCATTTTATCTTGAGTTTCAGTGTCTCCCTAAAATTAGAATTAATTTCAAACAGTAAAAAAATCTATGGGAAGGGAACATGTAGGAGCCCTGAGATGAGCCATGAGATTTTCAGACAACTATTTTCTTACTGTTAAAAGGGAATGCATAAACAGAACTGTCTTCATTACTCCTTTAAATAATTGATGCTTTCAGTATATTTTAGGCATTGATTATCTGACCAGTAGTTAATGGACAAAGCTAGAGTGCCTTATGGTATTTTTCTTTTATTTGTACTTGAAGTCTCTAATAACCTGAGCATATGTTGATACACACGTAGGTACAAGAAGTAGGATTTTAGTGGTGACTGGAGTGTGACATGACTCATCTCCAACATATGAAAAATAGTCAAGATGTATTATAAAGGCAGATTTAATGCAAAAAAAAAAAAAAGGAAACAGAGTGCAGGATACTTTTATGCTTGTATGGGAATGAAAGTGAGGAGATTCAAAAGGTTATTGTCTTTGATCTGTTGAGGCATTTTCTATTGTATTTCTAAGAATATATTTCACCTGCAGTCCAGCATTAACTGGATTCACTACTGTCTGTTGGAAGTAAAATTTTGGCAATTCAAGACCTAGTTTAAACATAGTTCTACTCTTCAATAGCTGACACCTCAGCTTGCTTAGGTTATTAGACAGAGCTTTCCTTTAAATTTGTGCTGAGGCCAGGTTAGAAGGAATGAAGTATCATAGGCCCTTATTTATTTTATACAAATAAATAAAATCTTATTATTCTTATTATGTACACCTATACACTTCTTACTTTGTGGCTCAGATGGCTGTTTTATTCTTTGGAACTATTATATGCTATATCTATTGAAGGAAGTAGATTATTGGCTTGGAATTACTCATAAAAAGAATGTAAATTTGTCCAATCTGTGCCTTGTCTTTCTGGTCTGAGTACTGAAAAAGTCATTCTCTGGGCTGAACTAGGGTATACTCTGTATTCATTAAAAACAAAGGATACTCCGTGGAGTACTGTGTACCTTTTTTACCATCTATTTTCATAAAAGGTGACTACCCTTGGCACAGGTGCAGAGAAGGTCAGGGAAGAAAAGAACAATCATACCAGAATAGCTTTTTTTGTTTATTCCGGTAAAGTGAAGTCTAAGAGAGGGTAAATTTTGCCCTATAAATACATTGTAGGATTGACGTCCAAGAGACAAAATTGGCACTAAAGTAAAAACAAGTGGCTAACACTATCAATGAGTGAATTTAGACTGGGAATCAGGAGGTTTCTGAATACTGGATGAGAGGTTTTGAAACAGCCTTCCGATAACAAGGGAAATTTTTTTTGTTTGACACGATTATAAAATGATGTAGATAATGTGATGACTTCCAGTCATTTCCTTTAATGACTGTAAATGTGACTTAATGAGTCAGGAAGACATTTCAAGTCAGAAGGCCTATAGGCCTAGAATGGGAGAACAGCAACTGAATTTTTACTCGCGTCTTCTGGCTGACCAGCTGAATCAATGGGTATTATTTATTCTCGTATGGGTCTTTCAGATGAGAATAAGATGTATCTTAGGAAAAACGTTTAAGATCTTGTCGCAAGACAGGTTCCTGACAGCCTCAGTTGCTTTATGAGCAGAAACAACAGTAGCTATCTTGCTCTGGCTGTGACTGTGCTCAGGTTCCCCTGCTGCAGGTCCTTGGGAGCAGGTTTCCATCAGGAGCATCATAGGTCCTGAGACCTCAGCATCTGCAGTGCTGGAGTAGCTATTGGCTTCTTGTTTCTTGTTGAGGGGTAGGTGTAGATATGGCCATTCTCTCTGTGCCTTTCCTTCTCCCCCTGCTACTGTAATCAAACAAAAACTTTGTTATTTTTACAGAAAGTCTATTTGCTTGGGTTTAGCTCTGGTTTTAATGCCAGAGTCATTTTTAGCTACATGCATAGCAAAGAATCCAAATTAATACTCAATTAATAATCAGCATTCAAATGCTATGTAATTATCTATTATGTTTAAAGTTTTAGCATGTGCTATAGATGTCTTCAAGTTTTAAATGTGACTTTTTTTGTGTGTGGTTTTTTTCCTGCTTTTCCAGATTTTTTTTTAGGTATTGCTAGTATGTATAAAGATGAGCGTTTAAATCTTACATTTGCTACAGTTGTGTCATACATTTATAATAGTAAAGTCTACCTTTGGAACTCATAGAAATATGGCAGAGAAATATGGCTTCCTATTGCAGCTGTAAATTAAAAACAAATTATATTCAGCTTGTGTCTATATATTACTATTTGAAAGAAACATTTTGCCAAAGATTTTACAAATTGCGCAATTTTTTCTGTTACTATACAAATATATTCCTTGAGCATTTGACTTTAAAAACTAGTGTATTAAAAGGTTTCTTAGTATCATTCGTGAGTGATGCTGAGCATCAGTCACGTAACTGAGAGTTATTGATAAATGTCTAAACCTGTAAATAAAATGCACCTGCTGTTCTACTCTGCTGGCTTTGATTGGCGGTGCAACATTTCCCCAAAAGATTGCCTACTTGATTTTACACTGCTGGATCAGGTGATTCAGTCACTTACAAGCTCACTAGAATTTCTTTGTATAGAGCAAACAATAAATGTTTGAAAGTAGCTCTAGTAAAATGGCAAACTGTATCAGTTTCATCATGGCATTCATCAGAAAACTAATGTTTACTTGTGTCTCATTTTATGCAAAAGTCATTTTTAATGATGAAGTCTAATCAGTATGTTATAGTGATCTTTTTATTTCCTAGATCTTTATTATCAGTTGCATATGGTGTTTAATTGGAAGACATAGTTCTTGTTTCTTCCTAACTTTACCTGAATCACAGAATCACAGAATGGTTGGAGCTGGAAGGGACCTTAGAGACCCTAATGCTAATGAAATTGATCCCAGACCAGACCACTGAGTATGTGCGAGAACATCCATCTATTCAAATGTGATTTAATGTAGGGTATACTGGATTTTGGTTGTTGACAATTGCAGGAAGTTTTCCCACTCTGTGATTGTACTTATGCAAGAAATAATCTAAAAAGCATTTGAGTAAAACTTGAAACTTTTGGTGATTTTTTTTTTTTTTTTTTTTTTTTTTTTTTTTTTTTGGGGAGTTTTTTTTTTTTTTTTTTTTTTTTCTTGAGGGAAGACTTAGTTTTTGGGCCCTTGTTTACTGGCCCAACAAAAGACCTTCTGCAGTACTGGTAGTATGGAAACCTCTCAGCTTTCTTGTCCCTGAAACATCATACTCTGTGAGTTGAGTATTGCAAGGTTTACCCATGTACCGAGCCCTGTGAGAGGAGAGAGGCAGCGATGTTAGCCTGCAGGTGAGGCAAAGGCTGCTTTGTGAGTCTCTTGCCCCATGGGACCTTGTTGAGGTGATAGATCCCCAGGTGCAAATGGAGAACCCTGGGACTCCCTCTGGTTCTGTGACTTTCTTTGCTGTCAAAGGTAAGCAGTTGGTTTGGCTAGCGTAGATGACTGAAGAATCAGCTGTGATTCAGGTATTTGGTTACGTCTTCTAGTATCATAAAAATCCTGTCATTCTTGTATTTGAATATAGTTAGCTAAAAGTATTGATTCATTTTGTCTTCTTTTATACTGACCACAAGGTCATGGACAGCAAGATGTTAGCCAAGTTGATCCTTCCCCGTTGTGGCCAAATGTTTTACAATTTTGCAGTTAAACAAATCTGAGTAGAGAGAAAGAGAAGATGATTCCCACACTTTCATTCCATGGGGACCCTTTAGTCCTTTGTCCTGCTGATTTCTATTTTGAAAATAAATTGGAAAAGTCTTTTAGAAGAAAGACTTTAGAATATAAAGCCTTTGGGACTTTGCAGTTTGAGAGAGAAGCATAGTTTTATTTGCCTTTAAATAATAAAGGTTTTTTTTTTCTGTTTAAGTATTTATAACAAGTGAGACTGGGGTTTACAGTATGGAGTGCAGAATTCCATTTTCCAGAATATCCTATTACTTTTTAATTGCTTTATACTTTAAAAAGTGATAATATAGAATGCTTAGTCATTCTGATTAATGAAACCATATTTGTAGAAGAGGCAACTACTTTCTATGAAAGTTGGTTTGTACGTTATGTATCTAACAGCTGTGCATCTCATGGCTAACCCTTTATCCTGTAAATTGAACAGGAAAATAAAAACTGTGTTAACTAAAGAAATACACTATTCTTCCTCTGAATTTTCACAGTGGAGCTTTCCTCCTTGTCTATTAGTGTTTTTGAACTCTGCAGTATCAAATAAATTTTTTCATTGACTGTTTTTTTTGGTCTTAATCTGGCAGTCTCAAAGCACTTTATTAACTTTAATTAAATTTTTATATTACCTTAAAAAGTGACTGTTGAAAAATGGTGTTTGGGGAATACTGTAACCAAGAGGTCATTTCGCAAGATTATTACTACTCTGAAGTGCTGCTGAGATGTGGCTTTCGGTTCTTCAACCTTTGGTTGAAATGTAAGAGTTTGAAAAAACAATTTGAAATGTCAGAAATCAAAATAAGTTACTAGAAGTAGCAGAGTTCAAAAATGCAATCATATATTTGCAGTCTCACAGAATATTGTAATGATTCACCTTTTAAAGGATTATTATACTGAAAGGCCCAAAACACTCAGTTGCATTAAGATTTTTCAGTGTCAGTACATGAAGTTGCTTTTCTGATAAACAGATGCATAAATCTGTCTTGTTTGTGCAGTGGGCAACTGTTGATAAAAATAAGCCTCAAAATACTGGGAATATAAAATAGATGAATCCTGCGTTGAAATGGTTTCCTCACACAATTAGCATATAGTCCTTGGAAGAAGAAAAAATAAATAATTCTAGGGAGAGAGGTTGCACAGAACAAACAGCCTTCTGGATGCAGAGTACTTCATTAACTTAGTTTTTTGCTGTACTCTTGTTCTGGCTTGGACTCTATTTCCTGATCTGTATATTGTTTCTCAGGTAGTGAAGTTGGAATCACAGCAGTTTTTCCATAAAGGTAATGTCTGTGCAGCAAACACTGGGTCTGGATAATCAAAAATATCACTTGTGACTCATCAGTATTTTAGTGCAAAGGTGCTTATTGATGAAATGTTTTTAGCACTCTTGGCTAGTAATTTCATTAAAACTTACTCATTATATACATATCCATCCTTCTGACTGGGCCCAAGAAATGTTTCTGTGTTTCTGTTGGCAGCTTAAGCTGAGCTCTGATCTATTGTTGCACTGATGTTATGTGTGTGGGGTTAAGTTTTAAAACCATATTTGTATGATTAATGATACAAAGGAAATAAAATCAATGTCAGTGTGAGTGTTGATTTAACCCACTGAATCACTGATTTCCCTCCCTTTGGACTCCAGAGCAAGTTCATAGTCATTACCTTTTTGACCTAAGAAATAACGAATAATTTTCTTACCATTTTTAATGGGGGCTTCAACTTTTTAAAGGTGGAATGCCCAGATGTGTTGCTTTCCCCCAGCCTCTAAATGAGAGGTGAAATGTACCAGGAGGCACCCAGGGTGGGGTTACCTCTCAGTCTGGTGTCTCCGTTTAGCTCCTTGCTCTTTCTGAAGTCATCAATACTCCAGGTTTTGGTAGAAGTTGCAAGGTGGGAGCTGCTAACTCTCAGAGATGTTACATCTACCTCCTCCTTGCCCTCCTGCTGTTCAGGGTCTGCCCATATACTGGCACTGGTGCACAGTCTAAGTATCCCTGACTTAAAACCTGATGTAGTTTCATTAGTGCTTTTTAGATGGAATATTTTGAAGGCTTCTAGACCTCAATTCTGAGGTCGTGAGCAAAATGGTTTTATGGAAGTCTAGTCATTTTTTTGTCAATGTTTGTTCTTTCTCAAAAAATTACCACCTTGATTAGTATTCGTTTCAAAAGGGACCCGGGACTCGAAAGTAATAGGAAGAGTGTGATTCAGACGGCACACTGCGAGTGCTGTGTGTGGAGGCTTTCGCAGCGCCTGCCTGCAGTAGGGAGAAGAGCCTCGCTGCAGAGAGAACAGATGCATTTCAGAGTCGCCCGCCAAAGGGAGTATATTATGCTCCCTTTTTAAACTTTCCCAAACACACACCATCTGTTTCACACTAGATACTTACAGGGTTTGATCAAATTAGAAGTCATGCTGAAAGGGAAAACTAAGGTTAGCACGGACAGCTTTCTTAAAGCTACAGAAGTCACGGCGCTTTTGTGTTAAACCTTGAGTATTAACCTCGGTAAACTGGATGAAACATTGCAGCTTAGTGACATTGCCAATTACACATGTTCACTTATAGTCTCAATCAGAGTAACATTTGTAAAAGTAAAATTGAGAAAATATCCTATAAAATGACAGCACAGGAAAACAAGAATGGGGGACAGCATGAGTGGCTGAAAAAAATTAGCTAAAAGTACTGAAACAGATGTTGACTGGTTCAGAATAGCTACCATTAGATATGCCTGACTGCAGAAACAACCTCTGAAAACACTGGAGTTCAAAAATCATCTTCTGGCACAGAATGGTATGACTAGTCCCAAAATCTATGCTAGGGAAGTCACCTAGAAATTGTATGACAGTGATATGAATGAAACTGAGACGAGCGGAGGAACTTCAATATATTGTGATTGAATAAGAATAGTTTTCATGGTCAGAAAGGAAGGGAAGGAGAAGGGTGGAGGCTTACAAATCTTTCATAGGTTTAGTAAGGCAGCAGTTTTGCACTGGTTCCAGTTCTCAGCCTCTGATTTGCAAAGGTATTTAGTTATTGCTTTGTTCAGCTTTGTTCAGCATTACAACAAAGCCACTATGTGGCTTTCATAGTGAAGGCAGTGAGACTGTAGGAAAATTCACTCTTCTGAGTATAAAGCTTAGGCTCCTTTGGGTGTGTGTCTTCTTAATAGCTGTGCTTGGGTTTAAATCTAAGATTTTAGAGCTAAGGGGCTTGAGTCTAACCCAAAGTGAGTTTCCTGCCTGTCCCAAACCCCTGCTCGGTGCTCCCTGGCAGGAGCTGGATACTGACATGTAAACTGAGTGGGCAAACAGAAAGTTTTACCCCAGCTGTAATTTTTACACACAAGATGCTGGGATGCCATAGAGAGTGGATAAACCTGGGAGGAACCATGCTCAGCAGCTCTAAAAACCTAGGCCTCAACCGTTCGCAGTGAGAAGGTTGTGGAGAAGTCATGTCCTTTTCCTGAGGCAAAACAGTCTGAAATCTGAGATATGACTGAAGAAAGCATTATCAAAAAACTTTGTTTTTCCTGTGTTAAAATTGTTGTGGTTAAATCTGAGGCATAATCACAAAGAACATATGTCACAAATTATCTTGTTTTGAAGAGTTTGGTTTATTTGAGACAACTCTAAAATAGAACGATAGACATATAAAGCACTTCTAAAATAATGCCAAAATGCCATGGAAGAGGCTGTGTTGAAGACTTTTCCAAGCCATCTAACAGCAGGAAATAGAGGATTCTTTTTTTTTATTATTATTTTTTGAGCATCCAAGATTCCAGTTATCTCAAAAATGCTTATCTTGCATCAAAATAGAGTCTCTTCTTATATGATGGCCCTATAGTTAACTGCCAGATGTGGATATTTATTTAAACCAAACGTCCAGTCTTTGTAAAGCTCATTCATAACTTCTCATTGCAACCACTCATTTAATGCTTATTTTAGTAAAAAAAGGCCTTCATTTAAGGCATGCTTTTAAATCTAAATGTTTATATTGGTCCCTTGGGCATGAGTGGGACACAGCTGGTAGGGAAAATTTGGAATAATATTTTGATTTTTTTACTCTATTAAAATACTGGTTGCTTCTTTCTCTTCTCTTCTGACCAAAAATAGACATGCTCAACATATCTTGCTATGTTTTTTTTTTTAATTACATATGTAGAACTTTTTAACATAAAACATGCATATACAACATTGATTGTTCTTCTGGCCACTGCACCTTTGAAACCAGGAGGCATTGCAATTTTCCATGCAACATCTTGATTATATTCCTTTACAAGATAGCATTTTTCTAAAAATTAATTTGCCTTTTAAAGATCATTTCACAAGCCTACACTGACATTCCATATAAGCGGAATGTGATACTGCCAAACCAGATAATCTATATCACGAAGTCTCTACAATATCTGCTCATAGGACTTTGAAAGCAGAGCTGCTGGGGTTATTCCTGGCCTATGGGCTAAGGGAATTTAGACTAGCAATGTTGCCAGGATATTCTTTGCTGATTAGAAACTAATTTCAGATCCTCAGTCCCATGATAAATTTTTTACACTTTCATGTAGGTATGATCTAGAATATATAAATACTGTAGTGACATGATAGAAAAAGGGATTGGCGAAAGAACTGCACGCATCTGTCAAATTTTTATCTTTACCTTGAATTATTTTTGAATTAACCTTTCTTTTAATCTACAAGCTTCTTGCTTGAGGCAAAACAGTTTTTACTTCACAAAACCATCTGCCTGGTTTCAAGACTTCCATATCAATGGACAGACCTAGAATAAGGCACCATGAAGCGATAGGCAATTTGACAGGAGCTTTGACAAATTGGAGATAAATTACATGAACATAAAGAACATACCATTGAGTACTGAGTGATATACTAATTATAATTTTGTGCTTTATGAGTGAGAGACAGCTAAAACGGAAGGCAAAGACACCAGTCACACTAGTTGGGAGATGCAGTGAGAACATTGCATACCTCATCATGCATTATGGAAGTTTGAATTTAAGAAAAAAAAAAAAAGGCATTTACCAGGGTAAAACTTTGTTGTGAACTTTTGTAAACATCCGACAAAAGAAATGAGTAGAGGGTAAAGGAGGTAAAGCATCAGGGAGCAGTATCTGCATAATAAATCAAGTCTAGTCCCATTTTTTGATGTTATTATTTTTTCATATACTATTAAAACCAAAATCGGCTAGCTTGTGAAACAGTAAAACCTGACCTTAAGAACAATTGACATATTTTGCACTAGATTAACTTTTTGTATGCCTTAGGAGTCAGTGTGTGTCCTAGAATCTGTTTCTGAAGTGTAGGGAAGAAAGTACGTTGTTTGCAACACTTACAGATTGTTATCAGAACCAAATAGGAGACAAAACTTCCCTTCTCTTCCTCCAGAGGAAGCACAGTGTTAGTGGGATCAAACGCAGCTGGTCAGCGTGAGCTGTTGTGGTACCACTAGTAAATTCAGTAGGACATTAGAAGTAGGTCGTACTTGACAGGAAGCGTCTGAACTGAAAAACATTAAAATGAAGATTGCAATACGAATGTAAATAGAGAATATCTATATTATTCACATCATCCATCCTTTGTAGCTGGGCCAGTCTTTTGTTATGTTTGTACACCACCTTGCACAGTGAGGCCTTGGTCTATAATAGGAGCTTCTAAGTGCACATAAATAACAGTAAGCAATTCTGTTCCTCGCTGAGCAAATTTAACTAAGATGCTTTCTTCAGAAATGCAGTATTGAGTGAACAGACCATGAAACCTGTCACTGGGCTTTTTTCTATAATCTGTCAGGTTTTATGTGCAGTTCCAATAGTACTGGGTTTAGTCATAATGTCTCACAGGGGCACTTTCAAAGATACACCCTGTTTTTATTTGCAATTAGAGCTGTTATCACTCTCCTTAAATAATGCATTTCATAATTTAAAGCAGACAGGAAAACTACGCAAATATGAACCTAAGTGTATCTCCACAACACTCCTGCAAGGAAGTTTAAAATGATGATATTGTTATTACTTTCATTGCTAAATCAGTGTACCAAATACAGTAATCAAATTTTAGACAGGGGTTACTGGAATAGTTTGCACTGAAAATTGCTCGCAATGTTTGACATTGTTTGTTTTGTTTTTTTTTATAACCTATGAAGCAGTTGGCAAAATATCAAAAATACACCTATTTTTACAATGCCTTCTAAATAGAATATTTTAACCAGATCTGTAAATTTCACAAGCCACTCTCCATTAATTTAAGAGAATAGATAGCAATGGAGTAAAATGGAAAGAGAATGAAGATTCCTAATAAAGCTTCAAACAACGTGGTACACAAATCATTACCAAAGGTCGACAGGGATAAGGAGTGGTTTTCCACTGTTTTGATAGAGATTTGGATATTGTCCACTGAGAAAAGTTAGAAACTCTTTGTTTAGAAATGGTGCAAGGTGCTAAAAAGGATAAAAGGAGAAAAGCATGAGTTGGGATCCTATCTGTTTCCTGAGCACAATGAGGACCTCTAATAAAACACTATATTTGAACGCCAAAGACTTTTGAAAAAGTGCAAATCTGAATATAAATAGTTTGAAGTGCTTCTTAGCTGTCTTGATGGCAATTCCAAGTATAAACTTATCTTAGAAGTGAGAGAATACAAACAGCAGCATTATTAAAATATGAATAAAATATCAGAGGCTAGACTCTTCATCTGTTCACAAGTGCCTCATCTTTGTTGAAAAGAGTTTACATTCTATTTAAATATAAATTTTATAATATAGTGAGTCAAGTTGTAATTTTGTAATGCTTACCTGAACCTCATTTCCACGCTCAGTGTTAGTAATGTTAAGCAGCTATTTTTTTATTTTTTTGTACTTGAAAAAATATTCAGTGCTTATTACGGAACTTGATTTTTAAAGTTCTATGAAATGCAGTGGACTGATCAGGGTTTCCTTAAGGCAGATTTTCAAATAATGTTTTGAAAAATGTTCATAACAGCAGGCAGACTACACATATTTTAGTTCATGTAATTTATTGTTTTCTTTCCCTAGTAATTGCTCCTTGGATCTTACAGCTTTAGTGCAAAATCCTAAGGGACTCTAATAGAGGCTACTGTCAGTGCTTTCCATAGACTTCAGTTGAGTTAGGTTAAACTCTATTTACCTATTTTGCAAACAAATTATATACTGCTCAGTGCAGTATTTATCTGATATTTCTTGTGCTTACATAAATGGATCAATTAATAGAATAAGAACTCCTAGAATTCCTGTTCCTCAAGGAAATGTATCCTGACTTGCTGAAACATATTCTTGCCTTCTCAACAACTAAAGCAGTTTAATTAGGCAAACGAGCATAACTGCCTTCGAGAGTTAAAGAGAAAGGACTTGAAACAAAATTTGGACAAACTTCATGCTGAAGTCAGTGAACTTCATTTTAGAAACTATGAATTAATAGGAATGTGGAAGAGGAGTTTTGGATTCAATTCAATATGTGGCAGAGAAATATATGCTTAATTATACGCAAATATTGCATTGCTAACAAATTGAGATTGCAGTATATGAGAGTTGTAAACACCTGACTGGTAGATAATTTTTTTTAAAGTTATTTCCCTTTCATTCTTCTGAAGTTAATATGATCATAGTGTTCTTATCTGCTCTGGCAATGGCATTCACATCTAGATCTGCATTTTCCTGCTGTGGATTGATTGTGTTCTGGAATCAGTCCATTTCCATTGCCCTTCAACCTATCGCAGTGCTGTTGACTGCTGTGGCCTCTCATTAGGCAAACCTGGCATCTGCTGGCCCCAGATGCTGATCTCTGTGAAGAATTTTTCTTATGGTAACATATGGACTTCAGCATCCCTGTCTGCTTTATTTCCTCCTTTTTTGTTTCTGTATCTACTTGTTCACAAGAAGCTCATACCGTATTAGTGTTACTTTTCCAGTCACTTGCCCCTTTTGTCTCTTTCTATATGTACCAGTCCGTGCTTTCTTAATGCTTCTATTTATGAATGTTCAGAGAGTTCTTTACCAGTTAGAAATGTTCTAGCAAAAATGGCAGGATTTTCTTAGCAAACCACACCTAGTACAGCACGTTTCTCCTCTCTTACAGAATTCTGGGATACTGAACAATAGACTGCTCTCTTTTCTTTGTCATGATACTGCGTCAGTTTATGCTGAATGCTATCTAAATGTGAATGTAACCTGAAGAAAGCGGACACTAGTAGCACCTAAGAACAGCTAGGCGGTCTTACAGGCAATGCATAACAAAAGCAACTGATGTAAAAGTTGCCCCTCTGATCTGAGTATCAAATGATAATAGTTCAACTAACATGCTGCTGCATTAGTGGAGTCATAATGGAAGAATATGGGACACGTGTGAAAACTATCATTGATTTATACTGAAGGAAGTTAGAGAGTAATTTTTCTAGAATAATTTGTTTTACAGAAAGTTTTGCTGAGTTCAGACTAATTCCTTTGTAACTGCCATCATTACCACTACAGTGCTGTATTTTAACAACTCTCAGTTTTGTTATGGCTGTGAACCTTTCATAGTTTCTTTGTCCTTAGGATGTCAGACATGAAAGGGAGGCAGTGTCATGCTGTTCATGAATTCTAGGTGCCTTGATCCTTCATCACTTTGTTAAATCATTAGAGGGAGGTCCCTCTGGGAATTATCAAAAGTCTCTGAAGAGTCACTTATGAAAATGAATGTACCTCTCACATAACATACATCACTTCCAATCCTGTCTAGAGTCAGGCTTCTTTCTGAAATGTTTCCGAATGTTAATCAGTAATCAGGGCACAGATTGGCACATGCTGCTGGGCTTTGAAGCTATTCCTATCATATGATTTGTCACATCCTTAGTAATACTTTGCATGATTTTCATACATATCCTATTAGGCTTTCTTGCTTAAGGACTTCAGATTTCAGCAAAATACTTGACAGCACCCAACTGTTGGACATTCTTGAGAGTTTCACATTAGTGAAGTACAAGGTGCCACTTGACAGCTCCAATTGACTAGAGGATTGAGAAGTGGGTTATACTACTTGTCTCGGTTGTAATATTGCTGCTGGGTAGCTTTTCCAAATGTTGGTCAGTGTCTCTGTTTCCCAGGTTGGGTGCCATTGGATTGTACCCCCAGCTATTCTTTGCCTTGGAGTGGATAACTAGTTTTATTATGACATAGTAAATTTTCTTTGAATGTAAATCACAAGGATGGTTTATTGTTAGACCTGGTTAATGTTTCTTGATTAAATGATTTTTCTTGGAAGAGAAGGAGGATTTTTTTAAATTAACATTTTCATATATATAAAAGAACCTACCCCTTTTTAAAGAAAAGTTATTAAATTCTAATTAATATTTTGAGAGCCTTATAAATGTGATTGCTCATTGTCGGTAAAAATAAATTCATAATGCTTTCATTTCTAAGTATACCTTGCAAGGAATGATGGGTGTATTTTAAACCACTTAAGGAAAAAATTAAATACCTTTAAAATTAGAAAATAATGTCCTCTGGTCTAGCTGTATTCATTCATCTTGGGCAGATTCTGTGCCCTTTCTTTTTTTGGTTTTTTTACCTCTAATTTAGAAAAGAATCTAAGTGTAAGTTATGAATTATTCTAATAAGAAGTCCAGATTTTCTTCAGGTTTAGTTCCTGATTGATATTCTGGGAATGAGAAAAGGAGTCCTACAGTAACCAGAGAATCTAGGTACTGGCTGGGGAGAATCTTTCCTCTGCCCACTGGGTATAGTGAATGAAGAGGGGAAACATACAGAAAACTTGTCTGAATGCAATTCTGTAATTAAGACTAGTTTTTTAATCATGTGATACAAGAAGCAGAGTGGAATGAGATGAATAGCAGTAAAATTTCTCTTTAATGATTCTAAGTATTATTCTTCTACCTCACCTCTTTTTAGGGAGGTCAGAAATCGTTTGGGGTTCTTAAGATCCTAAATAGAAATCTAGCTAAGGAAAGTGAAGTAGAAAATAGTAGGAGTATAAAAACTTGGTGCAGTACATGGGTGTTTATCCTCCTGCAAAACTTACAGTATATGTTAGTACAAACCAGAGGACTAGTATCCAGATTATTACAAACTCTTTCTTTAGGAAATAGATTCCAATTCAAATGTAAAAAAATAAACCCCCTCTTTCTTGTGGTCTTAATTATATGTTGGAAAAATAAAGTTTCAGCGGTATTTTTTTTTTGAAATTTCAATTTAATACCATTTCCACATTCCTTTTAGACTTTTATACCCATCTTTAATAACATAAAACTGAAGAAATAGTTGAGAATACCAGCTGTAGGTTAGTGTTGGTGAGGATTCTAATATAACTGAGAAACCAAATTAGTTTTTAGCAAAATACACATTTTAGCAGTTTTTCACTGTATTTGCAGCAATTGTTTACTCTTCCTTCCTGTCTGTACTTATGCATGGGGTTTCAAAATATTTATAGCAACAGAAACTGAAATTTCTGTTATTAATACGTTTGATTTCCTGAAGTGAATTACAAATACCTTTACTAAGTGGCAGGGAAAATGTTATGTGTTGATTAGGTAGTGTTTGTTTGTTTATAGGGTGAAGGTAAAATAAAAAGAAAGAATTGAGTAAAAATGCCTATATCTTGTGTAAAAATTATTTCGAAGGAATTACTGAATTTGTTCTAACATCTATAATGTATCACTCATGCCCACTGTCAAAACACCTGGAGAATTTCTTAAAATATTTTAAATCAATTTATAGCTAGATTTGCATTTACTGGCCACTAAACTGATCTGATCTAGCATATTCTACATTATTCTGCTCCTTTTGAACCTTTGTAGGAAAACTCTCTGATATGTTCCTCACTGGTCAACCCCGGTGGGAATATGAGTAAATATTATTGAAAGAGAAAATATAGAAACATCTGCAGTGGGGTTAGTTGAGCTCTTATTGAGGAGCACAGTCACTTCATTTTTGTGCCAGGCTAGCCAGAAGCTGAAAAGGGAATGTGTGGTACCGTTTCCTATCACACTCAGATAAGGAGATTGCCTTCCACAGTCGGATAAGAGGTATTTACTAAAGAAATTATTCTGTAAGGAAATAACTAATGGGAAACAGACCTGTAGTGGACATAAGAAATATCTAAAGATGCTCTTGGGAGGAACTTTCAGCTATGCAATGCTAGCAGATACAATTATAGAGGATTGTGAAACCACATCTGCCAACTGAAATAACTGGCAGTGAACAAAAGATGATGAGTGAAAGAAAATAACCATTGGCATGGTTGTGAAATGCATTATCTAGTCATTTCCAGCATCTGTAACAGCATGAGCATTCGTTTTGTATTTGTGGAAGCACATGTGAGGTTCAAATCTGATGGTACAGCAGTTGAATGAATTTTTGAAGTTCAATATTATAACTTTACAGTATTGTATAATGTGCAGAAAGTCTCAGTGTGTGTTTGTGTAGTGTCTGGAGTCACAAAGAAAAGAAGCGTTGTGTACTCTGGAACAGCTTTTTACTTCTCGTTCTTTCCCTGGAGTATATATTGAAGAACAATGACTGGTGCATAATTTTATGTCACTGGCTAAATCTGACCTGACCCTGTCAAACCGCCAGGGTCACTTTCTCTACTTGAAGAACCAGCTTCTTCACAAATGAAAAAAAAAAAAACCCAAAACCTTTCCAATAAGACCTTATCTGTGAGCACACCAGTTTTACTTCTGTCATAAGTGACATACTGTATCACTGATGAGCACTGCTAATACGACAACACTGTTAGTACAGGTCTTCTAGAAATATGTGTGGAGAGGTAGACTAGCCAAAGGTGTGAAAGATGGGGAAACCAACTTAATTTACTTGCAAACGCAGAGACTCCATAGGCAGCTTTATTGGGGCAGCACTTGTATGAAAAAAAATAACTGAGGAAGACCAAAGCAGTTCAACAACCAGCCGGTATCTCAAAGTATGGGACCACTTCTCTGAGTACTCTATCTGCAAATGAGTCTGTCTCATGCTAAGTACTTGCCACCAGCAGGCCAGGTAAGTTCAGGATTTAAACATGATTTATGACATCAGAAGAAAATATGTGCTAGGAGAAACAGGTTCTCTGCCAGGCTAGAGCTTAATCTCGTGAGTGTGTCCGTCTTTCACAGAGAAGTGAAACATATGAGCAAGCTTTCCTAAATTACAGACTAATCTATTTTCCGGTGACTCTAAAATTTATTACTGAAAGTACAAATAGCTGTCAGCTCTGAACTAATTAAAATGTTAGGATTAACCTAAGGTGTGCTGTTGCCGAAGCTTTCAGCAAATAAGAAAGGCATAGAAGAAATAAAATGGACATTACACTGGTACTGGCCTAGTACCAGTGGAGTTTGCAATTTAAGTAAAATATCTGATGACTTTAAATGACACGCTTAATTTCTGAAAGCTTCCAACTACTGCATAAGAAATCCATTTTATCACTATAAATAGAAGTAGTGTACCATATTACCTGAAGTAATGGTGTTCTTAGCGGGTGGAGTGGGAATCTGACACTTCTGATTTCTAAAAGCAAACGTAATTTATAATATGCCATTTTTTACAAGCTGCAGTAGGTGAGGATTGCTTCACCCCTACCTTACCTACGCCTTACCTGATAGATATAGAATAGTTATTTAATCTAATGGGCTGTATATATAAAAATATGACTACACATAATCTATAAAAAGGGAATGTTATTCAGATAGCACAATCACCTCCATGTAAACAGTCAGGGTTCAGGATGTTGGACAATATTTGAACATGCTGTCGCATACAGGCATAAAACTAGATTTTTGATTTGTATATGGTTCATGAGCTGATCAGAGAGACTTAGATTTGGCTGGCAGCACGGCATTTCTGAGGCAGGAATTGTGTGGTACCTGAATACCCATCTCTGTGACGAAGGTATGCAGAGGCTTAAATTGCTAAGCCATTCTGGTATCCATCTGCAAATGTTACCATGTTCTGCTTTGTTTCACAGTGGAGTGGACAGGCCATTAGAGACAATCTCCTATCTCTAAGCTGTTTCTTGGCCAGTTGGTCTGTTTCCCTTTTTCCCCTCTTTCCTTTAATTCCTTAGTTCTTTTGCCTTTAAAAGGCTTCCTCCTCCAGTCCTTCATGATTGGGAAGAGAGAAATCAGGAGCATGGGAGGAAAAGCTTGTGACTTATTTTCCAGATCAGCAACTGAACCTAAGCAAACATAATGACTCTGCCACAAATCAGAATATGAGTCTGTGGGGAGTTCAGTTAAGTTTTAACAAACTTGTACAGAAATGAGCAAATTGTGATTTTATGAGAGTTTGTAATCTGGCCAGAATTCATACAGCAGTCAAAGGAGCATCTCAGAGTCCAAACTTCCATGGTGGGAAGTTTTTGGCTTAAAATGTTAAATTTCATTGTAATTTCAACAACTGAAAACCACTCTTAGTAGGTAAAGATTCAAGAGCTTGAGGAGAAGGTGCTGTCAGTCATACCTTTTATTCAGCTGGTTTTGCAGCTAGGGAGAAACTAGCATAGAACCATTTAAATAAATTATTTTCTTTCATTTGATAGTTCAGTCTTTCCTGTTCAGTGCTTTTTACCCATGCAATATGTAGCTATCACAGTTTGCTTTATACTGAAACAAAATTTTGGTATTTTAATTTGGAAAAGATGAAATGTTTGTTCTCTGTTTGTGCCTTGAAGTCATCATTCTTCATTGATAACGTAATTCATTAGAGTAATGAGTAAAACATAATGGTTTCAAATGAAGACAAAAGCAGAAGAAAAAATGAAATTCCTGAAAACAAAGGGCTTCCAAAAAACATATGCAAGCAAATACCAAAATCTGGGGTTTATATAAACAAGCATTCTGACTAAAATACTTCTCAAACTTTCCAATTAAGTGTGTCTTTAAATTTCATGTACTAGCTCATATGTCTGGACGCATGTTGCAAAAAGTAATTGGCTAATAACTTATTAGCATCTGCAATACATTTGGGAAAACTGGCAGTTATTTGTTGTTGGTCTGAGGGGCACAGTAAAACAAAGTGGAAATTCTACATTTTGTCTAGAAAGACGGGCAATTGAACTTCACTTTAAACTATTGTATTATTACCACAATGGAACTATCAGTCAGCCAGACAGACATATTAACCAAGCAAGCCATAAATTCCACAAGATCTTGCAATTGTACTTTTCAGCTTTTTACTTGTAGCTTTCTTAAAAGTTATTGCTCTTCCACTGGCATCTTCCCACGTATATAAAGGTTCTGTCAGCTTTGACCTTCAAAGCGGACTTTTTCCAGGTGCTTTCTATCACTTTCTGAAGTTATTGTGCAAATCATATGCACAGTGCAGCCATCGTCAATCAAACTTGCGTCACAATGCACGTTTCCCATCTACTGCCCAGTGTCATCCTGGCACTGAAGGTTTAAATAAAAAACCAGTACATTCGACTTCCACTGCCTGAAGTTTCAAATCCATATTTAGAAAAAGCCCTAGTACAAATTAACCATTATGATAGTTGACATTTCTGTGATGTGAAGGATTTTGTCACTATTATCTATTCTCAATGTTCTGCTTTCTAGATATGTTGGGCATGTTGAATAGAGAGACTGCATGGCCTCATAGGGAAAGAGCTCATGCTTATTGCTTCGTCGTATTACCAGATATACATCTACTTTAGGCTTTGTTACATGGCTGGTGAAGGAAGGTTGTTGCAGGTCTTCAGTATATGTTTCCTGTACCATGTTACATGAGTATGACTTCTAAGGAGCTTCCTGCAAGGGGGCAATAGGATATATTAATATTAAAGCAGGAAAATATCCCATACTGTTATTGCCAGTCCTGGTGTGCCCAGGTCATGAATTAACCCATCAAAAAAATTCATGATATTGGCTGAAAAAATCATGAGACTGAAATACTAAAAATTCTACAATGAACAAGGCTTGCTGGTAGCGGGAAAGTGGGAATATGGAGAGGTCCCAAGGGGAGATACAACTTGCAGACAGACAGACCCATCCACAGGGTGCCATCACTGTTGCGCCTTCCCACTATTCCCAGCCACCTTGATCTTGGGTCTCTTCTCAAAATCCCATTAACCCCCTTACTTCCTTGCTCTGAAAAGTGAAGGTAGCTGGTAACCTAAATTCAGCTACAGTTAAGGGCTTACTACCTGAGTGCCCTAGGAGTGTGTTATCCTTTCATTAAAAACTTGCATATAAGAAGCTATACTGAATTTGGGTACTAAATACCTGTTCCCTACTGTGCAGCTGTTGTCCTTCCTTCTGCACTGCTGCTATGCATAGTTTAGTGTTTAGAGTGCTTCCCCTGAGTGTGGGAGACATGGCTTCAGTTCCCGTTTTTGTCTGAAAATACCTGTGTTCTCATTTCTGGATAGGTCTCCAATCCAGAGATTATTTCAGAAGAAAAGGGAGAATAATCTTTTCACCTATCAGATCTTCTCACCTTTTTGACACAAAGTGAGGATGAATGTATGCCTTCCTGTAACCTTGTTGCTCTCTGTTGCCACAGAGCAGTAGAATGGCCTGCTTTCCAATGTTTTTGTTCTGATTCAATGACATTTCATGTAAAATACAAACGAGTCTTTAGGAGCATGAAGTGGGATACGACTCCCATTGTTGATGAGTGTTGTCCCGAAGACTAGTGCTGAGAAACTTTCTTTCCCTTGTCTTTCCTCTCCCTCCTTGCAACCAAATCAAGTGAGAAAGAGTCTCTTTTCCCAGTTACATTATCCTGTAGCATAAGCAGCTAAATGTACTCTGAGGCGTAGGTTGAGGTCTCTTTGGACAGGTGGGACTTGGAAGCAAGTCTTGCATGTCCTGAGTGTGGATGCTGTGCCTTTCCTCTCAATAAATTTTGTAAGAAAGTGTTTGTTTGGGGATCACAGGAAAGAATGCAGCACAGGAGGCTGATGCTGTGCAACTCGGAGCTCTGAGCCCAGCTCCTGGGATTTGGGCCTCTCCCTTTCCCTCTGCGTTCAGGTTGGCAGTTGATATCTTTCACCCCATGTGTTGGCTAGTGGTGATGTTGGTCTTGAGCACCCCAAGCCTTGGATAAACTTTTCCTTTTACATTTTGCTGTAAATCTGTAACACCTACAGCTTGTTTTGTTTTGTTTTGTTTTAATTGCGTATGTAAAATAGAAATTTTGCTGCTGAAGAGAAAGTCTTGTGCAGCTGTGTTCTGCTACCCAGACACTCGTTTGAGCCTTTCTGTAGTAGAGCGCAAATTTGGAACACACATGCATAAGCAAGAATGCATTAGTAATTGCTTAATAACTTATTAGAGTCTAGCTTCTGTTGAGACACGGGGGAAAAGCTACAGCCAATTAGTTGTAAGAGGGCGGTGGAACAAAGTTAAACTTTAAATTATTGCTGGAAAGGTGAGCTGATAAACTTTAGACTAAACTAGTGTATTAGCACTACAATGGAACTATCGACTCTGTATAAAACATTAGTATGACAAATTAGTGCTTTGATCGTACTAGATATAACCATATTCACTTGTTTAATTAAACAATCTAGGCTTCTTGTGGTGTGGGTCATTTTAAAAAATGTTAAAAATAAAATTAAACACATAATTAAGCTGACAAGAGATAAAGACCCTTGTGCAGCAAGTTGAAGGCAGTTAATTTATAAGGAGCCTGGTCCCTGAAGGCTGTGTAGTTTATTAAAGTTACTGAGGCAGAGATGTGATAAAATATTTTATGTAGTGCTTTAAAGGCTAAATTGCTCTGACACTTTTAAAGTCCATGGGATACAGTCAATTAGGATGTCTTGTTATCATGTTTTTTCCTCATAAAGTAATCTAAACAAAATCCATGGTTATACTGATAATTTCTTAAAGTTCCCACACGAAAATTTTTTCAAATATTTCACTATTCCACATGTAATGGTCCTCACTGGTCACTGTAGTCGTTATAAAGCTCATCTGAAATATTGTCTGTCTGAAAATGACAAGGTAGAGAGATGTCAGACTAACCAGGAGAGGGAATGTGTTCAGCAGTTTACAATCCGCTTTCTTGTAGGGTTAGAAATATGTTTGAAAAAGTAGTTGCAGTTCTGAAATAGTTGCTTTTAATATTTTAGTGTAGGTAAATGTGTCAGTTTTTTCTCTGATATTTCTGAGGCTTGAAGGGGTTATTTCTCCTGTCCTTTCTAATGGGATATTTCCAATTTCTGTTGCTACTGCCTTTTAGCAGTTTCATGTCAAGTCTATCCTTGATCTTTATCAAGGTCACAAGGGCAGCTACTAAACTTATACTGGACTTCAAAGAGTTTTTTATATAAACCTCAGCTTCTAAAACAAACAGGAAGAGAAACAAACCAAAGGATAACAAGCCACATTCAGGAGAAAGGTAAGGAAAGGCACAATAGGATGAAAAGAAAGGGACTTCAACCAAAACTCATAAAATCTCCTTGTTTTAAATGGAAAAAGATTTCCAAAGGATGTGTCACTTTGTAACAGAAATTGAGTGAAGTCAATCCCTACCTTCCACACTCCTGGTCATCTCACCTCCTTAAAGTGTTTCTTTTTCACCTAACAAAGATTCTCTGAATTCCAAGTCCTGTATTTATTGTGTAGTGTATGAAGATGGTTGGATGGGGTCCCCACTTATAATTTAGTAAACATGGGGTATGCTTCCTTTTTCAATATGTGCACAAATCACTCAAAAAAACCCACACAGATATATTTAAAAACATCTTTATAGAAATAATCTGATCAAGTAGAGATTTTTCACTGGATTTTGTATTGTCTCTGTTTTAGAGTCATGATTTAAATTGAAGTTGTAAATTTCTGGAAGTTTGACCACTTGTCTGTAGCAGTGAGGTTTGCAACTGTCACAGCTATGTTGAACTGCAGCCAAATGCTCCATTATAAAACATCCTTATACAGAGAGAGAGGGAGAGACAGGAATTGACTGCTCAGAGATGGGTTATTGTTTCTTCTGTAAGCAATGAACCAAAGCAATGTACAGTTTTATATCTTTTTCTGAAACTTTTCAAGCTTTGTATTTTAAAACTAATAACAGAGCAACTGTGCCTTAAATTCACCACTACATAGAGGCTCAAGATTTGCTGCTTTCACATGTTTTAGAGCAGGCCTATCCAACATTGAGAAGAGAACATACACAAATTTTGTGATAATCTTTTAGGGGAAAGAAGCCGACATGCAAATAGATCAACAATATTAGTGTAGAGCTCCTGACAGGGCTTATAGTCTGCCTTATTCCAGATTTTGGAGATCTGCATTGCAGATCTGAAGGCCAACTTCAGATCATAGAAAAATAACTAGCAATAACTGATTCCCAAATGAATTTTTGCTATGTCTGCACATTATTCAGCTTTCTAAACTTCTATTACTTTTGACTGTAGGTCAGTTTTGATTTATCATTTCAACTATAGTTTCTATGTGAGTATAAAAAGAATAAGAAATTTTTTTTATTTTAGCCTGACAAAGAAAAAGACTCCTTTTGCCTGAAAATTTTCTCACTAGGTAATTATATTCAAGTACTCTGTGAGGTTGAATCCACTAACCCATAAACTCAATATTTATGAAAAAGATTATTATACCGTACTTAAAAAAGATGTATGCAGGACAAACAAATTGTTATAAGTAAATTTCCTTTTGTTTAGCACAGGAATTTTGAAAGCATTGGAAGTTCATGGTTGAATGCTTCTATGTTTTTTCATAAAAATTACTATTGCAGATGAAACGAAATGCACAGTGTCTGAAAGTAAAGGGAGAAATTTGGTTCACTGTGGGATAATGAAAACTGAAAAACAATTATGCTACTGCAATCAAGATCCCAGCTACAAATAACAAATTTCACTTCTCTTCCACTGCTCCAAATATACTGCTTATTGTTCTTAAAATATTTATGTCTTTGAATTATTTACTGAGCAAAGGACGCTTGCACTCCTTTAACAGAGAAGGAGATGAAAGATTATATCGTGTCAACATAACAGAAGACAATAATAAATCCATAATGTAAATAATATGCCTCAGAAAAGAGCTGTGTATTAGTAGTATGTGACTAGATTGCAACTGGAGTCTACTTATGAAAATACTTTTTCTAGCAGTGTGGAAACACTTGGTTTGCATGAACAAAGTAATCAGAAAATCCTTTTCTGCAATTAACTTCTTTTAGAAAGATACTTCAGATAGTCACCTTGTACTAGTTTTAGATTTGATTGCTGAGAAGGTTTGAGGAAATGGAAACTAGCAAACAAGGAATTAATTTCAAATTTTTTTTCCATTTTGGAAGATGTGGATTTGTGATATTAATGTGAGCAGTGTGAATTCTGGCCTTTTCTATCATTTTGTTTGGGAATAGTAGCTGAGCTTTCTTGTTCCTGTCTGGTCATGGGCCATTGTTCTTTCCTTCCAATTTTTGTAACTGAATTCCTTCATAAATTTTCAGTGATGCTTTCTGCTTTATTTCAAGTATATTGAAAAAAAACAGCAAAAATGAAAAGCATCCCGAGGGGAAAAAGAAAATGAAAATAGAAGCAGGATATTTTTACACCAAACTACTTGTGCTGAAAACATTTTTGCCTTTTCCTTGTTTTTCCCTCCCTTGTTTCCATGTAATGTGCATACTCTTGTCCTTGTTTTTCCCTGACCTGTGGCTCTCATGTTCAGAATAAGAGCTCAACATGCAGGGAGCCCTAGTTGCATGTATTTGCAAAAATGGTTGCTATCAGGGTGTTGCAACTGAAGATTTTATTTTCCTCTTTGCCTGTAGATTGCCACATGTCTGAATGTTATTAAATATAATTAGGAATCAAACTTGTGTTGCATATGCCTTAGAAACTCCCACAGAATTTTAGAGGCCATTTAGAATTGGCTTTTTGAGAATGTGAGAATTACTAAATATCTGCATCTTCAACAAAAGGCAAGCACCTACAATCTGGCCCTAATTTTGCAAAACTAATTTTTAGAAAGGCATGTTTCTCATGTTTATGTTCAGTAGAAGTGTGGATGGCAACACAGTCTTCTGTTTGAAAGGTTGGAGATATGCAGAATTATTTTTGTGATCGAATAATGGAGAATGTTAGAACACAGTTGTGTTCAGTACCATGGGAGAATGGCTTGTGCATTTGCCTTTCAGTACTTCCTTCCATGAAAATTTAAGCCAGTTAATCTAATATTTTGCATCTTCAGGCTCATGTATAAAAAATTAGTTATATTTTTAATGCAAACCCCAAATATAATTCTGTACATCTTTCCAAAAAATGAACAATATCCAACATGGAAGTTGACATTGTGGAACAGAGCAGGAGTTAAGGCTGCCCGCAGTCTCTGAGAGCTGGCAGTTTAAAGTCATTCATATGTGCCCAAGGAATACATTTCCCAGACGGCAGTTTCTTTCTAGCCCCAGCAATGATGTCTAACTATTAAAATTTTGAAATATGGGGCAAAACAAAATGAAAGGATAAATGGTCATAGAGAGGGTATAATGGTCACAAATGTTTTCCTTGTGTTTCCTCCAGAAAGAGCCATGAATGGAACATCAGACTATATCCTGCTGTCATTGAAACCAATTAGATTTTTTGCATTAACCTCAGTAAGAGCAAATGCAGGCCCCTGGAGATGAAGATTTCTGTCAATATAGTATAAAAATTGTTTCATTTCTGGTCATAATGTAGACACAGATATGTTTCTGTCTTCTAATCTGGTGTAGGATTTATATAATGGAAGGAGAAAGGCACTTTAATCTGCAGGTTAAAATGATTATATTTTGCTTCTTCTAAAAAAATCACATGGGAATTGTTCTGTTATAAAACTTCTGAGATTCTTTCCTGTTCTAAGAGAACAATCATATGACCTTTGCAATTACTGATTTGTGTAGTCAAAGAGTAGCTGAAGTGTATTTGTCCTTTTCTATTTTAAGAACAGATACTTTAATGATGCTGCCAAAAATTTTTGGCTTTTCTTGGGAATCTGAAATTTGAAAGGCAATAGACTTATACTGCAACCCTTCATCATTCAAGTTGCCCTTTTAAATCAGTGGAAGTAAAGATCATCTCCATGAATTAGAGTAGCAAGATATGACAGAGCTATGAGAAAAGATCTATACGTGAATCATAAGAAAGCTTAATTGTCTGGGTTTTTCTGCTTGTGTTTCTCACCCATAAAAGTAGATACTTTTGAATATTTTTAAATACTAACAAAAACTAGGTGCTGCTTTGAAAACAGGTGTTTTGAAATTCCAATATAGCTGATGCATTTTGGGCAACAAATATGCTAGGCAGTTTTAAATTGAAGTATGTACTAGAAATATTTGAATTTGTGATGTTTTTCTGCATGTTTTTTTTCTGATTCTCTTATTATGGGAATCTAAACCATGTTTGCATGTTGATTTAATTTTTTTATGGGAAGCCATCAAACAGCTGATTATTCAAGTGTAAAATTCTTCATATGGCAATGAAAGAATTCATTAGAGAATTGAAAGGTGTATACGGATACTAATCTTTTCCATCTGAAGAAATAGCTACCAGTATGAACATATAAATAAGTTATTGCCCTATGGAAATAAATCTGAAGTCTTTATTCTGTCCATTGACAACTTAATGGATTTGGTTTTAGATATCCTCATAATTATGTAATTTATTGAATAATATACATCTTTAAAATCAACATCTGTGAAATTGTGAGAAAAAAAGTATCATGTGAAGATAGCAGGAATCTAAACAAACATATTCCTTCCTCACTTTCAGTGTACAAGTTGTTCATGGGTAGAGGTTATGCAAAAATTTAGTTCTGCAATTTTTTTCCACTCAAACTGGGAGCTAGATTAGAATAAAAAAAAAACCCACCCCAAAAAAAACCCACCCACCCGCAACCCAAATATTTATGTTCAGTAAAAATCCTATATTGATTTTTCAAAGACTATCAAGATTTTTTCAAAGACGAAATCAGAATTCTGCAGCAAACCTTTGGTAACTCTCTGCAACTGCAGGCAGAAAGTAGCACAATTCTTGTTAGTTGTGTTTGTTCACTAATAAATAACACCAGCACAACTGATCAGCCTATTAAAACCATTTCTTAAAGTAAAAAAAAAACCTGGGAAGAATTGTCAGCTTTGTTCTTCAGTTGTCAGAGTTGCTGATACCCTTGATACAGCCAAACAAGCTGCTAGAAGACCTCTTGCTGGTACCTGGTTAAAGAGAAACTGCACCCTGGAAGCCCTAGGGAATGCCATAACCCTGCTGACCTGGGAGAGACCAGCACTGTGAGCTAGTAACACAAAAACAAGACTGATCTTTGGAGTTGGTAGGCAGGCAATGGTCCATTAGAATTCTGCCTGAATTTTCCTGAATGTTTAGAAATGGAACTGTTTCTCCAAAGTGTCTTTATTTCACTATTCAAGGAAAAACATACTAGAGATTTTCTGAGCAGCTTTACTTAGATGTATTCAGAAGCATGAGAAGTGGGGATGTAGTGCAGTGGAGTCCTCCACGAGGATATTACTTTTATGAAGTAAACTGTAATAAATCCCTGCTGGGACATCTGTGGACAGATAAGGCAAATACCTTAACATATGCAGGAGCAATTTCTATCATCCAATGTGGATGGGACAAACTGAGCCCATTTTGAAAAATATATCTAGAGATGCTGATAGTATGCACAGACAATCTGCCTTGTTTTGCTTGGCAAAAAAAAAAAAAACAGATACAGTTAGTGACTGCAGAATAAAATAGCATATAAATTCATTATAGGTAAATGTCCAGTGATGCACATGAGAAAAAAAAATAAAAATCCTAACTTCGTATACCTCTGATAATGTCTTCTGATCTTATCTGGAATGTTCTGGAGTAAAGCATTTCAGTTACAGTAGGTAAGTCTCTCAGTGTGTCAGTTCAGTGCTCAATAATGCTTAGAAGGCAAATCAAACAGAAACCATTAGAAAAGGAAAAATAAAATGGAGAACATTATTATGGTATTATGTAAAAATCCATGATTTATCTGCACCTAGACAATGAGAAGGTTTTGCCACCCTCACAGACTCCCCCAGCCTCCAGAAGGCTGTAATAGAACTGAAAAGGGCTACCTGGAAGGTCTAAAAAGACAAGGAAAGTATGGAAGAGTTTCTGTATTAGGAATGATTAAATAAATTAGGATATTTCAGCCTGGAAAACAGAGGACTGATGGAGACTGTGATAGTATTCTATAAAATCATAGACTGCAGATAAGGCTCAGTTGTTCACATTCTCTTCACAGTGTCTTGTCCAAGAGCCAGGGGAAATCAAATGAAGGTAGTAGGAGCCAGATTCAAAACAAATAAAAAGACGTGGATTTCATGTAGTGGGTAGTTGATCTTGCCAAAGAATGATGGATGTTAAAATTTTGTATTGGTCTAGGGGGAGACTGGGCAGCAAGTTCATGGAGGAGAAATTCATTGAAGAACACGTAGATTTCATATCTGGTTCAGGAAGTCTCTAAGTTGAAAACAAGTGGAGCCTGGGTGAATATTAGGGGAAGTATCATTTATACTTGTCCTGTTTCTATACTCTTTCCTACTTATGGCCACTGCTAGAGACAGAATACTATGCTAGAAAGGTCTTTGGTCTCACTAAGTATGGCTGGTTTTAGGTTCTTAACTGCTTTTCAAATTTACCTGAATTTGAGGACTTGCATACTCTATATCCTAAAAAGAAAAGTATTAAGGACTTTAGACTTGGAATATGAAGTCTAAGTCCAAAATGCAATTTCTGACCTTGATGTGAACTTTTAAAATGTGGATGGGAATAGAAAATTCCTCAGTAGTAAACATATTATAATAAAATCAAAATTGTGCCTGAAGATGCAAAATACAGGAATATAACCCCTAAACAATTCAACCCTTTGCAAGTTCTACTAGGCTTGTTTGCAATGTGGTTTCAAGAACTCTACATAGAATGGGGCAAAGGGACGTTTTAGGTGATGCAGCTTTTTAATTCAAATTCGTCATGTAAAGTCATAGAAATGCGTTGTAGATTAATGAGCATGAAGTCTGCAATTTATGTCAGTGATGTGTCAAATCAAGTGTACGTCAAAAGGCACATGTAAGTAGACACATATTTCACCATTTCTGGTGGGCCAAGTGCCTATAGGATAATTTTATTTAAGCTTTTGAGTGGAGTACTGCTTCCATTAACTTTATTAGTTCCTTCCATGGCGTGTTTATTTTTCTGTTGAAAAGTTTTAGGAAAAATATACTTTAAAATGCTTACAAAAATAAACTTGGATCTTGATATTATTCTTATGATTTGACACAGGCAAAAAGTGGAGTCTGGGGGGGGGAAATTCTGGTAATCTTGGTGGAACATTTTATGAATTGTTTATGCTTGTTTTGTAATCACATTATATGAAGTTCAGAAATTATTTTTATAACTATTTGAGAACTGAAAATTATTCACAATGAAGAATATCTGAATGCTAAGCAATACATGTAATTGTAAACAGGAAAATGAAAATTACAGATAAATCTGAGGGACCAAAAAGCTTTTCCAAAGCTGCTTTATTATTAAAACAAAGGATGTGGAAAGTAAAACATCAATCTTTGGTTCTCATCATGTGCAAGGCATTGGTGGTGTATTGGATGTAGCCGGTATATGACTGTGGAGCTGGCCAGGCTGAACTCTTCTAGGAGTTTGCCCAGTTGGAGATTCCCAGTCCGATTCTCTGAAGTGGTTGTGAGTGATTTGTAAGGAGCTGGTTGTGAACCCTCTCTTTTCCCCAGTAAATTCTCTTAAGCACAGTTTTAAAAATGAACGCAGGGAGAGAATGGTTTTCCCTGAAAGCAAGTGCAGAATGTTATGGGCTACAAAGAGGCAAGAAAAGGAAAATATGTGTGACCATGAATGGAACGGGCTGTCTGTGAAATAACCTGTCTTAACGACTTTCCTTATTTAAGGCACCAGGCTCTGGTTCATGAAACAACTGCTGCTGCTTTGCAGCACATCCCAGGCAGGCACAGCACAACCTGTCTGCTCGTGCCTGACACATCAGGTGAGACCCGGCTCTCCGGTAAGACAGGCCTGTGTGCGAGCCATCATACTAGATCTGGGAGTATTTTGTAAGGAAAAGGTGTGGCACAGTCTATGGATCATGTTGCAGATTTTTGTAGAAGCTGCCAGGAAATAAAACTATAAATATGTCCCGTGTCTTTAATTCATAGCTTACTACTTATTTCCCTCTTATCCTATGAGGCTGGGTGATCATAAGGTAAAGAATCACTGTATAATCCTATTATATCCACAGCTTCTTTCAACATTCACTGTTTTAGACAATTGTGTAATTACTTTTCATTCATTTCCACCACTTATTATGGAAACCTTTTCTTTGAACATCCTTGAAGCGTTGCATTCCGTAGGTATGATGGGCTATCTTGTGCTAAGAATCATTTTCCCCTGTAAAGCTTTTGAAGCATTATAGAATCTCATTTTTTCTAATCAGCACTCTAGTTTCTTGTGGGCTAAAATTAGGCTTCCTGTCTCTGGCATGCGAGGCGTCAGCGTGTGTGACCTTCAAGCTGCCATCCGGCCTTGAAGTGCAATTTTTGCATCGGGAAATCTAGAGGCAGCAGCTTTACCCTTTTTTTTTTTTTTTGCAGTAGCAGCAAGATCATCCGAAACAGTCAACTGAGCAGCAACTGCAGGCATTATTGCTCCCGGGAAGCCATGTTACTCTGGTGCATAGAAAGCTCTCCAGTGCCAAAGTGCCGATGTAGAACAGGGCTGATCTTCCACTCCTCTGTGCGTTCTTGCAAGGTGACCAGCCCGGAAGCTTTGCATGAATATTAATGGCTAAACTACAGAATGATGAAGAATCAATACTTTAATCTGCATAGGGAATATGCATTCCTTATGCATTGTAAAGCTGCTGCACTACAGTGTCGGAATTTCACTTATACGCTGAACTCATCTACAAGCTCTCTCCTTTTGAATTATGCATATATTACACAGCCTGTTGCCTACAACAGATTTATGACAATCTCATTGCACCTATGCAAATCTTTTTGGGTTTTAAGCATCAAGCATTTAATGTCTTTTCTCTACTGAGGGAGAAAAATCATTGTGCAGAAGCAGATACAAAAAGGTTTTATTACTCACGCTATATGCTGCTCTTACTAACTTTCGTATTAGTTCCACATTGTATCCGGTCAGTTAAATGACTAATTTTGCGATGCTCTCAGCACTTTGTTCACTGCAGCTACAGAATGATATTCTTTGTCCTCTTTTTCTTTCATGTACCAAGCACAGCAGCTGATAATAACAGAACTGAAGTTACAGCTTGGTAATCAGCATTTTAGGTGATTTTAATTATGATGGATGAAGAAGAAAAACGGCAAAAACATGCTTTCAGTAGTACTGAGCAAATATGACATGGAACTGATACACAGAGCTTATATTACAGATCTGTCAAATTACCCAAGGATAATTTGGGTAGCTGGCAGATTCCCAGCTCATCAGTTCAGTAGCACAGGCAACACATGCTGGTTAGTTTTGCTTGGGCTTGATGTATAAATGTCTGACCATCACCAGAGCAGCTTAATTGATAATGGACATCTGATTTGAAAATAGGTGTGTTCCCCTTTAAATGGTAGCTGTCACATCACATCACGTCACATCACATATGTCACGTCATGTTCCATTAAATCACATTATATGCTGGCATGATGCAAGATAGCATGATGAGGGGCTAATGTAATGTGACAGCTAATACCTGCTAACAATTTGAGTGGTGGGTATCAGATCTGAATGAGTGCCAGACTTCAGCTGGGTGTTTGTGAGAGAGAGCAAAGTCTTTGCCCAAAGATCGAGCTTTTCTTCAAAGGGTAACTTCAGCAGCTGCCCAGCTCCATATTTATAGCCAGTAGTGGAATATTTTATTTTTTATAATGTGACTTATGGCACCTTAAGGGACATGCTAAGGGAGAGATTAAGGTCTGTCAGAAAACATCCGGAAGTTTGACATATATGGCTTTCATTTCTCAGCTCCTGGCTCCATTGTAGGTGTCAAAGTACTCTGGTGATTTGCCTAATAAGAAATCTTAATTTATGAATCGGATGAAGCTTTGTTTAACATAAGAAAGTTCAGCTGAGTGATCTACTAGAAAATGTTCAGTAATCTGCAAAATATGCTATACTCTTTTAATGATCGGGTTAAGTTTTCACACAGTGTTTGTACAGCACCCTCTGGGATCTCCACAGGTTAAATTACAGTATATGCAAGAGTGAGTTATGACTTGAGTACAGGCAATGGGGAAAGCACAGTACGTGCAGCTTCCATTTTTCATTGCTTGCACTACATTTGCAGCAATGTCAGTAACATAGACCTTGGGGAATCGGAGTCATTGCGAAATCACAAGGGAAATTTCTCATGTAGCTCTTCCCAAATATTGATTGTTAGGCAATCTTTGAAACCTGCTATGTAAAGAATTTTTTCTTGTAGACTGCAGGGATGCAAAGGTTTCCAAGTTAAACATAATGCAAGATAAAAATTCTCCTAATTGGTGAGGTTCTGCCTCGGGACTGTTGTTGTTGCTTTCTACACTAAGTCTCATTAAAACCCTGAATAATTCCTGTGTCCTGCATTATCTATTTAATGCACTGATTGAGTTGTGGGTTTTTTTGTCCCCAGTCCATTCTTTTTGGACCTTAATTTAATGGGAAAAAGACCAGTCATTTTCTGGAATTGCCATGGCATGATCATTTAGAGTATAATTTAAAAACCTTGGAAAGTCCGCATCAATCATGCATGTACAGTAATTGCTGTGATAACTGTTTCTGGACGCTTAATTATTATGAAACATTAGGACTGCATGTCCTTTTGTAATCCTTGATAGCCTTTTAGCTTGCACCATATCTATGTCATATCCTCCACTTCACAGAATGTGTCAGCCTCTGAACAGGTAAGTCCTTCCGAATGTTCTTAAATTCTGGTTTCCTTGGGTACATTAGGAACATTTAGAGTGGTCATTATACTGAGAATAACCATTTTTCAACTAATTAAATTGATTCGGATAACTCTCAGAATGTCAAGACTTCAGCTCTCTGGAATCGCTCGTGGGAGTTGCTAAATTGACAGTGATCATTAATTATAGATTTTCACCCCTTGCTGGAGTTTACTGTAATGGGTTCTGTTTAGGATTATCTTTTGAGAGTTACTTGGAGACTGGAGCTTTGGCAGAGTACAACAGGCCCTGCGTGGTGCTGACTGAACGTATGTTTCAGTCTTGAGAAACCTCTGTGTTAAGTTTTTGAGACATTATTTGTGTATTCTTTTCCTTGTTGGCTGTGCAAGATTAAGCTCTCAAGTTACTATTGCACAGCCTAAGAAATACACTGATTTTAGAGTTACTGAACTCAATGCAACTTGATTGGGAGGAGGGGTATTCTGGATACTGCCTTTGGGCAACAGAATGAGAATGGCATCAATGTTTTAGGATATCGGTGTGCTAGAAGCCAAGGCTTTCTTCCTGTATCATTGCAATGATGGAAATCAATTGAGGGGCTTCCTTGCTGCTATATTCAGATGGGGTAAATCCCACTTAAGTTTATGGATCTTGTGTTTCCATTTGACTTAGCTGCCCTGAAAGCTTGGAGCCAGTGAAAATAAAACTCTCTGTACAGTGATGGGGTGTAGGTTGGGCGACCTCCAGACAGCACCAGATGTGGGTGCTTGAGAAAGCTGAGCATTTTTGGTACAACTTGTATATCTCTTACCTCTTGGTGACATGCCAAAATCTATGCACTGTGCAGAGTACATGATTTTGATTGGACATTTTTCCTGTGGTTCATTGCTTCAACTGTTTTTCTTCTATTGAGCGTGGCTGGTATAACTTGTTAATTTAATCCACTTATTTACTTATTTTCACTTTTAATTTTTTGTGTTCCTAGAGACTATGGTTTGTGGATCCATCAAATAACAGAAAATATGTTATCACAGCTGTTGCGTTACAGCATAAACAAAGAATGAGAGAACAGCAGCTTGTTATTTTAAATATATAATAATTTAAAAATATATAGGATTTTAAATTTTCAATTAACATAAATACCAATAAATCCTTTCCAGGCTGTAATGTGGATGTGCAGGCTTTATAATATTTGAGTTTACCGGTAGACATACTGATATACTTTTCTGGTTCATATCACCAGCTATATATTATCTGTCCAGTTTCTGATACATATTTTTTCTTAGTCACCACAACTCTAGTAAAGGTTGCCATCCCTCATCTCCACTCTTATCTGCTACTGTACAACTAGATCCTGCTCCTTGGCATGAATCAGATTTGTGTCTGTCCCATCATCCTTCTCTCCAGACATTCTGAAATAACTGGTTTATGATTGTCACTTCAGATCTGGCTTTTATGCATTTCCTGTTTCAATGGATCACTTCTCCCTGATCTATACATTCTACTCCTGCCTATTAAAATAGGGGGACGTCATTTGAATATCTGATTTTCTTTCAATCCCTACCAGGCCCTCCAGAATGCATTCCTAGTTTTTCTTATTCTACAAACCAGTATATATTGCTTATAGATAAAAGCACAAAATATAAAGTAATATATGGAAATTAACTATTGAATGAATGATTTACAGGGGACTATTTCTATGGTATGGTGATTTAAAGACATTGTAAGTGATGTGTCAAGCTAAATTCTACTGCCCTTGGCTCTCATGCAAAATAATAATGCAAAATAATTCTCTTAATTTCAGTGGAATTACAGTACCCTCTGGGAAAGAAGGACTGAATTTGGCCTACTGAATTATTTTAATAGATTTGGTTCTAAAGACAGTCCCTTGTACCTCAAAGTCAGCAGTCTGTGAGAGAAACTCCACCTATGCTGTTAACTGACTTCATTGTGCCATGGATCTTATTACATGTATTGTGTTCCTGTTGCAACTTGATCTTCAGTTCAAAAAGGAGTTTGCTTCGTTAGTCTGTATGGTGAGATAAGTATTTGGAAAGTGAGTACTTCAGGCCAAATGGTCTTTTCCTCTTCTGATGCTATTTCACGTTCATCTCAATTACTGTAGGTCCTATGGAGATAACTGTGTGCGAAGGATCACAGTAGCAGTGGGATAATGATGAATGCGAGTGGCTGCCAGTAGTAAAAGCCCCAGGTGATGGGGATTTGTGCAGTATGCAAGTGTTTTGTTTCTAGATGGTGACATCTATGCCAGTGGTTACCAGGAACTCATGTGCTTTGCTACGACAGGCTATAACCCCAAAATTATAAGCAAAAGGGTGCAACAGCTAAGCTGCATTATAATGTTACCTACTTTTGTGCTTCAGTTTTAAAACACAAAATAGTAGTGTAATGTTTTCTTTGTCATTAATGTAATAGTTTTGTTACTCTCTAGTTTGCATTTATATATATCTTTTTCTTACTTGAGACATGTAAGGTCAGAAATGAGTTAGAAAACTGTTGTTCCTAAATTGAAGGGATGGATGTGTAATTGTTCAGAACTTAATGAGTTCTGTTCCAGCAACATCAATGTGATACCAGGTTTTTTCATGAGGGGTATCATTTCAGCATAAAGAACTTCATTCCTAAGTGTGATACAGCTTCCAACGTTGGTTTCAATTTACTCTGTAAAAACATTTTCAGTGTTGGCTGAAGGCTTGGTAAGAGAGAAAAAAAAACAGAATGATGCATCAAATTACAGCATAATTAACTGAAAGTGGAGTTATGCAATGTATTACATTTTATATGTTTTACAGAAATGTTACTGCTTTTAACCATGGAAAATATCAACCTAAATGCTATTATGCTTCCCTTAAAATAAGGCTTTTTATTTGAACCACATTAACAAACGTAAGTGATCCATGAGTGTCCTAGTACTTCAGTTTTTTGGTGCAAGGCAAAATTCACCACAGAATGCATTAAGATTTGTGTTTTGTCATCGTGACAGAAAGTGGCTACTTATTTATTTTGAAAAACTGGTGTTTTCACATTCTCTACATGTCCCAGACTATGCTACTATATTGCATCTCCCCTTTCCTGACTGATGAGAAATGTCTGCCGCTGCTGCATTCAGATCAGGGAGTGTCCTTCACCACCCTCTCTAGGTGTGCCAAAGGACTAACTGGAAACATGGGGGATATGAGGTCCATGCTGCTGGCTCTGGTGTTGAATCCCACCTGCTCTGGAGCTGCGGATTCAGGGAACATCTAGGTGGATGTGCCCATGAACGAGGTGGGGAAGTTGCACTTCTCTGGTTGGAAGGAGTAGTAGTTCCATTGTACCATTGCTTCACCCCCCAGAAAGCTTATTTCACTGCATTCTGTGAGATGAAGCTTAAATGAATGTAATGCTGGGCAGGTATGTGGGTACCACAAAAATGACTGCCGTTGATGAACTCATGCACAAATTTGCTGATTGTCCCTTTTGTACAGTGTGCAGTAAGTCAGGAGGCCACGTATAGTGATAAGGAGTAAGCGAAGTATAGAAGTCAGTTCTCTGTCCTGCCTTCTGATTTCTCAATATTTCTCAAATCCCATGGAGAAAATAAGCAACATTCCCTATGCAATGAAGATTTCATTAATTTGCATATGCAGAAAGGGAATAGGTTAAGATTTAAACATGCAAGTATTTTATTTTGCAAAGTTGCTGCTATTTGACATGCCCTTTATTTTTCTATCCATTGTGCTTGTCCATGATTTCCCACTTGCTCTGTATGGTACATGTGCTGTCCAATGTTACTGGGCATCTGTGAAAAATTGGAGACACTTAAACACAGCTGCTGGAGTTTTGCCAGCTTCTATTATTGGTCACACGCAGAGAATGACAGTAGCAGGCAAAGCACCTCGTGTAATCTTTCATTGATTCATATATTTTTGTGTTAAAAGTTTCTCTTTAAATACTAACATTTTGTTGGCTGGAACACAAGCATCCTCCTAGAATCATGTATCTGTAGTCAAAAACAAGGGCGTCCTGAAAATTAGTGATTTATTCCTGTGCTTCTTTTTACATTTCAGCTGTAACACTCTGGCTGTGATGTTAATGCTTGTACGTGTCATGGTACAACATGAAATTGCTGTAAGATATTCTGTCAGTTTAAGTTGTTTAAATTAACTAGTAGTAGTGACTGCGTAGTGAGCTGATCCCAGAAAAACTGAAAGTATAAACACAGTCAAGTTAAAGAACCTTCCTTTCATTGCATCCTCAGCAATATAGACACAGCATATTTAAGAACGTGTTCTTCCTACATGCCCAAAACTTTTAACAGAAAGTGATTAAAATAATAATAATCTTAATTTTTAGTGAGGTTTGAGAATTGTTCCTTTATTAGGCATGTTAAGAAAATGGTGTCTGCTTTGAAAATGAAGCAAATGAAAGGTATGTGGAGGGGGGAATACTTGACAATTCTGCTGCCACCTTTTGATCGTGTCCTGTAGTTACAAGTAGTAGTTGCAAAACATTTAATCCAAAATATCAAAGCTTAAAAAAGCATGTATATATGTCTATAGGGGAATAATTATTTAATGGAACAATGCTAGAATTTTAACTGAGCAGGTGGCCATTTTACACACTGCACTTGATTTACGGCTTTATTAAGCAGTTTTGTTCAAACTGTATAATAACTTATACATTTAAAATGAGAGGACTGATAAAAATGATAAATAAGTAATGAATTGAAGCTATGTTCTATTCATTTTCTCAACTTATCAGGTCTTTACTGTAATAATTTTTTATTAAATGTGGCTTAAATCAGGGTTGCCCACGTTCTCTGTCATTAAAAAGATTTGGCTCTCTTGCTCTCTGCTACCTGCCTTCCTAGAGGCTACTTGGAAATTCCTCAAGTGGCTGCATCTGTTGGAACTTGAAATGTTGGCATCTCCTCCCATATTATATATGAACATCCTGTATGTCAAGTTTGCATATGTGTGTCAGATTGTGAGATAAGGGTCCTTCTTGGACCTGGCATGGGGGGAATGTCTCCTTTTTGTAGAACTCATGTGCCCTGCTAAAGCATTAGATAGCTCACCCATACCAGAAATCTGAGCACACTGTGGCCTACTCAATTCATAAGACCGTGCTGTGAGGTTGAACTCATTGAAGTATGCTTCTGTACTTTCAGTATTTAAGATCTGCTTACTGAAGTATGGGGTAGTGGATTTTTTTTGTTGTGGTTTTTTTTTTTTTTTTTTTAAGGTCAATATTTTGCTAATGAGTATTCAGGGTTAATTAGTATGCTTTCATTTTTTCCAGGTGCAGTATATCTTCTTGGAAGTCCTGACTTGATTGAGTGTGGGATTTTATTTTTTCTCCTGTTTTGTTGTGTCCTGTGTAAATTATTTAATGACTTTTTTCTTATAAAAAAACAATTGTGAGATAATCTAGTAGGGATAAGTGTGAGCATCTCTTATGCATCTGTATGTGCATTTGTAGTGTTTCTGAAGAAAGTAGCAGGGATATAAGGGATAGTGTCTTTTGGGGTAGGGTTTAGGGTTAGGGGTTAGGGCTAGGGTTAGGGTTAGGGGTTAGGGGTTAGGGTGAGGGTTAGGGTCATTAGGGTTAGGGTCATTAGGGTTAGGGGTTAGGGTTAGGGGTTAGGGGTTAGGGTTAGGGTTAGGGTTTAGGGTTAGGGTTGGTGGTGGATTTTTTTTTTTGTGTTTTTTTTTTTTTTTTTTTTTTGTTTGTTTGTTTTTAAGACTTCTGAATAACAGATTCTGAATTTGAACTCAGCAGGTATGACTGCCAGGTATGATGCTCATTTCTTGGTTAATCTTTGGTGCTTTCCTAAATTGCCAGTCCATAAAACATGGTGTGCTATGCCAGAAAGATGTTTAAGAATTAGTTCTTCAGGGATTAAATAGTCTAATGCTATGGTGATGGAGGCCATATAAATAACTAGCTATATTTAAAAATATTATTTTAAAATGTTTATCCTAAGAATTATTTGAATATTTGGATCTGTTGCCAGCAGGGAGATATTAAATTATTGTGCTCTAAAGATCATTTTGTAATAAATAAACAACCTTCTTCACAGTGACATTCCTTAATATAAGAATATGGATATATGCTTCACTGAATTGCAGGCCAGGCTTGCTGCTGCTATTGAAGACAGTGTTACCCTGGCAATATAGATGTTTAAACTTGCTAGAGAGCTACTACATGCTTTTCAAGTTTTTTATCTAGGATTGAATCAACAAAAGGGTTAACTTTGACATTAATAATCTCTTTGGGCTTAAATCAGTGTTTAGAGTAGAGGGTAGCTGGGAGCCACAGCTGTTTCAGAATAGCGCGGTTACAGGAATTTTTGAGGGGGCAAGGGGACCATGGCAGGATCAGAAGCTGCCTGAAAGAGAGACCTGTGTTTGAATCAGTGACCCGTGCTTGAAATGTTTGTTGGTATGTTAACAGGCAGAAATGTATATTTTCCAATTCCTGTTAAGAATGGGAAATAAGAACCTTGGAGCGCTGCAAGTTATTTGTCAGGAGCGATTAGCAAGAGCTGAGACTTTATAGGAAAATCATTTGAGAGGGAAACCATGGTCCCCCCTGCAGACAGGCCAATTATGGAACACTACAGCAGCAGCAATACAGGGATGGTCGCACGAAGCCCAGAATTCATCACTGTGGTTAGCATTATGGGTAAGTAGTGTTGTTATTAACGAATGTAAAACTCTTGTCAAAGCTAAGGATTGCCAGCGGGGGTGAAACACAGGGAGGAAGCTCTGGAACAAGCTGGAGCAATCTAAGCAAGGGAGGTGGAATCTAGTTTAGATGGCCTTTTGTTTTCAGGGCACATTTTCACCACAGTACATGAGAAATCAGGTTTGTAATTCCTGATAATGTGTGATGCACCTGATTGCTAATAGTCCATGCGAAAATATGATGCACAGAAGTGCTCAATTATTTCGTAAGACTGCCTCATGAACAGATTTTGCTCATTTGCAGCCGAGTTGTTTGTGCTTGTGTTTATCTCAGATACCCATTACACTTTCATTTACAGTGTGACAGTGTTTGGCTATATCTGATTCTCACCAACTCAAGGCAATTAAAACTGCTGGCCCAGTGTCACTTGTCTCAAAAACATGCTCAAACGTAGTATGATTACTGCATCTTTGCTCGAAGACTGAAATGTGTGCATTTAATAGCTTCAGCTACAGTATGGAATAGGCTGATTACAAAAGGGCTAGATAAGTGGAATTGTTGGAAATAAGAGGAAAAATTAAATGTGGTGCTAGCATCTAGCTGTAATGATACCTGCACAGAGATTTCTAGAGATGAAATAATATAGAACTCATTATGGTAAATGGTGGACCCAAGTGATGTACGTGCACCCAATTTCAACATCTTCACCCTCTGGTAGTTGTCCCCGGTAACAAACCAAATGCCTGAAATGACAGCAAAGTAAGCTGCTAAAATTCATAGCTACTGTAGCTAGTCTGTGAATGCACAGTAACGTGTTATTTATCACAAAGTGAAGATGAGTTGGAATTTGAATGATGAGGCTGAGATATGAATGTATACAGCCTGGATTTTTAAAATATTATTGAAGAATAGCGTGTTTCTAAGTGAGGAGTTAATGACACAGCTCAGAAATGTTCACTGTTTCAAGGTGAAGTAGGTCATCTGGGAGAAACTCTGATCGCAAGCAAGTCTGTCAACTGTAGGGAAGCACTTTTTACCACCTCCTCCTTCTGTATGCTTTTAATGTTTTGGCTTATGCCACGCCATTTATTTCCTGCCGTTGTTGACCCATTTCTCTCACATTAATTTATTTCCTTGTGGCAGGCCCGAATGGGCTCAAACCAGTTGGGAGGGAGTGGAGATCATAGCACACCTAGACCCTATGATAAAGCATAAGAATGAGGCCTACTAGCAGGATAATGGTCTCCCCAAAAGTTTGCCGGCAGCACTTGAATGATGATATGTAATTTCCAGAAGGCCATGCCCTAAAAACAAATGTTTCTTTGCCTCATCTGCTTCAAAATGACAGTTGACTGTACACAAGAAATGTATAGTTTTAACCGTTAAGTGTGGTAGTGGTGAACCTTGTTGATGTCTGGTGTCAAATATATATTGCTTTTTAATTGATTTTCATTGGTGCTGATCCAACTTCAGCACCCATGTGAACTGCTTTGCTATCACTAAGAAAGGTAGAAGTCAATAACCTGTTACAGCAGGAGCTGAGTGTGAGATAGCTGTTGACATCTCCTTGTGGTTAGTTATAGCCAGAACTATGAATAAATTGGACTTTTCAGAATCTTTCCTTGAAGTTCTTGTTCAGCAAAACTTGTAGGAATATGATTATCTTTATAAGCATGCATTTAAAGTCCAATGTGTTTTAAATATATTTGTGTGTTCTGCTGTGTAGAATTGGATTGAAAAGTGACTGTCTTTTTTTATGCAGGTTCAATTTAGCAAAACACTTAAATATGCCAAACAACAAGCATCTGGCCTGTACTTGCACTTCTTTAATAGCTGCCCCAAATGAATGATTTTTGGGCATTCCAAACCTCTGGCATTCAATACAAACTTCAGATATCAGTGAGACCAGACTGAACTGACTACAAAAAAGCCTGGATTATAATTGTCTATCTTTAATGGAACAGTCAGAACTCTTACCAGTGGCAGATAAAGGTTTTCTTTTTTGTCTAATGGGTAGAAGTGTCCACTAAAATACCTCAGTCATTGTATTTATAGTTGTGACACTTTATTCTTTCAATATGTTCATAAGGATGAACCAGACTGGGGTAAACGCACTGCCTGAACCAATTTTTTTTCCCTGTATTTGAAACTGTTCTTTTCTATTCCAGCTTTGTATTTAATACCAGAATTTTATTTCTGGTTATTTAATGTTATTTCCTATACCTTGTTTTTTCTACAGACAATTTTTGCCTTACCTGTCTTTATGGACTAACATTAGTAACGTTTTTTCCCACGTGTTCATTAATGAAAGCTCTCACAGCCTTCACATTCAAATAATTTAGTTCAGTAGATGATGACTCAGATGCATAAACCACTTGTTTCTTTTCTTGCAATTACCCAGCTGCCAGGCCATAATAGGATCATTCCCTTGGATGTTTCATCTTAGCTTATACCCCACTTTGGCAAAATAGCCGTATCACTTACACTATACTTAATTTTTGAGAACACAGCTACTACATGAGTCATTATAAACTGAAAGTCTTGCTTTAGGACATCTATAACTGTTGCCAAATCTTTTTTTGGGATATGAGTGTGCGTGTGTAATCCAGTGAGCCAATCTGTCAGTTGCTTCAGATGACGTCACTACCTCAAGGTTAAAGCTGAGCTTTTGATTCCTTTCTTCAGAATGGAATTTCTTTTTATTATGAAGTATTAGAAAAGGCTCACAGTAGAAATCTCTTCTGACTAAACTGTAGTTGAGAGCAGCCTCAGTCACATCACATCAGATGTTCTCAATCACGTATGTCATACTCATCATCAGTCACTGCTTGTAAGCAAGAACTAAGTTACTGAGATCTTAGTGACTGAGACATCTCACTCAACTTGGGGGAAAGACTGGAAAGGGGCATCTCTCTCCATTATGTCACTCTCTTTAGGAGTCTTCTCCCAAATTCATCCCTGCTCGGTCTTTCTGTTCCATTACCAAGAAAGCAGGAGGTCTCCACTGAATTCTAGAAATTATGTGCTTGTTCCCAAGGGCCCAGTCTCATGTTACATACCCTCATTTTGATGTGCCAAAGACAAAAGTAGGTATTCTGAGAGGGGCAACTATGTCCCAAAGCCTACTGTCTCATTAGGTGACAGCAGAAATTTGTAATGGAAGCTGCCTCTAATATCTCTGAGTAGCGTAATATGATTCTGCTAAAGCTTTGACTTTTTGCTTTTTCAGGATGAGATTTGATATATTTGCTGGATGAGATGTGATCAAAATATTTTGTTTCTCTTACTCTAGTAATCTAATTGTGTAAATGTAACCTGACCCCTTTTTCTGGAGCATAACAACCAAATTGGCATAATCTGTCTGAATAGAAACTAGCAGTTATTTCACATAAAGCACAAAGAACTGATGACTCCAATGTTATTGATTAGGGAGATAAATACCTACTTTAATATGTTCCTGGAAATTTTGTTTAAATTTTATGCTTGGCAAACCATCATTGTATTGTTACCATTTTGAACTACTTTTTAAGCCATAAATAAATATGGAAGTATTTGGACATTATTCTCAAATGTCCCTGTGAATTTTCACATATAAAAAAGGTCGGAGATTCGTGAATTGCAAATCTCTATGATTTGCCTGGTGATTTAAATGAAAAACAAGATGAATGGCTACCTCCTGAGTTCTTTAATTTTCTGTTGTAGGTTACGTGAAGAATACATTTTAAACATAGAAATATGATGGGAAAGGATGAATTATTTTAATACCTTTAAAATGGCTACAATGACAATAGTTTTGCACAATGTCTATTTAACTAGATATGACACAGGCCATGTATAATGTATAATCTACTGGGGGTTTTAATCTACAGGCTACTAGTTCAAAAAAAAGTGGTTTTCTTGCTTCTTTTTCTTGCACCGAACTGTTTTTGGTATCTGTCTTATGATTTGGGAGCTTTAGTTTTCATTTGTTCTTTTCAATAGTGTCTTCCATGGTATTGTTTGAATGGGCCATGGAAAACACTGCAGAAATATTTGTGAGATTTTCTGTCTTTCATTGAGGCCCACTGTCAGGGTTAAAATCCCAGTTTCATCAGGGCCAGGATAATATTTTCCCAGGCATGATTTTGCAAGGTGGATATGCTTTCTAGAGAGCTATACATTAAACTAACTGTGGTAACTGTGGTCTTGTATCCTTTTATCATGGTTAATTCAAGAACTGGTTATTAGTTTGGCTAGAGAAGTAGAGCACTTAGGACAGGCTGCTTCGCTAGCAGATCGTGTTGTGGCTGTCACATAAATAAACCCTAATGGTATCTTTACATGTATAATTTTGTAACTAAAGGCTGTAACACAATGGATGGATATAAGGGAGCTAAACTGATTTCTTCCCTTTTCAGCTTTCAACTTTTTCAAGTTGATGACGCTTTTAGGAAAGGGGTGTTTGGAAAGCAATATGCTGGTAGCAGATATAAAATGCATCTAAATAAAAAGCCTGTTATTACTTCTGTTTGCAAAACACTGACTTGAGGTATGAAATCTCATGATTTTCTCTTCGTATCAGAGAGATTGCAATTTCAATAGTAGCTTGCAGTATAGTTATCCTACTGAAGCCGATAGCTGTTTTATCCACCTCTCAGGCTCAGTGAGCAGCAATAAAGTGTCTGCTTCTTTAGAGACAGCAGAAGCAGTAGAGCCTGTGTCGCTGCAGGGAACAGCCTGGGAGGCTGGACCTTACAAAGCCTGAGTCAATGCCTCAAGGTGTTTTTTCCTGAGAGTGGTTGAGGCCAGGATTCAAAACTGTCTGTACAAGGAGCTACACAGAGAAGGGAGAACTTGAGATGATCTACGGTCATTCCAGAGTGCCTACCTGGAAAAGGAGCCTATCCTCTGCTTAACATGAAGAATTAGAATTAGCACTGGCTTTAGATGATGGAGAACATATCAGTTGCTAGAAGGAAGTCACTGGAATCTGGTATGTCCCAGATTTATTACACGTGATTTGGTATTATGATATTAACAAATAAATTATTATTGCTGTGTTGATGGAAGTCTGTGAGCAGTCAACATCACTGAGCTACAGTTTCAGGGCATAAATGTATGCCTGAAATAAAAATTGGCACCCATAGGGTGTGATATTAAATTATGTTGGGCACCATCATTGCATTTGTAGCTTGCTCACAGCAAGCAGTGGAGATAATGAGGACTACCTATATGTTAGTAAAGGGTGAAATGCTGACCATTTGCAGGGGTGACTTCTGAATAAGGATTGAGTGGGAAAATCAGTAGTTAGTAGGGCTGGACACATGGGTAAAAGAGCTGTGGGAACGCTTTGGAGAAATATCTATGGATGGGTAGTACAGGTGTGAGAACATGTAATTGAGTTGTTACCATGTATTCAAGGTGCACCACATGCTTTCCTTAGATGCTTAGCCAAGTACGTTCTATGCTGGCACAGCTTTAAAAAGAACATGAATACATGGATAGGGGTTCATGCGTAGGTTGTAGAGGGGATCATAGACAGCAGGTCCTGCGGTATCCTGCTGCTGATGTGTGTGTCATGTGTGAAGAGTCACTGAAGTGAAGACTTCCCCTATTAAGGAGGTGTGGACGCCTCTGTGCAACAAATTGGTTTGACCTCACCCTTGCTGTTTACTGACCAGTTCCAATGTGGGGTTTAAAGCAGCATGGATCAGCTACTGCCTGCTCTTTGCATCCTGGGTAGACTTCCTTGCCTATTTCTCTGGTCATTTTATGTTCTCATAAAACAGCAGCACCTTGAAGCAACAGCACCTGCTCCTTCCAAGGCAACAGAAGTATGCTATGGAAGAAAGTGTGTCGTAAAAGAAACTCAGCAATTCTTCCTCATAACAGCAACACTAACAGTTGTTGCTGTAATTAAGAAAATGGCATAGACTGTTGTTGTACAATAATAATCTCCTGCTGCTGCATAAGTGTTGAAGAATTTATTTTCTGAGCAGGAGACATTGATCCTGTGGCAGCGTTCTGTTGCCATAACTTTGTTTACATCATAAAGAAAAAATGATAGATGTAATCATTTAATTTATGGTGCTAAGAAGTGTCAATTGCTCACTCTACCAATATTGATCTAAGGCATTCCAACTGGCTTATGCATCAGACCTTTTAAAGTTTCAGATAACTGGAAACCAAAGTAAAAGGTATAGTTTGGTAAGTATGATGTTTCCCAATTACATTTGTCTCATTGATTGCACTTCTTAATAAAATGGTATAACCAGTGAGTAACTGGTCATTATAAAGTTTTTAACAGGTATCACATGGTATAAGAAACCAGCTTAAAAAAAAAATAAATATTGGGGTGTTTGACTACAATTCTCTGCAACAGTTCTTGTAATTTGGATGTGATCAGATTCTCTTTAGTTGCAATTATCCACCTGGGAAGATCAATTTTCAGAAATAGGATCTTGAGCTAATTTATTTTTTTACATTTTAGTTTGCGTGTATGTTTTTATACATAGAATCAAGGGCTTCTCTTGAGGCTATATGGATATCCATGGTCTATCAAGAAGGAAAAATAATTAACATTTAAAGAATATGCAATCTTACAATAAGCAAGAGCTATAAAACATTAACTAGAAAGGTAAGCCTTTTTAAGGATTTCAAAGGAGTAGTCTTTAGTATTTGTAAATTCAAATTAGTAGGATCTAAAATTAGTGAAAACACCATGCAGATAAAGTTTGTGTTTGAATGCAGCTGTGTGGGAGCATTAACCTTCACAAAGTTTTAAATATGTTTGAAAAGAAAACCCACCAAAACTAATTATACACCACTTTACTTCCCACCAGCTTCCCTGAAGAATGAAAAAATTGCCCTCTTTAGGTCCTTTTCTACAGTTTATTCCATTAAAAATAGATCTTTCTTCTGCACAACAGGAAACACTGAAAGCCTGGTTTAAATTTTCAGGAAACTCCCTTTATTTTTGATCCTTTGAAATTGTAATGTTAATACATTTTCAATTAAATATGAACAACTCTCTGTGCATCTCAGCATGAAACACAAAGGGATTTTGGGACCCTTCCAATTACTAAGGCTTGAAGATTTTTCTTAATTATTTAACTTTTACAGTATTTCTTTTTATTTAAAATAAAAGTTGTGCTGTGGGGCTCCGTCCAACATGAAAATGAATATGACAGTATTCTTTTTTTGCCCTTTCAGGTAATTTATTATATAAAATCTGGATGGAATTTTATGACAGGTCTTTTTACTATAATGTTCTTTTGCTGTTGCCTTTAGTATCTGCATTGCTGCCCAAGATAAAAGCTTTTGTTTGTTCCTGAAGAAAAGATGAAGAACTATAATAAATATACGTTCAGTTACTTCATCTGTAAATAAATACGTTCATTTGATTGCCACAAAATGACTTTGACATCTTCCCAACAATTTGAGTAGTCGAGATCCTTTGTACAATATCCTGTCTAGCTGTGACAATGTAATACAAAGTGTGGATGAGTGAGAAAAAAGGTACTTTACGTGCTACAATGTCTAAATATGACTTTAGGTGACAACAGTTCAGAGAGAACCTCAGGTTGACAGACATTGGCTATATGTTCCCCAACTGTGAGTAGCAGAGCATAGGGAGAGCAGCCAACGCTTAAACACAGGTGACAGCATCAGTAACAAATCATTATATTTGATTGATACCATTTAACAGTTATTGCTTTCTATCAGTGATATGACATAATGCACTAATAGCACCCAATACGGACTTTTCACTTCATGCTCTTAAAGTGCTGTTTCATTAAATAGCTGTCACCTACAGAGCCGAGTAAAGTTGGAAGTTCAAGGTGCTGCATCCACCTAACTCTTACTCCTCGGGTTATGGCAGGTGTACTAGTGCAGCCCAATGTGGATGGATAGTGCATATATCTGCCTCTCATTTTTAAAAATATTTTCCTATAAATGGGAGAACAAAATGTTTTTGTTCTCCTTGTTTGACTCCCTCAACTTAACAATATTCTGTTGTGTTAAAGAGATTATCAGAATTCAGTTTTACTCGTAATGGTGACAAGTGTGTCCTTGTCTCTGAAAATGGTATCAGCTGCTGCAACCCCAAAGCAAGGCAGCATGCAAATTAGTTTTGATGTCTTGTAACAAACTGTCTGAGAATTTTTGTTTGAGAACATATGAGAAAAATGACAATAACAAAAACCTGAAGAATAACACAGGAGCATAAAGCAATGATATCTAATGCTGCTCCCAGTAGTATTCATCTCCACTTCATTTTACATAGTGTTATGTCCAAGGTGGTCCTGGGGCTGTGTCGTCTTATTAACCACAGTATAATTAAGAATATAGATAAATAGTTTCTGGACTTGGATTTCTAAAGTGTTACTTTAAAGCTACATACATAGCCAGTAGCAAGGAATTTGATTTTCCATTAGGAAAGCGCATTTCGTGTAGTGAAGATGGTATTCAGAATCTGTAGGTGCTATCTTTCTGGCCTTAAACAACTACGGGTGAAAATCATGGTAGTAGTGTTGGAGCTTTGGCATTTTTCAGAGGTTGTAAGTGATACCTGTTGTTTTAGGGATTCTCAATATGAAAGTCAATGTTTATCACGTTTAATAGTAAACTTTATCACTGTATATATCCTATTCTCTAATCAGAGCATGGAAAATACCAGAGGTAGATTTCACAAAGAAAAATATTACTGATGTTTTAATATAGCCATATTTTTTTCATTGAATGTAAAATGTACAGAGCTGGCAAACAATTCACTGGAATTCTGAGCTTTTGTTTCGTGGTACAGCAACATGTTTCACACTGTCTTACTAACTTTCATCTGAATGAACGTGACAGCGTCTGAATTATGGGAGCATGTGGGTCTTGTGGTCAGATAAGCTGTTCTGCCCAGATCTATATACTGCTTTCATTATCAGGTTTTTGAGGTTTTTGTCAAGTATAAAAGCTTGTTAAGTGAAGTATGCAATTGAAGTAAAATTTCTATCATACCTGTTCCCTTCCTATGTTTCAATTTGTGGGAATAAAAATCTGTTTCTTCTCTTCTGTCACAAAGATGGCGATGGTGTTATGTTAAGCAGCATTGAATAACTTTATTCGTTGCTCAGCTGTAGGCAATGGGCTGTGCAGTCCTGTTCTGGCGATGAGAAAGCTGTGGTACTTGTGCATAGTTTGTTAAACATGTTTTGCTGCTCTTTAGGAACGCAGCTGCTGGAGGCAGAGGGAGCACAGAGGGAGAGTGGTTCCTTGGTGTAGTCCACCAAGGGCTGTGAGAATAAAAGGCCCTATTTAATATTTCATAGGTGGCTTGTGGAACAAGCAACATGAAAATATGGTGCTCCTTTTGTTGAACTGTGATACTGGGAAGATGCAACAGACATGGGATGGATCATTATGCTTTTTATGATACTTTCAAGAGTTTATTCTGCTTTCTAATAACCCAGTCCTCAGATAAATTTTTTTTTTGTGCTTATCTGAGGTCAGGCAGTTTCTGGAAAAGATGCATCTTGCAGCTGGAAGTGGACTGTAAAATGTTTCCTGTCACTTCAGCTATGTAGGTCTGCAAGGAATCTAGAGGGACATACAGGCCTGAGGCTTGATAATGCACATCTATTTCAGCATTTGAGTGGGCTTGTGGAATTAGGAGTGCATACAGTAGGAAAAGTTATCTCATGGAAATGTTGTACAGATATAAGTGCTTGGGGGTTACCCTAATGGTATGGAAATATGATTCATGGTATTTTATAGTTATTTTTATTTTCAACTCAACAACAGTTTGTTTTTCTAAAATTTTACAATATTTTGGTTGTTTTTTTTTTTTCTTTTCTTTTTTTTTTTGCCAGCAATGGAGTTACTTTTGAAGATAAACTTCAAATAAACATTTTAAAGATAAGAATAGGCAAAAATAAATATTAAATAAAAACATCTTGTCAAGACTGGTGCGGTCTTTAATTAAGTGTTCTACCTTAATGGTGTTTTTTAAAGATTGGTTACTGTACTTTTATAGACCATGTGTGCTGAATATCCTTGAGTTACTCTTGAGAGCTTTCATTGATGACAGTTTGGTTTAATTTAATCCACCTAACTCTTACTCCTCGGGTTATGGCAGGTGTACTAGTGCAGCCCAATGTGGATGGATAGTGCATATATCTGCCTCTCATTTTTAAAAATATTTTCCTATAAATGGGAGAACAAAATGTTTTTGTTCTCCTTGTTTGACTCCCTCAACTTAACAATATTCTGTTGTGTTAAAGAGATTATCAGAATTCAGTTTTACTCATAATGGTGACAAGTGTGTCCTTGTCTCTGAAAATGGTATCAGCTGCTGCAACCCCAAAGCAAGGCAGCATGCAAATTAGTTTTGATGTCTTGTAACAAACTGTCTGAGAATTTTTGTTTGAGAACATATGAGAAAAATGACAATAACAAAAACCTGAAGAATAACACAGGAGCATAAAGCAATGATATCTAATGCTGCTCCCAGTAGTATTCATCTCCACTTCATTTTACATAGTGTTATGTCCAAGGTGGTCCTGGGGCTGTGTCGTCTTATTAACCACAGTATAATTAAGAATATAGATAAATAGTTTCTGGACTTGGATTTCTAAAGTGTTACTTTAAAGCTACATACATAGCCAGTAGCAAGGAATTTGATTTTCCATTAGGAAAGCGCATTTCGTGTAGTGAAGATGGTATTCAGAATCTGTAGGTGCTATCTTTCTGGCCTTAAACAACTACGGGTGAAAATCATGGTAGTAGTGTTGGAGCTTTGGCATTTTTCAGAGGTTGTAAGTGATACCTGTTGTTTTAGGGATTCTCAATATGAAAGTCAATGTTTATCACGTTTAATAGTAAACTTTATCACTGTATATATCCTATTCTCTAATCAGAGCATGGAAAATACCAGAGGTAGATTTCACAAAGAAAAATATTACTGATGTTTTAATATAGCCATATTTTTTTCATTGAATGTAAAATGTACAGAGCTGGCAAACAATTCACTGGAATTCTGAGCTTTTGTTTCGTGGTACAGCAACATGTTTCACACTGTCTTACTAACTTTCATCTGAATGAACGTGACAGCGTCTGAATTATGGGAGCATGTGGGTCTTGTGGTCAGATAAGCTGTTCTGCCCAGATCTATATACTGCTTTCATTATCAGGTTTTTGAGGTTTTTGTCAAGTATAAAAGCTTGTTAAGTGAAGTATGCAATTGAAGTAAAATTTCTATCATACCTGTTCCCTTCCTATGTTTCAATTTGTGGGAATAAAAATCTGTTTCTTCTCTTCTGTCACAAAGATGGCGATGGTGTTATGTTAAGCAGCATTGAATAACTTTATTCGTTGCTCAGCTGTAGGCAATGGGCTGTGCAGTCCTGTTCTGGCGATGAGAAAGCTGTGGTACTTGTGCATAGTTTGTTAAACATGTTTTGCTGCTCTTTAGGAACGCAGCTGCTGGAGGCAGAGGGAGCACAGAGGGAGAGTGGTTCCTTGGTGTAGTCCACCAAGGGCTGTGAGAATAAAAGGCCCTATTTAATATTTCATAGGTGGCTTGTGGAACAAGCAACATGAAAATATGGTGCTCCTTTTGTTGAACTGTGATACTGGGAAGATGCAACAGACATGGGATGGATCATTATGCTTTTTATGATACTTTCAAGAGTTTATTCTGCTTTCTAATAACCCAGTCCTCAGATAAATTTTTTTTTTGTGCTTATCTGAGGTCAGGCAGTTTCTGGAAAAGATGCATCTTGCAGCTGGAAGTGGACTGTAAAATGTTTCCTGTCACTTCAGCTATGTAGGTCTGCAAGGAATCTAGAGGGACATACAGGCCTGAGGCTTGATAATGCACATCTATTTCAGCATTTGAGTGGGCTTGTGGAATTAGGAGTGCATACAGTAGGAAAAGTTACCTCATGGAAATGTTGTACAGATATAAGTGCTTGGGGGTTACCCTAATGGTATGGAAATATGATTCATGGTATTTTATAGTTATTTTTATTTTCAACTCAACAACAGTTTGTTTTTCTAAAATTTTACAATATTTTGGTTGTTTTTTTTTTTTCTTTTCTTTTTTTTTTTGCCAGCAATGGAGTTACTTTTGAAGATAAACTTCAAATAAACATTTTAAAGATAAGAATAGGCAAAAATAAATATTAAATAAAAACATCTTGTCAAGACTGGTGCGGTCTTTAATTAAGTGTTCTACCTTAATGGTGTTTTTTAAAGATTGGTTACTGTACTTTTATAGACCATGTGTGCTGAATATCCTTGAGTTACTCTTGAGAGCTTTCATTGATGACAGTTTGGTTTAATTTAGCTACCACTACAAAGAGATTAGGTTGTCAAGAAGATACCTTACTTTTGAAGATAAACTTCAAATAAACATTTTAAAGATAAGAATAGGCAAAAATAAATATTAAATAAAAACATCTTGTCAAGACTGGTGCGGTCTTTAATTAAGTGTTCTACCTTAATGGTGTTTTTTAAAGATTGGTTACTGTACTTTTATAGACCATGTGTGCTGAATATCCTTGAGTTACTCTTGAGAGCTTTCATTGATGACAGTTTGGTTTAATTTACAAAGAGATTAGGTTGTCAAGAAGATACCGTTGGAGGTTTAGGGATTGCTGAAATCCTTCTGAAATGAAAAGTAATATACACTGTAACTTTCTTTGATAGTTCTTTCATGAAGAAACTGGATGAAAATCAACCACAAGGGAACTTCTTTTTTCTGGACGAAAGAGAGAAAAAAAATTCTTCTCATGTTTAGCAGTTAATGAAAAAAGCCCCCCAAAACCTCCAACCTAAAAAAAAAGAAAGAAAGAGGTGGGGTGGGAAGGAAGCTGCAGCTACTAACTTAACTCCTTAATGCTGAAAGGCACAATATTTTTTTTCACTGTATCACAGTGAAATCACAGAGTAATCACAGTGTTGTGATTAATGGGGTGAAAACCAGTTGGTGGCCGGTTCCCATTGGTGTCCCTCAGGGCTCAGTTTTGTGGCCAGTCTTGTTTAATATCTTTATTGATGATCTAGGTAAGGGGATTGAGTGCACCCTCAGTAAATTTGCAGATGACACCAAACTAGGGACTGTTGATTTGCTTGAGGGTTGGAAGGCTATACAGAGGGATCTGGACAGACTGGATCAATGGGCCAAGGCCAATGGGATGAGATTTAAAAAGACCAAGTGCTGGGACCTGCATTTCGGTCACAACAACCCCAGGCAATGCTACAGGCTTGGGGAAGAGTGGCTGGAAAGCTGCCCAGCAGAAAAGGAACTAGGAGTATTGGTGGACAGCTGGCTGAACATGAGCCAGCAGTGTGCCCAGGTGGCCAAGAGGGCCAATGGCATCCTGGCCTGTATCAGGAATAGCGTGGCCAGCAGGAGTAGGGAAGTCATTGTGCCTCTGTACTTGGCAGTGGTGAGGCCTCACCTCGAGTACTGTGTTCAGTTCTGGGCCCCTCACTACAGGAAGGACATTGAAGTGCTGGAGCGTGTCCAGAGGAGAGCCACCAAGCTAGCGAGGGGCCTGGAGAACAAGTCATATGAGGAGAGGCGGAGGGAACTGGGCATGTTTAGTTTGGAGAAGAGGAGGCTGAGGGGAGACCTCATTGCCCTCTACAACTCCCTGAAAGGAGGTTGTAGAGAGGTGGGGGTTGGTCTCTTCTCCCAAGGGAGTAATGACAGGACCAGAGGAAATGGTCTGAAGTTGCGACAGGGGAGGTTTAGATTAGATATTGGGAAGAATTACTTTACTGAGAGCGTGGTCAGGCACTGGAACAGCCTGCCCATGGAGGTGGTGGAGTCAACATCCCTGGAGGTATTTAAGAAATGTGTAGACACGGCTCTTCAGGGTATGCTCTAGTGTCCAAGATTATTGGTTTGTGGGTAGGTGTGGCGTCGTGGGGTGTTGTGTGTGGTGTTGTGGTTTTGGGTTTTTTTTTTTGGTTTGTGGTTGGACTTGATGATCTCAGAGGTCCCTTCCAACCATGATGATTCTGTGATACTGTAATAGGCCATCCAAATTTCTGTCACTGTAAGCAGACTGATCGGCGAAGGTATCATCCTATCGAAATATCATTTTGCTTATTTCTGTCTACACAGATGTGACCTGCTCATATCTTTGCTCAGTTAATCTCTTCTAATTCTTGTTCAGTTACTGGTGCAATGTAGTCATTGATATAAAGTCAAGCCTAAACCACAGAAGCATATTGTTCAAGGAAAAGGTGCCTTTCTGCCTTTTTTAGTGGAGCCTACTTTTTGTCAAAGATGATAAAATATGAAGCTTGTAGAAATATTTTTGTGTGTCTGCTTCAAAAATGCATCCATAAAATAAATCTCACAAACAGCCAATTTACAAAGTTGAAGTGTAATCTACGTCTTTGTTGTTATTGTAAATGCAACTGGTTTGATTCTTCCTTTAGATGTAATGTGATTTTGGAGATTATGAACAATGAGGATTTGGTAGCTTGAAAAACGCTGTTTCCTACAGGGGAGAAAAAAGCACAAGACAGAAGCACTTCCCAAAGTGTTTGATCTGTGTGGATTTCTTCTCTGGTAGAGCAAGACCCTTGCCAGAAGTCTAAGTTCATCTTCCAAATCCATTTAATATATTGACTCTCTGTAGAAAGCTAACAACCTTGCCCCCAGCTGATGCTGGGGATTTTGATGGGACATTTTTTGAACATAGATAGTCAAGATAAACAAATGTAACTTTTTGTTATTAAAATATCTTAAATGAAACAATGAAATACTCTGTATAATTTCATTTTCTAGATCTTCTTTTAACAAACTGGGTTCATCTGTACGTGTAACTGTTTGAGTATGCTTTAGTATGTACGGTCACTTCACTGTATTTGAGCGCTCTCACTTGTTAATGAGAATATGCTAGGAATGAAAACCTGTGAAACTTAAAACTTCCTATAATTTTTAGACAGACTGTCAGTGGTATGTAGTTCTGTCCTTTGCAGCCATTACTGAAAACATTTTAGGTTAATGTCATGTTTCTAGGCAAAAACTTTTAACTTTTGTTAGTTCTAGGTACAATGTAGTAAATAATAAGATGAATATGGCTGAATTTCCACTTTTAGTTTTGGTTTTGCTGCTTATATTAGTCTGAATAAATCTGACTCACTGTCCTAGTGCTAAAACAAACATAATTCTTGATCTCCCATTAGGAGGCTTGGATTCAAAGTCATGTCTTGTACTTTGTTTCAGATTAACTAATCTTTCACAAAATAGTTTATTCTTTTTTTCCACTTCAATTGATGATTTATTGTGCTGTATATGAATTCAGAATAGTTGCATTTTCCAATATACAAACCTTAACCAGAGACAGTTGTAATTAATTTGACCTCACAGACTGGCCTTGTACTGTGCTCAGACCATCTTCTGAAATCACAAATAGTAAAACTGAGCTCATTGTCCACATAAATAGAATATTTTTTTGAATGCAATTGCAGAAAAATACTGGCCAGTTGGAGGGTTACTAAAACTATGAACTTGCAATTTCTGACAATTTTTTATAATCTCTAGTGGTTTTATCTGTCTTGGGCAGTGTTTTAAAAGCTGTTTCATAGAAATTTGTTTACAGCACTTTGTGTCTTTTTTCCTGAATAGCTGTGAATCTTTAGTTGTATGTGCTGTTAGCCATCTTGTGCAGTGAGCTGCATTATCTTGTAAACATTTTGCTTTATCCTGTGAATTTCGGCAGATTGGTACCAAACAGCTATAATTCAGTTGGCATAGTTTCAAGCAAACTGAATCATAAATGGCTACAGAGAGTTTTCATTTTATGTAAGAATGTGTGGAATTTGCCCATGCAATCCCGTATAGCCTAGTCTCCTCCTGCTGTAGTTCTTTGGTTCCTTTGTCTCAAATGGAGCTCATATACTGAAAAAAAAAGCAACAAAAGAGGACAGTGGTCCTTGTAAACATTCATGGTAGCATAAAAAATGCTAGTATATTAGCCATCTATAGAAGGGTAAATAATTGTGTCCTTGAATTTAACAGTTCTCTTCCTATGATTAATTCTGAGATTATTTTCTTTTGGTCCTTTTCAGAAACTAGCTTAGATTGGGGATTTATTCATGTTGTGCAGGACAAGAACAGCCAAATGCTGGAATACCAGTTTGTACATAATATTTCTCCAGGTGAGGAATTGCACTTCATATTTGTTTGCAGATCAAAGGCAAGCATCAGAAATGCAGGTTTACTTAAAAGTAGCAGCAGGCAGCACTGAGCTTGAAAAAGTAAACTTGACCCATCATAGAGTTACATTTCTAGCTTTCTAGCTGACTACTCTTTACTGTATAACTGAACAGTCTGTAAGTTTCCAAACCTTTAAAATGGCATTGTGTAGTTTAAGCCTACATTTTCTAGCACAATATTTGATCTTGATCTGTTCAGTCTGAGCAGCAGTACTTGAAGCCTTTGTGGGCTGCAGTTTATATTAAATTGTACGGGGGACTGGAGGAAACATTGTAGGATTCAGTGGCTGGTGCGGTAGCTGTCTTTGATTTAAACCCCTAAACAACACAGGAGATGCTTGAGAAATTCTTTATTGTAACTGGAACATAAAATGAGCCTTCTTCCTACATAAGGCAAATCCCAAATCTCTCTGGAACTGTAATTGACTCAGAATGTGATTAATGTAACTTAATTGTCTTGACTGTACATACATCAGGCACATCACCACCATCTGAGTCCAGGGTGCGTTGAATCGCTGTCTAATTTCCAAAGGCACTTTAAAGGATGTCATCCTCTTTGTCTAGACACTGACACCTTTTAAGATGAGGAATACCATGTTCAGCAGGAAGACTGAAGCCCGTGTTGCCCCTTGTTTATACCAAAGATTTGATCGCTGCCTACAATACATTAGACACATCAGAATGGCATTTTCATTCATCGGCTCCTATCTGAACTGTCACTTGCAGAGAAATTGAAGAGACTGACAAAACCTTCTTCCTTTTTAACCTGAAATGAAAAAATATATTAAAAATATTGTCCATTAATGGACAGCAGCACATGGCAATACATTGCAAAGCTGCCTCTCTGATACAATCTTAAAGAATAAAGCAGAAGTACAGATGATTCACTTAGTATTTCTTTGTGTAAGCTCAGCCATAAAGTTTGAAACTGAGAGTCATTTTTCTATAACTGGTGATTTAACTGCCTGTCCCTCCCTCTTCCATGTCATTATGTAAGTGGTGATGTGTTTTTGTTTGTTTTTAATATGTCTTTACAGTAAAAATATAATAGATTTCAATCTTTTATCAGTTTGCTCCTGAAATGGAGTATAAATACTCCATATACTGTGAGGTACAGAATAGTATAGGGGTTCAAATAAGCGACCATACAAGTATATGAATTCAAACATATACACATGCATACACTTAAGAGGACATTTGAATTTTTGACAGAAAACATTAAAGACATGAAATTCATGGTTACAAGTGAAATGTACCATATGTCCTCCAGCACTTAAACACAAAGAGCACATTAACAGAGTAATTAAAGGGCACCCTGTTGTGGCTAGGTGGTGGAGGACATATGGTGTATCATGACTAACCATGAATTTTGAAGTTCATATTGTTTTCAAACATAACCTTGTTCTTTGTATTTAATATAGTGTAATTTCTGTGTGTTAGTATGTTTCAGTTGTATTGGATGTCTCAGTTTCAGTACAGAGTTCTTCTGAAATTGTCAGCCTGACAAATGCACATTTGACAACCTGCTGTTCTAATCTAAAATGACTTAAAACATTGGGGTCACAGAAGACTGGCTGGCTGATAAAGGGGCAGCACACGTGATTGTAGCTTTCCTCTGTTTCACACTTGCACTTCCTTAGTACCAGTGCAAAAGACAACATGTGACATGGAGACACTTGGAAAATGTATAGATTGTTGCTGGCAGATTCTGCATATTCCACCTCCTCTTGAAAACAGAGCAACTCTTGTTGCCTCTTTCTCTTTGACACTAATAGCAAATATCGTGCAGTCAAAATTCAGCTTAAAATTTTGATGATGATGTACAAAGTAAAATAGAATCTACTTTGCATGACCTCAGGTGAAAGATATCCAGCTGGAACGTAACAAAAACATTAATTTAGCTGTAAACATGCGTTATTCAGGCACCCAGAGTTGTTTAAGACACTTTATTTACATAGTTTAATTTCTAAACGTAGCTATCCTCTGGAAATGCAAGTGTCTATCTGAGATATAAAATCTGTGTATAAGTAAGCCTTTTGTCCTTAAGCAAACAGAATTCTGAAAGTTTTATTCTAAGACAGCAAAGTCAAATACCTATCTCAGCACCAACTGTTAGTTGAAACCAGACATTTCCCATGTTTTTTTGCTTGGATGTAGCTGATCATCATGAAGCTGGAGGCTGACCTTGGAGAAACTACAATGAGGTGATGAGTACCAGGCTAGATTTAGGTCTACCAAGATTTAGGGCTTAGGGCATTATTTATGGTTGAGATCCTTTACATAGGTAATGGTGGAGGCACTGATCCAGTTCAATACCTAGATTTCCACTGGCAGACTCCTAACACCTATGTTTTTGATGCAGGTGCATGAAAACACTGAGCCAGTCATGACAATTGCACAAGAAATTCTTGTCAGGAGTAAATTTGGCAAATGTCCTTGAACTACTTCCAACCCTATAGTAAAAAACTATTTTTCTTGCTCTTATTCCCTGTTATCGCAGAAATTAAAGCTCTTACTTGGAATGTAGGAAGTTGAGATTCTTTTTTTTTTTTTTTTTTTTTTTTCCCCTCTTTTTTGTATGTGGGTTTGTGGTTTTTTCCTTCAGTGATCTGTGAAATCCCAAGGAAGTGCTGCAACCAAACTATGGTGATACTCTCATCTATTTTCAAAGCTGTTTCACTTTGCATCAAATACTTAAAATTACATAGTACCAGAGGCATCAGATGACCAACAATATTTAATTTTATCCAGTGAAGATCTCTTGTGGAATATATATAAGTGTGTAGAGAGTGGAGTCTGCGAACTCCCTGGAGGCAGGGAGTTAGTCATTCTCCTAGGACAGGGAAAATACAGATTTCGTTCCCTCATACTGTTCAGAGCATTGAATCCAGTGCCTCCTACTCCCAGTGTGAGTAATCCAATCATTGCACTGTTACAGAAAAGTGGGGCATGAACACCAGAGAATATAAGCCCTAACCAAATTTGGCTTTCCAAGTATCTCTGAGAAACTTTAGAGAGGTTCGGGTAGCTGTATGCTAAAATCAGATCATGGATGTTCAGCTCAGGACATTAATGCCTAACTCCAGAACTTCGAGTCGTCTAATAGTTTTTCATATCTTTAAGGTTAGATAGTCCAGAAAAAATCAGTGGACTGGAGAGTTGCTCAATGCTCTGGTGGGCTTCAGATGCATAAACAGACTGTATTCAAGCTTCGTGGCCCAATTCCTTCCTGCTCTATTTGGACAGAGCTTTCAGCACTCGTTGCAGCAGGGAAGGAGAGCAACTCACCCAAAAACATAACCTGCATCTTGAGAGGGGGAAGATTTTAGTTGAGATCCACTTGGGCAAAGAAACTAATAGAACATGTGTTTGGAACTCCACAGTAATCTTCAGTGCTGTACTCCATTGAGTAAAAGGTGAAACTTCATTCTTAAGTTTAGTCTCATTTGAATCTTGACTATTAAAGATGGTTTTAGGTGCCCAATTCCAGAACATACCTAACCAGTGCTGTATTAATTGTTCTGAAACAAAAGATAGAAAGTTATCCCATATTTCTCAGATGAGAAACTGATTTTCTCTATGCAAGGTACTTCTGCATTTGGTAGTTCTATCAGCTTAGTGCTGCGTATTGTGATGAGAATTGAACTAGCAAAAGTTTTCAAATGGTTATGTTGCTATTCATCCAGTTACCTTTTCTGTTGGTTGGTTTTCTGGTTTTTTGTTTGGTTTTTTTTTTTTGTTTGGTTTTTTTTTTTTTTATTTGAGTGGGTGTTAAGCTCACTATCTTAAATAGAAAAGCGTTTAATTTAGCTGTGGGATATTTTCTGTAGAAATTAAACACTTGCCTGGGCATAGAACAATTATAGTCTCTAATATCTGGGTAATGCAACGTAGCCAACTGCAACCTTTAATTAGGTTTGCCTTCAGAACATTGCCAAGTGAGAATCTGAATTCAGACAAGTGTCCAGATCTCCTTCTTGGCATCTTCTTTTAATATCTGTGAGAGCTTATTTTCAGCTTGTTATGCTGTTAGCCCTACATGCTCTGTTACTGTTAGTAGAAGTTGTACAGGAAGAGTTTCATTTCTAAAGGTTTTTTTTACAAACTAACTTTGCTAGAATCAAAATTTCTTTTGTCTCCAATTTCTATTGACCTCATCTTCAAGGCTAATTATAAGAAACGTGTATGTTAACAACAAGAACAAAAAGTTACAGTAATTTAACTGCATAGAGATGACCTCTTATGATTGTTCCTTTTTTTTCCTTAGTGATTCATAGGTCTTGCCTTCAAAAGTGAATTTTTAATATTTTTTTTTGTTATTTTTGCATTGTTACCTTGTATGGAGCCTTTTTGTGGACAGGAATACATCTTTGATAACCAATACTCTTCTGATCAAGGAACTAACAGGGGTGTAATTTCTGTTTTGTACCTTCCATCCTAGGCTGTGCTTGAACATAAACACTGGCATTAGGTGGTGCCTTATTCTCTTGCTCCTTCTAGTTTTTGTCCCCCACCACCAATTACTCAAGCCCATACTGAGTCTTTTGAAAGATTTTTGCTGATTTTCATTTTTCTGTGGAAAAATAGGAGTAAAATGTAGTATTCTACAGCAAACCAGTAGTGATTAATTTGTAAATTATTTGTATAATTAACAGTCTAAACACATAAATATGGAAAAAACTGACACAGATAACTTCAGGGAAAATGCTATGTAAAAACCAACTCCCTCTTGAATGTGCAAGGCAATGGTCAAGGTTATGCTAGTTGCATATTTTGCTGATCCCAGGGTCTAGCCAGGCAGAAATAAAGCACAAAGATATCTTCAGGATGCCCCTTTGGTTTAATGAAGAAATATGCTGATGCTCCACAATGTTTCATCTTTGGGATTTAATCAAGGACATGAAATCTGAAAAACAAATAATGCTTTGTTTACGGAAGTTTATTTTAGATGCTACATTTTTGCTTTAAAAAGCTCATTGCTTTTTTTCCTTCTTCTTATTGAAAATGGTTGTGGGGGTAAGTCAAAATCTTATGGGAAAAGTAATCATGCTGAAATGACAACAAAGCCTACTTTTCTCTGTCTGTCAGTGGTGGCTATTAACAAGTATGGCAAATTTCAGTACTACTGCATTCTGATGCTGACTTGACGATTTTCCTGATCTCCATTTAAGGAATTATAAAAGACTATTTTCATTTAGTAATGAGATGTGATTGAAAAAAGTAGCCTTGTTAGATTATTATCACTGAAAGATACCAAAACAATTAATGGAAGTGTTCATATCTTTCATTTCTTTCTATGCAGTTATTCAATTGCAGTATTCAACCTACTTGCAAATGCAAGGAAATGTATGTCAGAAGATTCAAACCTTTCACACGCGAGTTCATTTTCTCCCCACTGCTGTTCCATTTAAATCAATGCCTGAAAGTTACTTTTAAGTCCTTTGTATCCTTTGGAGTATTTATGTAGGCTGTCAGGAAACCACCAACATTAAAGACGCAAAATAACTCCTGCTTTGAACAGAATCCTAAAAATCCAACAGAAACTTTACAATTGCTGTTAAGTATTCAAATACAGTTGTTTAATGAAGATGTTAGCAAGTGATGTTTTTTTAAGCAGTGTGTCAGTTTAACATCACTCTTCTCAAGGCAGCTGTTTCTCCAAAAAGGAAAAAATTAAAGGCATTGTAAAATAAAGTCTATCTGGTAATTTACAGGTCAGTGGGAATTGAGGGGACACTGGCTCAAATATTGCAGCTGAGGTGCCTGGACATTTTCTTAGGGATATATTCTGTTAAAAGGAAGGACCTGATCTTAAATGCCATACTGAAACCACATCCGGTGTACTGTGAAAGGTACCAAATCTCGTTGGCAAGTGTCCTTCACATATTTTGTCCTTCTTATTTTGTGGCTAGGATTGAAGGAGTTCCCAGTGAGGTGAAATGCCTGGAGTTAGCTATAATTTTACTTTAGGTTTCTTATTTTTTTGCTTACAGATTTTTTGGAAGTCCAAGTGGGAGAAGTGGTGATGAACAAAGAGTCTTAACTGTTCTGTAGATCAGAGCTGTGGTCCTGCTACTAGTTGTGATGTGTATTTCATGCGTTTATAGTTCTTTACTTTTTATAGCTATCAAAATATGAAACATTGTTGAGGGTATATAGGTTGGGATATATTTATCTTGGAGGGAAAATAGAAACCCGTGCTAGGTTTATACTAATACAGGACATTTTACCCAAATCTGTGTGTTCCCATGTTTGTGTTCACTATTTAAGTTGCTAATAGTGTATCCAGCTTCTCCCCATCTGAGGATTTGTGATTTAGATATCAAATCCCACCCTTTTAAAAGTGGGGCTGTATGGTTAGAACCCATCATGTGTTGTACAAACACATCCCACTGGCACTATTTTAGCCGTGTGGGGGGCATTAAGAGTGAGGCTTATGTTTTCTCAGTTCTTTCTCTCCCATCCTTATATCCCCAGCTCAGTTCAAACCTTCATTTGTGTAACTCCACCATCTATCTCAGATATCTTATCTCAGCAAATGAAGCTCAAACTCAGAATATGCTATCAATAAGACTCTGGTAATATTTGCAAATGTACAGAGAAAGGATTTGGAAATTGTTTTTATTGAGTATCAAAAACATAGGCAGCATTTAAGAAAGCTATGACTGAATCCAGGCAGTGTTCAACCTTAATTTTAATGTAACATTTAATTTTTCCCCTCCAAGTCATAGTTTACACAGCTCTAAATATTAATTTCATTGCATGCATTTAGGAAGCAAGTCTGATACTGTAAGTGAGCAGTGATGGTAAAATATTGGAATAACAGTGATATAGTGGGTCTTTTTAAAACATCTATTTATAGAATACTTTCTTCTCTAAGGATTAGGGGAATTGAAGCTGCTCCTTGATGCGTGTTAGTGAAGCATATTTGCTAACACAGTTTGACATACAATATATTTCAGTGTTTATGGTACCTTATGGTATGGTACTCCTGGTACACTACCTTATGGAATTTTATTTAATGTTTGTGAAGTTTTCTGATTGCTTCCCAAATAATTTATTTTTATTGGCAACTATCTTCGTGCACATGTATGGAAATAAGGCTGAAGCAGGATGGCTTTTTACGTCTATAGAATTTCCAAAGTGTTTAAAAATAATAATACATTTTTTCAGTTGCTCTTTTCTAACAATCATGCCTTTTATCAGTTGAAAAGTTGGAAAATTCTCATCTAGAATCATTGTGTGCTTTCAAATTAAAATAAAACCAATAAGATACCATAGAAATTTTCTTAGCTAGAATTTTTAAGAATCTAATGTTTCCACAGTCATTTTCAGTCCACCTTCACAGTTCAAAAATAACATTTTTTTTCTATTTAAGCCATGAAGCGTGGACTCAGCACAAGTTATATATGTTATTTCTTGCTGTGCATTGGTAAAATGTTTCTTAGTTATCTTTCTGCCTTTTATTTATATGTATGTTTGTTTTAGTGTAAACTTCACTTCTATAGTTCCTATCTGTTTGCTGCTAAGCATAATTGCAAATCCCAGAGCCATCAGCAGTGCTGGCTTTATAGAGTCTTATTTAAATCACAGTTAAAATCAAATATCAAGCAACAATGGTATGTTATTTTTTCAATAATGTTATGTCTCATTTGATGATAAAAAAGAGAGATGACTTCTCAGATAAAGACAATACGTAAGGTCCTTTCCCACATACAAAGTACACCACCATTATCCCTATTTTAATTTAGAAAATACTTGCAGCATTGCAAGCAGGATTATTAAGACTTTCCTTTAACTGAAAACATACTATAAAGGCGTAAAGCATAGTACAGCCTTTTTCTTCAGCAGATGTTTTGCTGTTTCATCACTGATTTCAGTTAAAAAGCACATGCCTGGCTATTGTATTTTATATGGCCTAGTCACGTATATGGCTCACTTCTTAAACTCCTTGACCCCTGAGGAGCAGATGGTTTGAAAAGCAAGTATTAGTGCAGCAAAAACCAACATCTCACTGCTTTCATTGTTCAGAGCCCTGCCCTTGTTTCTTGTGGTGTGGTCCCTAGTGCTCCACCCAGCCAATTTTTAATTTGCTCAAATGGAGTAATCTCTTTTGCTTGTCTTGGGAAACCGTACCGGAAACCATATCAGAAACCGTATCAAACTAGTTTAACTCTGTACTAATATATTGTTTCCTATTTTTTAAAAATTATTATTTCTGTTTATATTTCGCTACAAAGCAAAAGATTCTTTAGTAATTCTGTAATATATTGTTTCTATTTTTTTTAAATTATTATTTCTGTTTATATTTTGCTACAAAGCAAAAGATTCTTTAGTAATTCTCAATTTTACTCATTATATTCCAAGCTATTGATAAGATTCATCATGAATCACAAGAGAGGTGGAAGAGGGTAAACAGAGGTGAACAGACAAGAAAGACAAAAAAGGAAAACTAAAACTGGTGATTCCCCAAAGTAATAAAATGTGTCTCTTGGAGGCAATGAGTTAAATTTTGGAACACAGGAGTATCTTATGTGTTTCCCTCATTCCAAATATACTTTAAATGCCAAAGTAATCTCTTCTTCTATCCTTACAAATGGATTCTTATTTGTTAGTCAAAGATTGTAATGAAATCACTCAAACCATAGTCTTGTTCCACTAAGCAGTTTGCTACAGTGGGTTTGTTGTTGGTTTTTTTTATTAATTATATTCATACTGCAAGAACTGTCAGAATGTTAAAATACCTAAGGAGAGTTTGCCAACATCTATCACTGGATTAGAAACAGCTCTGCAAAACCTTCAGCAAAGCAGATAATATTCCATCATAAAATCAATAAAACTAAGCATTGTCAGCACAGTGCTGACAGTTCCAGCTAAAACAATTTATAATTTTTAAAGAAGATATATTGTAAATAGAAGATAAGAGGCTTTTTTCTCTTGGTCCATTTTGAAAGATACAGCCAGCAAACAGGACTCAGATGTAAACATTTTGCTACTGGTTTGTGTATGTCTGCCCTTTTTGGCCCCTCTCTCTTTACCCAAATATTCCCTGCCACAATTTTCTGAGATGCATGGATAGAGCTTATCTTTTGAATGGTGCAGCACACTATACTGATCACCTTGCTAATTACATTGGCTGTACACAAGAAAGAGTCCAATGCCCTATTTCCTCCCCTCCTTCAGTGGAATAACTGCTTCTAGGAAGACTGAGAAATCCCAGGGGTATAAAGCATTATCTGCACTCATAAGAATGCAGAAAGCACTACTCCTAGACGCTAACAATATCATGCACCACTGTGGTCATCTGGTGTTGCTTCTCACAGAGAACAGATTTTAAAGTAATACTGTTGGTCTGTGTTATAGTGTATCTCTAAGAAAGATTTCTGGTCTTGATTTACAGGTGTCCGGTAACAGAGATTCAGTTTTTTTTAAGATATTTTTTTTTCATGCTCTATAATCTTCATGTTTGAAAATGCACACTTTGTTCTTATTTTGTATTTCTTTACTTCCAGCTTTCAATGTCAGGCCTTTGCTAGCCTTTATTCAGTTGAATTTATGAACGTTGCCTTCTTTTAAATGTGGTAGTGTAACTCCTAGCCACCTTTTTGCTAAACTAAGTAGGCTGATGTTTTGTTGTGGTTTTTTGGTAAGTGTGTCCAACAGCAACTGTTGGTGGCCATGTAGAGCTACCCGTGCCTCTGGACGAGCTAACTTGGGTACTATTGGTCATACGGCCACTCGGGACAGCAGTGTGAGCTCCGAGGCACACCCATAAAGCTGGAGAGCTTCCTGGCGTTTTACTGCTGCCTGAGCAGGAACATGCTGTTTACCAGCAAGTAAAGTTAAAGCCAATTTGTGTATATCTATGCCTTCTAGTGTCAGCAATGACTGTACTGTAGACGTGCCCTTTCAGTGAGAGACATAAGAAATATGATTCTTCTGAACTTTTTAACTCTTTCAACTTTTTTTTTTTTTGAAAGGTGGCTATCAAAACTTCATTCTACCTAGCAGTGAAAACCTGAACTCATTGTGTGTATGTGGTCTGTATTCTTTCTTGCTACTCCTTTTTTGTCCATTGAAGAGCTTATTACCACAGTTCATTCATCCTGCTCGATGTCTCCTTATTCTAGAGTAAACCAATTTCTGTGTGATTTACTGTTTCTTCTTAGGTCTGGGATCTTGCATTAAATATTAAAATACACAGTTGCGTCCTGTAGAACCTGTATTTGCCAAATCCAGAGGCAGAGTTTTGAGTTAGATGGACCACTGGCCTGCCTCAATATGACATATCGTATATTAAAATATATGTACAAGTGATTTATCCACATCATTATTCTCAAAAATTTGGCATCTTCTGTGGATGGTACCAGGCATGTTACTATGTTTTCTAACAGTTTTTTGGTTAAGCTGCTAAAGAAGAGTAAATTTCCATGGGGTCTGTACTAGAAATATTTCATGTACAGAAACTTTTCTGGCTCACTTTAATTAAAGAAAATGGAGATTCATGACATTTGTATAGTGCTGTTTTCACTCCAAATATTATGTGAGAAGAAGCCAAATGCTTTATGAAACCTGAAGAGTGATAAGTTGATAGAGTCCTTATCTTTGCTCCTTGAAGGATAGATCCTCACACCATGACATACCCAGTAAACTACAGAATTGAAAACAATACAGTTGCTTCCATGTCGTGCTTTCCCTAACCTCTAGCCTTCCTGAGAAGTGGGATTTATTCTGTTCAAGGTCAGTACTTTGATAAGACACACTGTTTCCAGGACACAAGTTAGGATATCTGTAGCCTTATTGTTATCTCAGGGATCTCTTAGACAGAATAACTGTTTTGTGTAGGTGCCCTGTTATCTTTATGAAACTGTAATGTTATTTCTTTGAAATTATGTATGGTTCTGCAAGTCATATTGTTCACTAGTAATAATCATACCGGTTTCTTCCTTCCTGATTTTTGCATATCTCCTGTATGCTTATCTGTGGATTGTACATGAGAAGTAAAGGCCAGTTGTTGAATCTTTTTTGCACTTCAACTTTTTTCATAATACTTTTGTTGATACTGTTATATGTGTTCTCAGAACCTGTTCTTGTTCATTATTCGTGACTGAATAACAATTTGGGTAAACCTTTGGTCTGTTATGATGCAGCAGCTCTTACACAAACATATATCTGCTTAGTGTCTTCTTTTTTCTGTAACTCGTGTATTTGGTCCATCTTGAAGACTAAATATTTGTGAATGTGTTATACCTTGAAGATTCATCCAGATTCTAGAAAGAAGTGTGATGAATCACTGAGTGAGAAATCCATGCTTTTGTTTGGATTTTGTCTGTAACTGTGTGCAGTTGTAATAATATTCTTCTGCAACTTAAAGGCTTATTTTTCAAAGCATCTTTGAACAAACAGTTGGGAGCAATGATTTGCCAAACTGTAATTAAAAGGAAATAGACTCATTCTGAGAAGTGTAAACAATGTGCTAAAGATAATAAAAATAGGGTACTTAAACTGATCAGTCTTGAACCCAGAACAGGACTTGAGATCACAGAGAATTTAATTGCTGGAGTGAGACCCAGCATCTCACAGGACTTTGTATTTAGTGTCCTGCAGTAACATGTGCAGTTTCTATGGGTTTGCCAACAAATACGTGAAATTTTTTGTCCTCAGCTGCATCAGCTCCCTGTTGCTTGTTAACATACTTTGCCAGGAAATTCATGGCATTTTTAGGTCTTCAGCTGTGTATTAATCAACTCCCTGTTGCTTGTTAACATACCTTCTTTTTCCTATCTGTGATCACAATTTTTTGCTTTACAAGTAAAATTTGAAAGTAAAATCTTGGCCTACCCAAAACTAATGTCAAAACATCCTATTTCTTAAAAGCAAAGTGATAATTGAAGCTGTGGATTTCTTATAACGCTGTTCTCACAACAACTTTGCAGAAGCTGTTATCTTGAATCTGAGAACTGTGGGTCCGTATTTTCTTACTGAACCCTTATCTCATATTTTCCAGTTGCCTTCTCTGGTCTTAATGTTTTGGGAAGAGCTTCCAGTAATTTCGTGTGTTTTCATTCATCTAAGAAACCCCATCAGATATAAGAAGTGGAAGTGGGGACGGGTGGCCTGGGAGGAGTACAAAGATGTTCTTTAAGCATGCGGAGATGGGTTAGGAAAGCCAAGGCCCATCTCGGGCTGAATCTGGTGAGGGCAGGGATAGATGTATCAGTAGTGGAAAGAAGACTAGGGAAAATATGGGCTTGCTGTTGAATGAGGTGGCGGACCTGCTGATAAACACATAGAAAAGGCCGAGAAACTCAGTGCTACTTTCTTATCAATGTTTAATGTTAGGACCAGCTTTCAGGAATCACAGATCCATGAGATCAGTGACAAAGTCTGGAGAAGCAATACTTGCACTCTGTGGAGGAGGGCCAGGTTTGGTAATATCTAAATAAACTCAAAGTTGGTGAGACCTGATGGAAGCACATCCAAAGAAGAGCAACAAGGTGGTGATGGGTCACATTCACACGCAAAACTCTCATGAGGAGCGGCTGAGGGAACTGCGGTTAGTTAGCCCAGAGAAATGAAAGGTCAAGGGAGACCTTATTGCTCTCTACGACTACCTGAAATGAAGTTTAAGTGAGGTGGGTGTCAGGTTCTCTACCCAAGTAACAAGTGATAGGACAACAGGAAATGGTCATAAGTTGCACCAGTGGAGGTTTAGATTGGATATTAGGAAAAAATTCTTCATTGAAAGGGTTATCAAGCATTGGAACAGGCTGCATAGAGAGGTGCTTAAATCACCGTCCCTGAAGGTATTCAGAAGACAGGTAGATGTGGTGCTTAGCAATATTTAGTGGTGGACTTGGCAGTATTAGGTTAATGGTTGGACTTGATCTAAAAGGTCTTTTCCAATCTAAATGATTTTATGATTCTATGAATACAATCCAATTGCTGAGGGGAGCTGGTGGATATCATTGCAAAGCCACTCTTTAAAAGGTTGTTGTGATTAGAAGAGGCCATTGGATGGGGCAGAATGCACCTTCAGAAAGTTGGCAAGTGATACAAAACTGGGAAACGTGGCTGATAGACCAGATAGTTGTGCTGCCATTCAGAAGAACCTTGACAGGCTGGAGAAATGGGCTGATGAGTATCTCATGAAGTCCAACAGAGGGAAATGCAATGTCCTGCACTTGGGAATATGGTATCCCATGCACTGTTATAGGCTGGGGATGATTGGCTGGAAAGCAGCTTCTCAGAGAAGGATCTGGGGATCCCTCTGGACAGCAAGTTGGACATAAACCAGCAATGTGCTATTGTGGGTAAGGCAGCAAACAGCATCTTGTGCTGCATGAGGATGAGCACTGCTAGAAGGACGAGGGAGATGATCCTCTTTCTCTTTTCAGCACTGGGGAGGCACATCTGGAATCCTGTATCCAGTTCTGTGCTCCCCTATACAAGACAGACATGGACAGCTCATTCTCACAGAGATGGTTAAAGGACTGGAGCACCTCTCATATGAGAAGAGAGTGATACAGCTGGTACTCTCTAGTGTGGAGAAGAGAAGGCTCAGGGTGGATCCTATCAATGTCTATAAATACCTAAAGTCAGAGACTAGAGAAGACAAAGTCAGGTTTTTCTCATTGGTGCCTAGTGACAAGAGGCAATGGGTGCAAATGGAAATTCAGTAAATGCCATTTTAATGTACAAGAAAGCTTGTTTTAGTGGTAAAGATGGTCAAACACTGAAACAAGTTGCCCAGAGAGGTTGTGGAGAGATTTAAACCCCACTGAACACATTCCTGAACAACCTGTACTAGCTGCCCCTGTTCTGAGGAGTTGGTCGGACTAGATGATCCCGAGACGTCCATTCCAACCTCAACCATTCTGTGTTTCTTTAAAATCTAGGAAGAAAAATGAATGAGAATAGAAGATTTTCTTGGTTAGACTAACAGCTTGCTGTTTAACTTAAAATATGTACAGTCATTTTTCTCTGAATCACTTTTATAATTATTTTGATATATTTTGTCATGTATTATCATTTTGAAATATTGGCTCATTCAGAGACAATTTTTTTTGCTTTAAAAATGTGTCTTTTTGTTATATTTCCAGGATGTGTAATGAAAACATGAGAAAGAAAATTTGCCTATGTAGTTTCTAAATATCTTTTATGTTTCCTTGCACTGTGAAAGAAATCTAATAGTCTTATAAAGAAATATCTATCAATAAGTTATTTTGTCAGAGTAAAACCATCAGATACCTATGAAGTGCTTCTCATAATTTATCTCCATGTTTAATTTTTTATTTTATTTTATACATTTGTTAAGCATGAATGCTGGGCTTTACAGGGTTCTTTTCATTCAAATGCACTACTGTAGGGATATTAAAAATTGCAACACTTTTTTAGTCATGTGTTTGGCATAAAGTTTATAGGGTTTTATAATAGGAGAGAAGTTTCTGCATTTAGAAAACTGTACGCTTTTGACTGGAAATGTAAGTTTTATGGTCAATTGCTGGATAGGCACAGCTGTGGTTTCACACTGGGTTTCTCTGTAGGCCAGACCTGTCTACGAGAGGTTCTTTTAGCCATTCCCCACCTTCCTGCCAGTATGTTTCCTCTCTTCTCTATTTCTGCACATGTTTTTGAGATCAGGTTATAAATTGACAACTGAGGTTGGTTAAGAGGTACTTTTAAGTATTTATTTTTTTTTAAGAAAAAACAAAACACAACTCTGGATCACTTTACTGGTTAGCTTAGATTCCAGTCCTACAAACAGGTGGAAGAAGGATGTGGTTGGAACATCTTAATTTGATTGTGTACCCTGGAAAATTAAATCATGGATCACACTTTTATATTATTCTTTTTTCTATAAATTGTATGACTCTGTGCATACAATAGCGTGCATAGATCTCTTGGTAATCTGATCTGAAGAAGAAAAGATGTATTGTAATTATTCATTTTTATTGATGTGTAGAAATTCAGCATCCAAACTCAAGTTTGGATTTGTTAGTGATGCTGCATCGAAGTGACCGTGGCAAGTGCTAGGTGATGGCTAAGTCTCATTAAAGTAAGGAAGTTTAGCACCCTGTGCAATGGCCCCTTTTATTCAGTGAATGGTTCTTTTTCTCTTTATTTTTATATCCTTTATTCTGTGTCAGTTAGTAGTAAAAGTATTTGAATTTCCTTCTGTAACATGATTCTTTTTGCTTCAACAAAATCAGGATTTTTTTTCCTCAGTCAAATTCAGGAAAATACATGGATTAAATGTTCTCACTGGCTGACTGGGAAACATTAAATGAAAGGAATGCTCTCTCTTTAGTGTCCACTCAAGATAAAATGTTTTGTTTTTCTACATTACACCATTCTGATAGATACCATTAGTTTTCCTTTTGACATTTCTGATTTAGAATGTGTGTGATTTTTTTTTTTATCTTTATCAGAATTCTTTTCATCTTTATTCTAAAAAAGAACAGAAATATAAGTCAAGATATTGACCTTTTTAGTTAATAATTATGTTCTTACAGAGTTATTACTGACTTTATAATTGACACAGTGTCAAAAACTGTCAAGAAATCTGATTTGACTAACAAAGAGCTCCCCTTGTAATCCCCTTGGACAGCCTGCTGTCTCCTGAAGAAGAAAGGCCATTCAGGGTTTTCTATCCCTTTTCTGTAATTTATTCATATATTTATGAATTCTGAATGTCATTGCTTGGAGGCCATCTTCAGGATTCAGTGGATTTGGTTTACAGACGAAATGCTTCAAGGTTTGCCATACTTTGGTGGGGGGAAAAATGCGTGTTCATCAAGATTGGTGGTAATAGTATTTACTAATCACAGTTTTCCAATTTTTTTGCTTATAATGCAATAATTGCTTATCTTGCTATGAAGCACTGCGGTACCATATGTGTCTGCATTTATACATGACTTTTACTGTGGAAGAAAACCTTGGAGAAGGAGCTATTGAAATTGTGGGAGGACTTGCTTTCTGGCTTAGATTGTCTTGTATTTTTTTCATAGGAATGAGTTGATTTCTGTGGTCTTGGTGTGAAGATATTTCTAAAAGTATTGCCCTTCGCTGAGGTTGATTATCCTATTTCAGGCCTCCAGAAATGCATAAAATGAAGATTGTTACTTCTTTGATATATGCAAATCCTAACCCCATAGAACTACTTTCTCCTCTAGGTTGAACACAACCATGAGGTCCACAATCTCTGTTTCCAGGAAAACACTGATAAAAGAAAGATGAGCAACAACATCTACCATCATTACTGGTTATTGTTATTCACACTTGCAAGTCTTCTGAGGTTGTGGAGGTGACCTACATAGGACTGTAGTAATTTTTGGAGCATATTAGTGTGGAGCATTACTATCTGTATTCTTTTTCCGGGTCACTGTGTAAGCCATTCCAAATACTTTCAGAATGTCTGGATTTGCGTACTAATTAGTCTGAATCAAATATTCATTACATCCATGTTGATGGGATTGGTTGAAGATCTGATTAACCTTCAAGTGGCTCAGTGACTAAACACAGGTTCTTGTCTAGCTGATGGGATAATTTCACTGCTATATGTATTTCTTGTTCCTCTAACATAAAATTATTCCAAAGAGATGCCCAGTCTAAGCCTTCTTTGACCTTAGTTAGGCATAATATAAAAATCTAAAATAGAGCAAAACTATCATTTTTAATAGAATAAAGAATAAGCCATACTATTAAATGAAAGGAATATTTTTTTTTCTTTTGAGGGAATGGAAAAGGCTATGAATACGCTGAAGGTTTTTTTCATGTCATGTTCTTATAAACCTAACGCTATGGTTCACTAGGATTCATCTTTGAAAGTTATGATGATGTTGTAATAGAAAGAAAGCCACATGGAGGTAAATGTGAGTTTGCATGTGGTGTGTGGGGAGAGCAAGTCATTTCCATTGAGCATTCTGAAGCCCATTGAAGGGACGGTCACTGCACTACCGTTGGACCTTTCAGTAAAATCCAGGACTAAGGTTATTGAAGTGTCCTATTCAAATATTCAAAATTGGGAAAATACTCAGAATAAAGATGAGTGTAAGTCCCTTATATGTTCCTTAGCAGACAAATACGAGTTCTATAAAGCTTAACAAAACCCAAGAAGCAATGCACAATTTGTTCAATAAAATCATTACAAATATTGTAGTACTATAGCAGCAACATGCACTTATCAAGGAAATGTTCCTAAAACAATAAGATGATTTCAATAAACGAGTCTTTAATATCTCTAAGCATTAGAATATTTAATTTCAATTTTGGTGTTATGATGGGGAAAGTAAATTAACTTGTGAAATTAATCATTTTATTTTTAATGAAAAAATACAAATACAGAAGCAATTCTGTATCTATAATATGACTTGAGGGGATGATGATTTATATTAAAAATAATATTCTGCTGGAATTTCTGCTACTATTTGAGATAATTTAATTTGTGTCATTTGCATATGAAAATATGCATTGAACTAGCAGCAAAATAACCTTTACACAATTCTATAATAGCATAAAATACAGTACATTACACTTTCAGTTATTAAGAATAAAAATACTCCATCTAATTTTGCAAAGAAAATACTTCATACATTTTTTTTAAAAACAAAGAAGTTAATATACAGTGTAAAAACTTGTATCAGATCTTTGCAATTTGTCTTGCTTTGTTATCAGCCAGAGATCTGAATTAGCTAAATGTATTTTCAGGTATTTTATTATGTAGCTTTCTCTTTTTGATAAGCTTCCTGAAGCAGAGGTGCATCCTGTATTTTGCATGCTTTCCAGTAAGGTCATCTACACAATAGCTCATATAGTCTACTAGAGATGGACATGATAGAATGGCTTGAATCTGTGTTGTACTCCTAATACAAGTTATTATACTCCTATTGACTAGACATTTTCTCTAACAACAGTTCTTCACTGTCATATGAATATCTTGCTAATAAATCAACAGTCAGCATTCTTCATGAATGCTTGGTCTATTACTATCATTGAGAACTCTCATTGATAGCTGATTAGTGCCATTAACTGCAGAAAGGGTGGGCTCTGTTTCTTTATAATCTCTATTTTGTCTTGGCTAGTGGTACATCCATTGTGGTAAATGGATTCGGAGTGTAAAATTTCCCTTGGAGTGGGCCAAGATGAGGTGATTATCAAAAATACACTGCTGAAAATACTGAGGGATGTCTTTTCCTGTCTGATCCTTATATGATTTGGGCATGTTGTATAGATTCCTAAATAGCTGTTAAAAGTTTTTCTAAAGCTTCTCCCAAATTCAACCCTATTTAAATGTACTGTATAATGTGTGGGTTTTTAAAATTTCTTTCAGTCTGCCCTTTCATCTCTGCTGGGTTAAGTGAATGATCCCGGGACACCCAAAGTGAACACTGGTCTTCTAGCCAAAGTGCTATTTTCACTCTAAATTCAAAAGATATTCCTAAAAAGAGCATTTTTGCATTCTAGTAGCCAGGTTCTCTAATAATTCCGAAATTATATTTCTTTTTTCCTCTAATCTATACCCTGACAACAGAACCCAGGCCTACCATGTTGACTCAGATCCTACACGGCCTGGATTTTACTCTCTCACCTTCAGAAATCTGCCGTAGGTTTCTGACTCCCCTCAGCAGTCTGTCATGCAGTCCTTCCCCATCATGTTTATTAAAAACACCCACTTTCCCACAAGTTGGCACGCTCCTCCTGTGTTTACAGAAATTTCCCCTAAGCATTTGGCCTACGTTTTAATTGGCTTCTGGAAGGTTGTTTTTTTAATATAGCTTTCTGAGGTACTATAGCAGTATCTCTTTCTTAGTGACAGCAGTGAAATTTTGGTGAAGGCCAAGAAGCAGCTATGTGAGAAGAGGAATTACTTCCTGCTCCTCTGGCTCTTTGAGTGTGACTGTCTCTGGACATGTGGCCTAAAGCAGCAGAGGAAACCTTCCTCCTTGTTTAACCCTACTGTCCTTTGTCTCTGGGGGTTGGCACATAACACAAATCTGTGCTGAACCCACGGGGTGAGATTTGGCTGCCATCACTGACTCCAGAAATTACTGTTAGTTCCCGTAGGAAACCAGCAGCTATCCCTTGATCTCTGTTCCCCGCCTTGCAGTAGTGGTTTTTATTCTGTTTAAAAATCCAAAAAGAATAATTCTCCTTTTCTTAAAAGTTCTCTTTCTCTCCTCTGCACATTTTATGATCTTGAAATAACTCCATTCCTCCTTTTGAAACTTCTCTAGATTCACTTGCAAAACGCAATATATGTGACCTCCTCCTCTGACAGTGTTAAGCATTAGGTCTTCTCAAAATGTCACTAGTCTTTATTGCCTTGTAAGTCTGCCCAGCACTATGCTTAGAAATAGAGCTTTGTGCATAATTTTATTCACATTTCTTACTTTTAAAACACTTATCTTTTCTTTTTAGATACTTATATCTTTTGGAAGTTAAGTCTTGATACATTTCAAAACAAGCTGTGATTTTAAGACAACCTTAGTGTTTTATTCTGAATAAGTCAAACCAAAATGCTTATTTTTCCTTATCTTCCCCTCCCCCCCCCCCCCCCCCCCCTTCTGGATGAAATCTCTTTTGAATAGTTTAAGTCATTCCAAAGTTGCCTTTTTACATAAGCACGCTTACAGGCCAACTATAAATAAAAATTGCACAGTTCTAGTTGAGCGCCTCATAATTGTTAATAAAGGAAGTAAATACTATCTGCTTTGTGTTCTCCCTATTCTGTAAATTCTTCTACACGTTATAATGAAGAATAACATTTAAGAAGGAAACAACATAAACCCAAGAGTTTTTAAAAAAGAATAATCTTGAAAAACTGAACAGACACGTAGGCAGATCAAATATAATTAGAAGGAAAAGTACTTTTTTTCCTCCCACTATCAAGATAAAATGCAAGAGGAGATATGCTAGCTCTTTTCTGGTGTTGATTTAATATTACAGAAGGGTTTCATTTTATGGCACAGGCGGTTTACCTCTGTGAAGAAGCCTTCTCCTTTCTCAGCTTTTGACAAACAAGAAATCAAATCAAAAATCTATTAAAAGACTAATTAATTTGATTTTCCTGTATTTTTTCAGAATACAACAAATATGCATTCTCTTTCTCAAAAATTACAGAAAAGTTGATAGTCTTTTAAAACTAAAAATTAAAATGCCATCTTTTGTACTTACTTTATAGATGGTATTAGACTTTCAGTACATGAGTAATATAGCTCTGTGCGAGATCTATGCTGTCTGCCATTGTAGCTAATAAAGGAAACCTTACTTTATAAAGTAAATACTTTCTACAGCAACAAATTTTCTTTAATGGAAACCCAGCAAACCCAGAGTAACTGTGATTTCCCCTCAAGAGTGACCTGTATCAATTTTACAGATTAATCATGAGTGATGTAGAAAAACTCTCCTTGAGAAGTTACCTCTTACCAGCTTTATCTGCTACGCCTCTAGTAAAACCGAAACTAGCCTGAGGAGTTCAAGTTAGAAGCCTGAAGAGACTGCCAAGAAGAATGAGTAGTTTTACAGCCACTCACAAAGTTGACACCTCTTGAGAAAAGTCTCAGGACCCAAGTGCCCCTTGCATCAGCATCTCCTCATGATTTTAAATAGGCTCTAGACAGGAGACTTTTCTTACACCCTAGGCAGGTGGCCTTTAGAGGGCCAATGTTGTCCTTAAGCCTCCTCTCTAGAGACCTTGGATATGAAATTATTGGATTTTCTCTGAGTTGTCCCCACCTTGATGTTCATTGCCTTATAGGCCAGTACTGCAATTTTATAGATTTATTGGTCTGAGTGTATAAGGCTCAACGTGTGTGTGTGTGTGATTGCCAATTCCAGCACCTCAGAGTTCTTTTTATAACAAAGGTTTACCTGTTCTTTCTTCTTCATGCCTCAGGTATAACATTTCCTTCTCATCTAAGTCTTATGGATTTCTGTAAGATATGTGTTTTGTTTTAATACTTATTGTGACTCTCTTTTGTGCATTGATCTTTATATCTTTACATGTATGGTTTGGAATTATTGTGACTAGCAGATTTCCTGAGGACAAAAACTGAAATCCAGGTTTATGTACCAGAATCATAGTCTTGGCCTCCAGAGTGTAAGCACACACAAATCTTTTATGTGAACTGCAACAGGGCCCAGAGATCTCACTGTAAAAGTCAGATTTTGTAAGATTCTATACAGTCAGGTGAAAGAAAGTAGGCCCTGCTTGACAAACGTACAAAAAAGATATGTGTAGCTTCTTGAGAATGTCAGCAGACCAATGCTTTGTGTTAGTCTTGTTTCCTTCAGGAATGGCATGAGGCAGAACGATTCAACAAGGTTGCCAATAGTTCTGGAATAATTTCCATCTGTGGCACTTCTTTGGTGCCCAGGTGCTGATAGCCAGAGAGCAGCGTGGTTGTGAATACTGTGAATGCTGAATGTTCGCTGTGTTTTTAGTGACAGTGGAGCTGTTTGAGACGAGATGACAAAACATAACTGGCGTATACTGAAAGACTCGAATCAGGCAGATACTTTCAATGTCATATATCTGGCATTTACTGGAATACCTATTCTAATGGATGTCACTCACCATCTAGCGTATGTGTCACCGCGCGACTCTTTATGCCAGTTCTGTTCCAAAAGCTGTTGCCTGCTGCTCTATTCTGGCTGATGGTAGGGGAGAGAGCATTTTACTCTTACTGAAAAGGGATCTACAATTATTTTTTGCCATGGGATAGTATTTATTTCTGTAGAAATTTCAGGTAAGTTAAATCCTTCAAACTCCTGATGGCAGGCCAATTCTGTTGTTTTTTTACTGTCCAAATATGTGTTATACAGGGACTTTATGCTCCCTGAGGAATGGAGCACCAAGCTGTCCTTTGTTTTCTCAGGACCACTGGAGGTGATGGGCAGGCCACGTGAAGGTATCTCTGGGTCAGTTGTGAAGGTATCACAACAGGCTCATAGAGTGAAAGTTGAGTGTGGGTATACTTCCTCACAGACATAGTACAATATCACTTGCATTTTCTGTGCATGAAGTGTGCTCCTCGTCAGCGCGGGCAAGTACAGATTAGAACATAAAAGGAGTTTTCCAATCCAGTGGAGGTATTTATTGTTTGAGGCTCTTGAGGAGAATCACCAAAGCAGTAAGTCCAGCCCTGCTTGCAGCCTGGCTGGCGATGCTGCTTTCTGCAGCCTTAGTCCTTCCAGTAAAATAAATGAATCTGGCCATCTGTATTTACACCCATTCTCTCACCAGTTCCCGGAAAGCTCTTACATTGCTTATATATACAGTACTTTAATTATATGGAAATTCACTAGTCACAACTTTAATGAATAACTTTTCTTGAATTCGAATGAATAAGATGCTGATGGCTGTTTCTTTGTACACAGCAAATGTTACTTATATAAAACCCACAGTAAATCAACAGCATAAGCTGATTAAATTACTAATTTGTTGCAATGACTATTCCCACACCTATCATAACACTGTGTATTTAATTGTCTTTTACCCTAAAGCAGGTATGGTTTTTTGGGTTATACCTCTACGTAGGAAAACTGTTTTTGAATTTTTATGTTTGTTTTTTGTTGTTTCTGTTGTTTGGAGGGGTGATGGTTCTTTTTTCTTTTCTTTTTCCTTTGCAGCTGGTAAAACTAGCAGCAACTAGCATGTGTCTAGTGATTAAGACTTTTTCTCTTTGTAATTGTCAGATTGATTGGGACAATTGAATGATAATGAAAAACAGCTTGTTCCCTCATTTCCAGAGGTGACACTTTCTGCATAATACTGCAAAATATAACAAAAGGGTTTTCTTGGACGCTGCTTAAAGTTAATTGACAGCATCTGTTGTTTGGAACAACGGAGAGAAATAGCATTCCCTTGGCTCTTGGGCACGTTACTCAGGATTAGGCACTGTCACGCCAGCTGATATCTGAATACACTGTATCTGTCCACAGGGTCTTAGCTGGGCTTTCTCTTATATCAGGGTTCCCCTTTATACGCAGCTGAGTTGGAAAAAATATTTACAGTTCATTAAATTAATGATAAATGTCTTGAAAAACGTATAGGCTTCATTAAAAAAAAAAAGACAAATTACAATAAACAATGGGGTATTGAAATAATATAATAGTTATGAACTGTCTTTTATTTCAAAGATCGAACAACAGACCTCCACTGCCATTATTTTATAAGTGCTTGAGGTCTATATATCTATAACAGCAGTAATCACTACAGGCATGGTGTTTGTTTATTCTGGCAGATAAAATTCTAAGTAGTTTTAAGAGCATGTGAAAGAAATTTTCATTCTGCGTTTCTCACAAAAAAAAAGACATAGCTTAATTTTTCTCTTAGACTGCCTGTATGTGTTCCGAGAGCCTCAATATCATTAAATATGTACATCCTTTTATCTTTTGGCAAACTTTTACATTCATTGCTGCTCTTTAGTCAGATGTGCATTTTTCTTTATGAGATTTAATATTTCTCTTTTAAAACATTGATCAGTGTCCAAAGTCACTTAAGAGCAGTGGAAAAATCAATAGCAAACGCCGATTGGCTGACTTGGAGGCTGCTGCTGCAGCTGATCACCAAGAAAGCAGTGATTTGATTTGATTTTGCATTTTCAAGTCATTCTTTTTCTCTGTACTGTCTGTCAGTAAACTTCAAAATTGCTGATTTGAAAATAAATGAACACATGTTACTGTTTAAATCTGTTTCTTTTACTTTTTTTTTGGTACTTAACACAAAACGGCATACACTAATATTAGCATTATTATTGCTAGATGTCTGCAGGTGTGTGGCGAACTCCAAGCTGAATTCAAGGTCAGATACTTTATGATGTAAACTCTTGAAGTCAAGATTTGTGTTTACATGGAAGGTTCATCAATCAGCATATGTTAATGAGCCAGTTTTTTCATGTAATTCTGGCAAGTAATTTGACATTTTGCTGTATTACTCTTATATTGAGCTCAGTATCATCGACAGTCAGATATTGAACTGATTGTAATCAGAACCAAGAAAATATTTCGTATTCTATGCTGTAACGTACAATATGCTGTAATGTAAGATATTTTCTATACCGTAAAATATAACAAATTGCCTTTTTTCTTATTCTGGTCTCTTTAGATATTGGTACTATTACTGAATTAAAACAGAACTAGCTTTTTGCTTGGGTTTATTCTTCTGTTCTATTCAAGTTTGATGATGAACTATATTTTATTGTTTGTGTGTATAAATAATGCCTTGGAGAGGAAAGGGACTAAAAATGCTAAAGGTTATAATAAAATGCAGACTAGTCATATTGTGTTAAATTAATTTATTCTAAATTATGCTTTTAAAATATGTCTGGTTTTATGTACTCATGTGGCTATTACTGCATAGTGTATATAATAATCTTTATACTAATGCTTAGATCATATTTATAAATAGAAATAGCTATACTAAAACAGTGTGGTGTTCTGTTTCAGAATTAAGAAAAACTACACATTTAAGGGTCATGTTCTTTGTAATATCTGAATTTAATAACTGAATTTTAACACGTGTTGTAATATAAATGATGCAAGATGCACTTTTCTGTACTTACACCTCAACAACAGATCCAAATGATGTTTTAAAGAGAAACTGTAAAGGTTTTAAATATTCATACTATGTTAATGATGCTACTAGAATATCAAGAAACATGGGTTTAGAATGATATAATTTGAAAGTCCTTAATGTAATTGAAAAATATCTTAATGCCATAAATACTGATACAAAAGTTCAGGAGATATGTTTCTCCCCTAATACTTTCTCTTCCCTTTTGGCCTGGTTAGGGCTGATCTCAGCAGTGTCAGTAATTATTATTCTGATGACTTGCCCCTGAAAGGCATTCGCTTGTACCTGTGGGGACAGAGAATCCATTTGCCTGGCGCCAGGGAGTCGGAGGCACAGGCTGGCGCCAGTGAAGAGAAGGGAAAGATGATTAATATGTCTTATAGATTCACTGCCTCTTCACTTGTCCTAGACCTGCCAGTAATTCCACTCCCCTGTGGTTCCACCTTGATCACAGATAATGGAGGCAGATTGAAAGTTTGAAGACACAAGCCTTTCTCTCCTCCTGAACTGACATTACTCACCCAGGCTAAATGAGCTGTACAACCACCAGCACCTGCCTATGGGAAGGCATCTCAGTGCACTTAGCAGTAATGCTGCAATAAAGCAGCAACTGTACTCTAATTAACCAGGTTTCTCTTTTTTCCTTTTTTTCTTTCTTCCTTTTTTTTCCTTTTTTTTTAACTGCACAGCAGGCTGCCATTAGCAAAGCTATGATATTGCAATGGAAACAGGAACATAAGTGTTCCTTCACCTCTGCAATTTATTATAACATGCCTTTTCCTTTTTATTTCTTTACAGAAATAGTATAATACAAGGTTATTTTGTAACAGTGCAGTAGCTGTAGCAATCTAAGAAGTGAAATTATGAATGTCAATGAAAAAATAACTCTGTAAAGAAAATCTGTTAAAATATTCTTACATAGGTGTATCTTTTTAAAGATAAACTCTTGTTACATACTGTTTTTTTTAAGCTAATCTAGTTTTTGTAGTACAAATGTCAAAGTATAATCTCAGAAGACCATCTTTGCAAAACAACTTTTAAGTGTGTATAAGCGTATTGGTAACAAAATTAGCTTTATTTTAGAGACAATACAACAACAGCAGAAAACAGAGTAGTAAGTTTCTAGGGGCTTTTTTGGGTGATGTCACAACATACAGTGAAATACCTTATGCATGTGTATATGCCTAGTTTGCATCTTACTTTTAGCTAAATGCCTTTTTCTGAATCAGATTGTTAGAGATAAAATGGCCTTTTTCCTTTCCAAACCCAGACTGAAAGGAAAATATAAAAAGGTTTTGCACTGGGAAAAGACATTGTCTTATACAGTCTCCAGAGGGATACGTCATAACAAGAACCTCCAAACATAAGATTTGTTTTGTGTCCATGAAGTATTTTGCTCTGTAGTTTTCTGTCTTAGGGATTGAGTTTTTTACAAAAGAAATCTGGTATTTTAAAAGCTCTCTGATTTCACGGGAGAAAGCCTGACAATCCTTAGTGGGCACAGTAATTTTTTTACACCTTTGACTTGTTTTGATTTTGAAGTTTGTAAAAGCAAATCTGTATTGTTTAGGTAGTGCCTAACTGTTTAAATCACATTAGGCAGTATGTTGTATGTAATTGAACTTCTAATATAGATACTCTAAGAATTTTTAGATAGTAAAAAATACTCCAGTTAAAATAACAGATCTGTATCTTCTAACTACTGAAGAAGACTAGGTCTAGCTAGAGAGCTAAATTCCAGAACTTGGCAGACAGCCTACTTTCATATAAGAAAAGTGATATCATTTTTAAATATCTAGGGTATTATTATGAGTAAGGAAGAGAAGAGGAATAAATAAACAGTGTAGTCCCATATATTTTCAAATGCAATACAACACGGAGTATAAATCTTAAGAGTCAAGTTTCTTTAGCAGAATAACTAATAGATACTGTATAAAATAGGAAGTGTTTACATGCTACAAGGTCATAGAGAGTAATTTTGTCAGCAACAGAGAATGCAAAACCTATTAAAAAAAATAAAAATCTCTATGTCATTTCTCACCTTCTGTTGCCACTGGAGAGATACCAGTTTGGGGTTGACCTTTGAACTTCCAATTCCTGTTCCTGCTGGCTGGCTTCTCAAAAGGATTGGCTATTGCAGCACCAGTGGCAACAGAACTGAGTTTATTGTTAGGAAAAACATGGCCTGTTCAAATGGAAATTCTGTACTCAGAAGTTGTAAAGGTGACCAAGCTGTTTTTGGGCAAAGGTTGGTTTGTCAGAACCAATAATGGGGGAAAGTTGTAATGATTTTTCCAAGAAAAAATCCCAATTTTAGTTTTGTGGGTTTTTTTGTTGTGTTGTGTTTTTAAGGCATAGTATATTAAAATTTTATTATTATTCTATGCCCCATTGTGAACTTTATACTCCTGATCCATAACAAATTTTCAGACAGGTATAAGACAACTTTCACTATTTCTCTAGGATCAAGGGGTCCTAAAGATTCACATAAGAGTCTTCAGTAAATTACAGAACCTGTAAAAAAAGGCTTTTATCTTTTAAAAAACGAACAAAAGAAAGTACCTGCTCCTTTTAAAATTGAGATTATTTTTTTTGTTACAAAAATAGTTCCTTGCCAAACTTGCAATTTCAAATATAATAGGTGAGATAATATATCCGATTTAAGTTATCTTAAAAGATGGAGGTGGTGTTGTTTAAAAGGAAGAAATAAAGACTTGGAAAGATGAAGTTACTTTCAAAATGTCATAAAGCAGCACGTGAGTAGAGTTCAATACTGAAAACAGGTTTTCTAAAGTCCATTCTACCATTGCAGTGGCAGGAATGTCTTCTCTTTTTAGCAAGACCAGCTGCATCAAAGCCATGCTCAGAAATGCAGTCCCTGTTTTGCAAGTCACTGATTTGCAAGGGTCAATGTGCAAATACTTGTGGGCTATTAAGAATCAACTTGTACTTCACTTGTCGTGTTTGGTGTAGAGGCTTGTGTGAAGATGTTTTCTTTTTGGTATGGCTACCATCTGCACGGGGTGGGATGTAGGCTAATGAGCTATTTTAACTGAAAGAAGATCATACCATGATTAAATATTTCAGTTGCCAAAAAAAGCAAGGACACTTCTCAATTTCAGAGTAATGGATAAGTGTCAGTTTTCTATTTAACTAGACCTACAGGTTTTTGAAAAAGAGAATAAAATAGTATACATATGTGAATCCGAAAAAAATAGTTTCTTTTATTATTGACTATCTTTTCCTACTAATAAAATATTATTTTGGCATTCTTAATTGGTTCTTTATTGCTGAGATCATGGTTCTCACATGGTTCTTACCAATCTAGCAAAGGATTGCAAGAGACTATGTAGAAAAGTAGGCTTCATCCCTGCGTACTACTTAGAAATCACCAGTGGTCAAGAAAAACCCTGTATGATGGAGCAATATACTTTTCAGTATGTCTAATTTATTTCTTACAGAGTTGGGGGAACAGACTTCCATTTTCTTATTGGATCTATATAAAGCACACATGAAAAAAGAGAAAAGCCAAATATGCTTTCAGAATCTACATAAATTTTCACAATATAGTTTGGCATTTTATTTGGAAAAAGCATAGTATGTCATTTTTTTGTGCTGGCAACTATAAACTCATACTTCTGGACATAATGCTTATTGCCATGAACAGTTTCTCTGTTTTACTATGGCATGCAGTTCTTTTAGATCAGTGCTGCTAGTGATAGCAAGCATTGCACCTGCTAGTGAATGTTTTCAGATTTGGCATTTTTAATAATGTCAGATATTGGAAGACTAGATGTTAAATTTAGATGTATAATTTTGTACACAGTGCCACCTGGAGAATTTGGGAATAAGGTTTTGAATATTGGATTATTTTTCTTTGGTTTTACCTCATATTTATTCCAGCTATGTGGAACTGTTAATGAGCTTTCTGGAAGTCCGCTCTGAAACCAATGTTATCATTTGGTATGCTAACATTTTGCTAGTTTTCTGGTCTAGAAGATGGACCTTTGCAAGGACTTGGGTAAGAGTCCTGTCTGATTCTACTTCTTGAAACCAAGTTATCGAAGTGAATCTGTCAAAGTTGCCTCAGAGCCGTTTTCTAGCTTTGCAAGTTTGCAAGGTGTTTGTGGTCTAAAAGGTCCTGTGTTTTGAATGTTCTGAGTTTCCTGGATGCTTAAAGGTTTCTGAATGTCCTGGATGTTTAAAGATCTATGACTGGATGTGTCCATACATGCTTCGATCATGGTAATGTCAGTAACCAAGTCCTAGGCAACAGGTGCTGACAAGACCTGTGAATTGGGTATTCTTCAGTCTGATCTTATGTGATCAGAGCTGATGTGTCCATCATGCTTCGATCATGTTAATGTCAATAACCAAGTCCTAGGGAATTGGGCATTCTTCAGTCTGATCTTATGTGATCAGAGCACAAAGAACTTTTTAGGCTTTGCAGATAACAAGTATTTATATGGTAGTTGGAGAGAGGTCTCCCTGGGCAGATGATCTCCACTGGGCTGCTGAGTCCATCCTTTCCCAACAAGTCTAATCAATTAATGTAAAATGGAACCATGTGTATAAGAGCAGAGGCTGTTCCTGTCCAAGTCAAGCTAACACCAGACTGGTTAGTCCCTGTCTTGAAGGGACACCTCCTAGGCAGAGGTGAGGTCTCCTGCAAGCTGTCCTAACTACTAACATAACTACTTTCATAATGTATAACAAAGTGACAGTGCCACTGTCTCCAGTGTCTGCATGTTGGAAGAAAGTTATAGTCTCCAGGACTCTGCTTGGAGTTGCAGGTCTCCAATCCCATTCAATTTCCAGGGCTGTAAATCTTACAAGGCAGGAGATAATTCCTTGCAACACCAAGTTTTGCTGTCCTTATGGTTGAAACATTGGAAAGGGCTACCTAATGAAGTATTGTTAGTATTTTTCAATTAATTCTTTCCTAATTCAAAAGCCATTTTTCAAAGGTTCTGCATGATGTTTGCTCTTATACCTTAAACAAGACACTCAAATAGATAATCTTCATTTTCTTAGTAGTTATCATCTTGATATTCAACCTTGTCCAAAGATCTTATCTTTCTTCAAGAGCACTCTACAATTGAGCAAAGTTGGTGAAGCTTTCATAATACAGTGCTATCATCAGATGGTCCTATTTTTTCTCTATAGTTGAAATCAAAAAACTTGTAGGTAACCTGGTGTTTAAAAACCATGAAACTTAGTGTAATGCACACTTTCAATTGATGATGAAAAAATGCACCAAAACCCATTCTCATTCTCAGTGAAGCAAGCTGGGGCAATTTCTTTGGTCTCTGGGTTCCCAGTACAACAGGATTCCATTGGCCAGGGATCAGAGAAAGAAAGAGAAAAGTACATTTCAAAATAACATATGGAAACCAAATTAGCCCTTTCTTTGTAAATTTACACATCTATGAGAAATGTCATGAGCTGGTATGAGGATTTTGAAATTGCCTTTTCTTTTTAATGTTTGCTATACTGAGAGTTTTCCATGCTTTTCTACATCTCAGACTTGTCAGGATTGTCTCCAGCCCTACTATCCCTATGTGGCTGTCTACCCCCAGCATGATGGGACTGATAAGTGTGCTGCTTAGGTAAAAGGGCTGAGGTTTTTTTCTGGACTATACCAGAAGTGAAATTCCTTCATCTCACCAGTTTCCACTGTGTCAATATAATTTCCCTTGAAATAATTTTCTGCTAATATATTTAGGGTACTCTCACAATGTTTTTCTTTCTGTTCATTTTTGTGATGTGAGGTAAGATGAGTAGGCAGAAATTAACATCCCCTCTTTTTTATCATGCAGTTGGATTATGGGGGCAAGGTAGAATTTACCTGGATCTGTAATCATTGTGTGGTGCTAAGATTCATTTATTTATGTCCATGATTTTTTCTTCTAGAAGGGGAACATATGGCCCTAACTCCCTCACTTGTTCAGAGCAAAATGGCAAAGCAGAAAATCTAAACTGCTTCAAGTCAAAGCCTTTCATAAATTAAGGCTTTTATATTCTACTTCTCCTGTGACTGGCATAGCATTTTCTTTTCTGTATGTTGTTTTGGTGTGTTTAGTGGCTACATGTGAGAGCACTGACATTTATATAAAGTGAATCCATTAAATTCTTTATAATGAATAGCATGTAACTATAAAACATATACAGTTTTCTCATTTTGCCCTCCTCTGGGAGACTACGACAACATTTTGGCAAGTAGGAGTAAACAGCTTTGTGTTGGCATGCAGTAAATTAAACTGAGTAATTAAAATCAATAGCAAAACACTAGCTAGGCAGAAAGGTCATATAACACAACAGAAAACTGTTGGGTAGCATATTGCAGGAAATCAAAATAAATTTCTGAACTTTTCATTCTTTACATGCCTGAAACTGGTCTTAAAAGGCTTGTGAGACACAGCAAGGTATTGATAGATACAGGATCATTCTGAGACGGAATAAAAATATTTAAATGCTAATATGTGAGTATTTGCAGGGTACAAGGCTTCCAGACCCAGTGGAATATAGGAAAGCGGACTTTAATTTTACTACTATTATATGAACTTTTCTTTGTGTAGGTTGGCTTAGTATATTACTTAGTAATACTGCAAGTACTGACCTCAGGTAGGCCAGTCGCCATTCTCTGTCCATACAGGTGTCAATTATATATATATATATGTTAGTGTTTCCATGGTCAGCTGGATGATGTTCTGCCTTCAAGGGGAAAAAAAATGCATGGATGATTTTACGAGGCATTTCAAGCACTTACAGCTCAGGAGTGAGAGTCAAAATCTTCAGATTCAAAACAGCAATAGCCCTAAAGTGAACAATGGCTGAGGAACACGGCCTAACAATTTAGGGGATATGCCAAGTTTTAAGCTACACATAAGGTCTTTAACCTGATTGTGAGGTTCAAGTAAATAGATAACACTTCTGATTTTAGGATGCTGTTCTAAATCATTGTACTTCTGTTATGGCTGTGGCTTCCGAAAGGAGGTCTGTGGTAGGTTTTTTCTTTTTTTTGCTGATGAAATGTGTTACAGTGGTGGAAGAAAGTGGGAGGAAATCATGAGACACGACTGTGGGAAAAATGGAGATGTGAGATGAGTTGTTTAAAAGTGTTTGCTTGGGAGATAGTGAAAAGGAATCAAAGGCATAGCTAAACTGTAACAAGTATGCTCAGTCCTGAAGGGGATATGGGTTAAAGGTGATTTATTTTATAAAATGAACTGGTTGAGTTGGGAAAAGCAGAAATCTTTAAGGCCGATGAGCTCTTCTGGCTGGGCTTGTTTGCTTTTTCCAGCTCAATCTGTTGTTCTAATAGGCAATGTTGCCCTGCCTTTCTTATCTCTCTTGAATTTGCCAGCTCCATTAGGTCTCTCTCCGGCAACTGTCAGAGAGAAGAGATCTTCCTGTGTCATCGTTCAGGAGGTATGAAATTTTGTGTTTATAAGCCTTTCCTTAGGTCTTCATTTTTGGATTTCTCCTACACACTGTTGAGGAGTTTACCCTGATTGTGCAAGTCCTGGGACACTGTGTGGCTGTAATAGCTCTCAGCTGATCATTTTTTGGGGGGGTAAATGGTGAGTTACAGTGCATTCATCTGACAGATCAGAGCCTCTGGCTAGTCAGGCACTGGACAAATATTTGTGAAGCAAAAGCACTGGGTTATTGTTGGTCTGTGCTACTCCTGAGGTCATTTAACTTCCCTTCCAATGTTTGTAATTTCAATTTAAAACAATACATTTTGGTGGTGGTTTTTTTTTTTTTTTCTGCATCCATTTATATTGTCTGTTTTGAATTTAATTCTAGTAATTTAAAAATAATAACAGTGATAGGCAGTTTTTGTGCTGGCTGTCTGTGAGATAGCTGTGTCTTGTCATTTAAAGCCATACTGTTTTCTAATAAATGAGTGCTAGAAACTGGTTGAGAGCAGCAACTGTGCAAACTGATCTGTCATTTAAAGTTGTGTTCAGATTTGGTTTGCTTGAGTTATGAGAATGGCTTGGCCTTTTACCCTATTCCCTTGAGAACATGTGTCCACATCCTACAATCAGCATGGGACAAACACAAAACAGGCACTCTCATCTTCTGATGGGAGACTCCAATGGTCTGGACAGCAGGAATATTGCGGGTTCATATTATCTGCATTAGCATTACTGTGTATGGAACATGCATTATATCTGCTGTAAATGGTTTAACTAGTTAGGGCGTCATGGTTAATGAACATCAAGTTTAATGTTTCTGAGACAGAGATTCAGAAAGGAATATGATCAAGATCACATCCAGTTGAAAATGCTATAAGATATAATATTTATTATATTTTTTTCCCTGTTCTAATGCAGGTAAATATATTTAAAGAGCTTTTTTTTTTTTCCTGCGTTTTTTCTTTTTTGAAGGTGTGGGACTTAAAATCATATGTATATGTTTTTATATATATAAATAACGTATGAAAATGTGTATAAATAGTTTTTGTTCTGTTTTCTTATGTTTAAATGTAGTATGTGAGCTTCCTTTTTTAAAGTTAGCTGTTAACTTTTAAGACCTTTCAATATATATATTTTTCCCATGCTTGAATTTTTATAGCCATTAATGGAATAGGAAATGGCACGTACCTTCCTGTCTGTTAATGCTTAACCCTAATTTATTAATTCTATTTAAAACTGTTTCATAGTCAGGAGGACTGTGCGTCTGCTTAAAGCTAAGCTAAGGTACAACTTTTGGCAACATGAGATTGATGCAGCCTTCCCCAAACATTTCAGACCATTCTTTAACAGTATGCTAAGTAATAGCTCGATGCAATTTTTTTAATTGAGTGCATGTGTATGGGTATCAAATTTTCCCTATTATTACAGTGAAAATACCATACTTTATATCTTACTTCAGGATTACATGGCTAAATTTCCTAAAATGCTAGCCAAAATAGCTAACACACACATATATGTGTATATAATACCTCGGTATGTTCTTGTCCCCTTTAAAGACCAGAGGGACAGTGTTTGATACATGGCATAGCCTAAAAAAGCAACAGATATGCAATTGTGACTCCTGCTTGAAAGCCTTTAAATATTTAAGATTATTACAACCTACATTTTTACCATTTGTGTGCTTAACTTGATAGCTGTATAAATTATATGTCAAGTACTCTTACAAACATTTCCTACAAGTGTATTGACAAATGTCCTGTCATTCTCCTGGAAATACACAGTACATGGAGCATTTTGAAGACAATTTGCTTATAAAACTTTTTGTATCCCATATGTTGCTTTCTCTTATTTGCACCTGCCTTTTTATTTATCTAAGCATAAATATTGCGGCTTCATGACACTGTTTGGAAGATTTTGAGATGCTTTGTTTCAATACTTCAGTCTTTTTGTAGAATAGACTCATTTTTAACATGAGTGACAGTCCTACAAAGCCTTACTGTCTAAAATGGAAGTTAGTATTTGTGAAAAAGATGAGTTCCTGGGACACATGGAAAATAATCCTCTGGAAACCTTAGTTTAAATAAAAGTAAAATGCCTTGACAGTCCTACTGGCTTCTCTGTAGGTTAGTATTTTGTATGCAGGGTGGTATAACGGGCTGATGGTAATAGCAGTGTAAAAGCCTGAAATAAACTGGGGGGCCTTACTGCTGTCTACTAATATTTCATTTGCAAAACAGAATGACAAAGCTGATGAAATTGATAGTAGTTTGTTTTACATAGAATTTTCACTGAAGCCTTGTATGTATGACTTGGTATTTGAATTGCATTTTAGAGTTGTTAGTGCTTATCAGTGCTGGAAATACTGAGAAAACACAAAAGGCTGTCCCGACCTCTTGGGATCTTCTCTGTATTTCCTTTTCTTAATTTTATCATTAGAGACTGTGACCTAAGGTTATTTTTTGGGGTTTTGTCTGCCCACTTTTTCCTCATCTGAAAAGTTGCAGCATCACACTTATTCCACAGTATTAGGAATATGTGATTATTGGCCTAGACTAGCCATTAGTGAAACATCTGCTTAGATAATCTCATTGATTAGACTCTGGAAATGCAAACATTTGAAGAGTGATTTTAAGAGTAACCTCTCTGGAGGCTTACAGTGTGTGCTTAGAAATCATTGAAGGCATAGTTTTTGCAGGTGCATACATATCACTTGTAGCTCAAACTATCTGCTATAAATCTCCATATTTCTTCTCAGAGTATAATGAATATTTGGCTCAGAGAATCTCTTAGGGCCGAAGAGGGAGGAGGGTCTCCTATTGTTTAAACTGATTACATTTCCTAAGAGCCCAGAAAAAATACTCTTGTTGGTAAGATGTAAAGTTCTGCATTGCACTGGTGATCACATTGACTTTTATATTGTGAACCACATTGCATTTACAGTTCATACCATACTCTCGCGGTGTATCAGCTTCCTTGCTGACCTGTGGGCAGTGTGAACATCCTCTTTGCTGACCTGTGAGCAATGTGCACATTTTCTCACTATGTTTTATAACAGTTTAAAGAGGAAGGAAAGCGTCCAGAGCTTTGTCATTACCTTTAGCAGCAAGAGAATATGAAGTCTTTCAAGGCTAAATAAACCTTTGTGTAATTTAACAAGATGTATCCTTCATTTCCCTTCCTCTCACCATCAGGTCTGGTTATATTGCAGACGAGGTTAAAGGAGGTAATGTTCCTGTAGTCTAAACAAACTCAGCATGGTGAAATGGGACATTACTTTAAAATATGCATAAGGATTGCAGTTGCTCCATTTTGTGACACTGACTGTTCAGGTAGAGGAACAAAAAAAAACCCCACAGATTTTTCCTAAAATGAATATTTCTTTAAAGGGCTATCAAGAAAAATGATGGTGGAACTATTATTGTGAAAAATTGGAGTGGCTTGGTTGATATCACGCATACAGTTTGGAAAAACAAGATTAGTGCAACACATACCATTTTTCATTTTCTCCTGTCTTCAACAGCATCAACCATTCCAGCATCTCATTTTTTAATTTTGTGTTTAGGATGAGAAATCCCATGTGTGTACAATTGCTTCTGGCTGCCTGGTCCCTCTGCTCCCAGCTTTTTCCCTCTGCTTGCATGTTTCCATGTGTACTGTAAATAAGAAGTGACCAAGAGGGCAGGATACTTAGTCTCTTCTTAGATCAATACTACTCTATAGGTCAGCAACTAGGAATGTTTGAAAAAAAGAGAAGGAGGGAATTGTGTTGTATTTCCCCTGTAGACAGAGGCCAACACCTTTGCGTTGAGTTCATCTCTATTACCTGAGGAAGGAAGCCTGCGTAGGTTATTTCTGAACCAGTATCAGCTGGCCAAAAGACCACTGTGAATAAGATAACAAAGGATCTAAGTAACAGGAAAAAAAAAATATCTTAGATTTCCCCTGCCCCCATCAAAACAAGAAATTTAATGCCTAAGTGGCCATCTATGTGTTTTCTTCTTGGAGCTGGGCTTAGTGGGGGACAGATGGAGGTCAGAACGTGTCGGAGTTGGGGGGCCAGGTTGCATGGAAGCCAGCAACTCCTGGTCTATGAGCCAGAGTACTGAAGTCCTGTTGCATTCACTTTAGTCTTTCAAGACAGGTGCTTGTCATGTTTGTTGTTCCACTTTTACCTGAGAAAACTGAGACTTTTCCTTTCAGATTTCTCTTTCCCTCCCTCTCCCTCCCAACCTGCTTTCCCCGCCCCCCACCCCGTGTTTAATATGATAGCTCCAAGTGCTGTTGCTGAAAGGGATAAATGAAGGACACAAAAGGTGGGTCTGTGGGTCTGCACAGCACAATGCAAGTTTAGCCCTGGAAATGCAGTCTTGCCATTGCTAACAACAGGCCACGTGCTGGCATGGGGGATAAATGCGAGACCTACAGACTCTCCCCTGTAGCAGGAGAAATGCAAGCAGGTTTGGAGATAGTTACTTTGCAACACCCTCAATAATAGGGGGATGTTATAAAGCGATTTTTCAACAGGAAGAAGGTGGAAGGAGGGAATATGGAGGAATTCATGGAGTAGAATGGAGAATAAAACCTGTGCAAGATGTGTAGCCTGGGGAAAAAATAAAAAGTTTGCAATGCTGAATTTAAATTATTTCCCCTCACATTGTCACATCTTGTACATGTTTTAAAATTATGTGCTTTCCTACAAAGAAATCAGCTGGTTCTACATCATAAATCAGTCTTTATAGCAAACAAGGTTCTGGAGGTACCTTTCTTAGACCTGTTCTTTTCTGGGAATAAAGATGAGGCACTATCAGAGACTGAGAAGATGGGGCAAATTGATTAATTAAAAAGCAGTAAATCATCCTCCCTGCATGATTTATGTATAAAAGAATTCTGAAGAAGCTTAGAAATGAATTAGCTCAACTGCTAACAAAGATATGCACTCTCATTAAAACCAAACTCTGTTCCAGAGGGTTGGGAAGTATCTGGGGTTTATCCTATATTTAGACCAGTAAGCATTACATCTGCACATTGCAAATGGTCGAAACAGGAATTTAAAAGGGAATAATAAAACACCTGGAAGATCGTGATGTGAGAGACTTTAATGAGATCAGCTTCGGCAAAGAAAAGTCATGTCTCACTACATTGCTTAGAACTCTGAATGTGCCCATAAAAAGAAATAGAAATGGCCATACTGGATGAGGCCAAAAATCCCTCTAGCCCAGCACCCTGCCTCTGACAGTGCCCGGTCACAGCCACGTGGGGAAGAGAGGAGAATAAAAAGGATAAGATAACCCTTTTTCCCTGGACTTGATTGGCAGCTATGAGGGCCAGGTTAGAATTGAAGGGGGTCACTGCAAACGTGCTGACATCATCCCTTTCCAGAAACTATCCTGAGCTTACCGGTGTGCAGAGAGAGAATTTTCCACACTCAGAAAAAGGAATTAGATGGTAAAATACAGTTTTCATAAAAAAGAGAAGTCTGACAAGTTAGATGCTCAGACTAACAATAACCAATTCCTGAGGTATAATTGTAACAATGGTCTTCTCATGTAGGAAGGCCACTGGGTTGCTTTCACCTACTTTCATTCACAGTGTGAGATTAACCAGTATTGCTGGGTAGTGAAGACATATTGAGGCTGCGTTAACCTGGTGTGATGCATTTTTGTTAGCTGCTCTTCACTCCTCCAGCCATATGTTTCCCTGCTAGCCACATGTACTGCTTCTGCTAGCCACGGCTCCTGGTGCTCTGCATTCTAGGGTGCTCTCACCCCTCTGCTGACAGGTTTTGTTGATTCAGCCCTTGGAAGAGTAAATATGGTGCTGAGAACCAGGCACAGGGCTTTCAGTTCATAGGAGAGGCTTAAGCAGCTTCCGGTGCTCATACATGTTGCAAAAGGTTTTTACTCAAACCTCCCTTTTCTTCTCTTCTTAAGGTATAACCTTTGTATTTTGGTTCTAAATGTTCTTCCTTGATTAACTTTCTTGGACAGAGTTAATTGGCCTAGACTTCCCTGTATTTTTTCCAAATGGTGAAATAACTCCCTTTGTAACAGCAATGTCCTTCAAAAATATAATTGCAACATGTGCCAAAAGAAGGTGTTTCTGGCTTGGCCACCCGTCTTTTCTGTTTATCTCCCTCTGATTCCATTGGATGCTAAGGTGGCTTTTCCCCTTGGGAATTCCTGGGAATGTTTCCTCACCTTTAGGTTTCCACTAGCAGGCTTGTGAGGGTGGGCTGCCGGACATAATGTATTTTGACTTTTTAAAAGCTTGTGACAAACTCTGTTACCAAGACACTGCTACGAAGGCTAAGTAGTCACATATGGTGACAGGGCAAGTATCATCATAGATCAAAACCCGACAAGGAAACAAAAAGGCAGAGGGCTAAATGGTCAGTTTTCATCACAGTAAAAGGCTAGCAGCTGCTTTCCTTAAAGTTACCTATCAGGTCATATGCTAAATATATTTATTAATGATCTGGGGAAAGAGGTGAAGGGTTAGGTGGTAACACTTACAAATGATGTAATTACTTAAGTAATTTAAGCCTGTAGCACACTGTTAGAAACTTCTGAGTGATCTAAACAAGTTACTCAGATGGATAAAGAAAGTTCAGTCCTGATAAATGAGAAGTTAATATGCAGAGAAAATCACACAAAAATCTTGTCCTCTAACTGAAGGGAAAAAATCTGAATGTTGCTGGTGGCAGTTCCATAACAGAAGCCATTTGAGATGCTGTTATGGTAGAAAAAGTGAACAGGATGCTAGAAGGCGTAAGAAATGGGACATTAAAAATTAATTTCTGAACGCAGTCCTCATTGCGTGGAGACAGAGGATAGGATAAAGCATAATATTATGGGTAAGTTTGCCCAGCTAACAAAGTCTGATCCATAATGACAATTTCCTGTTTTCTTTTGTCTTTATCCTGCTCGTACATCACCTACTATCAGAGATGCTCTGATTTTTATCAGGAATAATATATGTTGGGAAGGCTAAAGCTTCCAGAGGGTTTCAGATCTTACTAAGGACAGCTCAGTATCAGCTGAGCTGCAATTGGTAAAAATCTATTTCATATCTATTCTTCTCCCTTTGGTAGTTAGTGAAAATTCACATCAAAATGACATAAATTAACAGTCTCAACTTCGTATTTAGACTGTGAAATCATCAACATTTTAAACATAAATTTCAGAATTCAGATGTTACTGAAATACTTGCTCAAGTTGGGGCTCTTATGAGACTTATAAATTATTCTTGCATAGAAGAGAAGTCACCTGAGACTAACCTAAATGAAGTTAACATAGATTTTAAAAATTATTCTTGCAGAAGAACAGGGAGTGGTGGGAATAGATGAACAGATGGGAAAGGGAGAAGAGGATAGTGAAGAAAAGGCTAATTAGGTAATTGAGGCTAAGAGGCTATTAGGGCTGACCCGGTGGTCTACTGGTGGTGCAATTCAGGGACTTGAATTTGGGATTGAGGTTGGTCCCTCATTCCCAGGCCAGCACTTGCTCCAAACATTGCAAGGACTCAGTTTTATGGCTTGTATGATCCTGTAAGTATGTGTTCTCCAGTCAACATAATCTGGAGGGATAGTATGTCAGATTATAGTGGGGACAGGAAAGAATAATGGAGTAAAATGCTGAATTTGGACATGAAGACACTAAAATACTATGTTAATGGGTAAATTATTTAGTGACATTATTGGAATTCCTTTGAAGTTGCTGTCAGAGAAAAATCTGATTGAAATAAACATATTTTGAAGAGATCCTAACACTATTTATCACTGAACAGCCTTTCCTAAAATTTGTTCAGTTACACGATTCTCTCAAGTATGGATTTGTTTTTTTCACAGATAGTAGATAAGGGAAAGACTTAAACTGTTATTTATTAGAAGTCATTCCATTACCTTGTTTCAGATCAATTTGAAGCTGGTATGTTTGTGGTCTCCCAGTCTCCTAACCTATCTTCTTTCTGATCCAGTCAGAGGTATGCTTTCTTCTCGTTTTTATATGCTTATTTTCTCCTTGATGTCAATATAGTCAAACTATCTTCTGAAGTTGTCAGTAGACTTGTTCTTTTATGCCCAGAAAGCCTGGTGTAGGTCAAAGCTAGGACAAGCTTTCCTATGTGGTTTTCAGATTTATATGCTGAGGTTGAGCGTTTCTTGTCCTCACCTTTTTCTGGTATTCATGCTGACTTACTTCATGTAAATCGCTCCACTTCTTTTATAGTATTTGTGGCTACTCCTCAATTGCTTCCAAAGAACCATGTTTTTCTTTTCTGCATGTTCCAAACTTTGGAACTTCACATGTGCAGCATTTTGAGATGCTCTTTCTTTCCTCTTTCCATACGTTACCCAGTGCTTCTTATCACAAATTCCTATTTGCCAATTTCAGTATTTTTTATTTTATTTTTTTTTTTTACCCTGTGTTTGTATTTTTTTCCCTAGTAGCTGCATTTCAGTACAGAAATGCTGGCTTCTGCATCCTTCTCTTGCATCTCTGACTCTTCAGAGGATCACAACACATATATGGCTAACTTTACTGTATTCTGTTCTTGTTCTAGTATTTTTGTGGAAAGTTAGCTTTTCTCCCTCTCCTCCTTCTTTCCTGTAAGCCCCGCATAGAGATATTGCTATTGAAGCAATATATGGCTGGAACACCTGTGGTCAGTAGGCAAATCATATTTCAACAGCAGAGAAAATCGGCACCATTCATTATCCCCGCAGTTTAAAAGAGAGTTTCTGTAGAATAATTGCAGTATTGGAACTGCTGCTTCAGAGGAAAGTCACTGCGGTATAAGCTTTAGCAACTGGACAGAATAAACAAAAGATGGAGGAAGGAGGACAGTTTTGGTTATAATGGGAAGCAGAAGAGAAAAAAGAAGGTAAGCTGCTTGTCCATTGGAGACCCCACTTGTACCTGCTGCAGGCAAAAGATTTTGCATTTTGCTAACAGCTCCTCTAAGACATTAAAATGTTTTGTCAAAACATTTTAAAATAAAAAACAAAGCAAAAAATTTGGCACTGTGACAAATATGGACCTCAGTGAACGCGTTTTACACTTAGGGTAGATGGACATCAGCTGCTTGTCCACTGGAGACCCCACTTGTACCTGCTGCAGGCAAAAGATTTTGCATTTTGCTAACAGCTGACAGCTCCTCTAAGACATTAAAATAAAAAGTCAAAACATTTTAAAATAAAAAACAAAGCAAAAAATTTGGCACTGTGACAAATATGGACCTCAGTGAACGCGTTTTACACTTAGGGTAGATGGACAGGGGATGAGTGATGGACAGCACTGAAGGAAACCTCCTGCTACAAAGCCGTATTGAGGTTTGGAGAACCTGAAACAGCACTTCTCTTCATCTGGGGGGTTCAATGTTGCCTTGTCTTATATGAAGCTGCTTAAAAAGTCATTCACTCATTTTAAAAATTATTTCTTGCCAGCTCATAATTTAGCAGTTCTCCCCTTCTTAACGTTATGCTTATTCTGGTGAATCGAAGGGTGATGATTTCATTTCTGCCAGCAGAGCCCAGGGACATGTTTTCAGCATTGCTTTATATCTCTTAATCATGATCTGCTATTAGGGACCCTTCCATACTGCTTCACTGTGCTTCCCACATGGCACACCCTTTCCTCTGCACTTCTTGTTACTTTTAGGAGCAATGACTTTCACTGGTTCCTTCTGGTTTTAGGTAGAATTGTTTCATAATGTTTTTGTTATTGGCGTTATATTAGGGTTGGACTAGATGAACTCCAGAGGTCCCTTCCAACCCCATATCCTTCCGTGATTCATTCTGTGATTCTGTTATGACAGGACCTTGAAGACTGGCCCGTGGGCTGGGACCACATTTCTGTGAGGTATTTTGCAAACGCAGGACAAAGGACATACCCTACTGCTATTTTCTATTTATTGTTTCTCACCACTGAATTTTCCCTGTCAGAAAACTGCACTACGTTGAAGATACAGTTTTGTGAAAAACCTTTCTTAGCAAGTTCCCCCTGCATGTAGCCAAGCATGTATGAAATGTGGGGAACTATTCTCATTACATTTGCTCATATAAATGTATTTCTAGGTTTTGGCTTTCAAGTTCTAAAGCAATAGTAATGCACTTTCAGGATATTTTTGCTGTCTTAGTATCAGTTGATGGGACTGATTCATCTGATGTGCAGGTCTCATAAAAAAATAAAAAAGTATGCTAGGTTAGACTAGCACTAATGCAAGTACCCAGTGCTGATGAAGTTTTACCATCTTTATTACAGACATTTAAAATGCAGACATTAAAAATAATAGAATTAAATGTGTCTACTTATTGTTTAATTATTTAATTAAGTTCTAGAGAAAACAATAGTAAAAAACCTCAGTGTTTTCCCCTTGAATTTGTAAAGAATACAGAGCTCAACAAGCAATCTTTGTGAAGTTCATTTTTATTTTAATTCATTAGCAATATTTATAGAGGTTCATTCATTGTTTCAATTAACATTGACCCTTGAAATCTGCATGATTAATGGGTAGATTTCCTGATTTTCATGAAAGTCATTGAATTACAAAAAAATTATTTTTATACTTGATAAGAAGTAACCAGGGATTGGTTGATGTGGAAAACGTTGAGGTGTTAAAAATGATAAAAATATTTGGAGAACATTCTAATACGTATTAGCAAGAATAAAAGCAGGATTTATTTTGCAGTGTCTGAAACTGAGTTAGCTGTGCCAAAACCCATTCAGTTGTCTGTAAAAAATATTTAACACCATCTGACATATTCACTGTCACTCCATGCTCTGTGAATCAAATATAAAATTATGTGCAAGAAAAAACCCTACAAACTTATTTTGTCACAAGTAAGCTAGGAATTTTGAAAACGGTCAGCTCCACTTGTCAACAAGAATAAGCAAGAAGAAAAATAATGACTTAGACTAACAGAGAAACAAGTCAGGAAGGCCTTCAATTTGAAAGGGCTGCCTCCCAGAAGAGGAGTTTGCAGTGCATGATTAACTTCTTTATATTTTCTCCAGAGTTTGTTGGATTTCTTGTGGTGAATAAATAGGGACATCCAGCTTTAAGAATAAAATTTGAAAACTCAGGAGTAGCTAGAGCTAGTATTTTGGATAGTGCCAATAAATAACCGAAGGTTATTTTCTGAAGTTGAATTAGAATCAGGTTTTGTGCTTCAAATGACTTTAAAATTTAGGCATAATTTCCTGTAGGGTTGTGTCTCGGGCCCACTCCTTTGAATTATATACACAAGCCGGGAAATTTGTAAAATTTTAAGTTGTATCTCTCCATCTGCAAATTGATGGCAATTGAAAACGATCACCACAGTGTGTCAGCACAGCTAACGCTACATTGCAATCATATTCACTTGAGCATCTCTCTACAAGTCAGACCACTTAATTTTTCTTTTGGCCATTGATATTTTATGGCACCTGCAGCTTTTTGTTTTTCCGCCAAAGATCATCATTTTACTTTGAAGTCTACTGACTTGTATATGTCTGGCCCAATCCTGTGGAGGCCAGGAAATGAATAATTACTTCACGAGTGCCGTATTAAAAGCGGTCCAAAGACTGTTTAGGCTTCTCAAAAGTCATTGGGAATTTGGCTGGGGAAGAGCTCCCTGCTTTGGTCATGCAACAGGGGAAAAAAGTGCTCCAAAGATTTTTATTTTCTAATTATTTGTATTGAGGTACCACAAAAGGATTTGATTAGCACCCTCATGTGCTAAAAACTTAAAGAACAGATGTGACACAGCAGCACCACTGCCACCCCCCAGTGTTTGTTCCCCAAAGTCTTGATTAACTCCCAATTTTCAAAGAGAAATAAGGTAGCAGAGAAAAGAAAAAAGCAGAACAGATAATAAAGTTTGCCTTTAAGATCAAAATTATTAGAGTTGAAATTAAAACAATGTTCAAAATAGAAGTATACTTAGGATAAAGTTTTCGAAGCTCAGTTATGTGTAGTACCCCTCACTGCCTGTTGTAGTAGCAAGGAGTAAAATCCTGGCGCCTCTAGAGTCACCAAGTTTTAGAGACTGAATGAAGACTCAAATTTATTTATTTTTTTGGTAAACTGACAAATTTGATCTTATATCATGCTACCAAAACAGTAAATGTCCTGACTCCAGACTGCAATTTAGCAAACATATAGGAACAGACAAGCACATGTACATTCACAGTTGGAGTAACAAATTTGCCGAGTTGAGAGTGCTACCTTGTCAGATAGGAGAAGACACTCAAAGCTACAGGCTCAAGCCTTTGACTGGCACTGGACTATGGGAGTAAAAACAGAGAGAAAATCTTAGTTTCTCTGCTTCCTTCTTCCTTTGACAGACAGAATTTTTCATTTATCTTTATGACTAAGCAGTCTAAATTTGTTTTATAGTGATGTAAAACACCAACCTTCATTTCTGAAAACAAACTGGAAACTAATTGCTTGCATGTTATGCTTTCTGGCTGTACTTAGAATTGGGGTGGTTCTCCTTTAAATAACCGTTCAGAAGCACTGAAATCCAGGCAGTTGCGTATCAATTAGCAGGGTGCATTTCCTAGTGTGAGCTGCCTGGAAGTGCAAAATGACAAATCTGAGCATTAAGCTTTCTACCGTCATTTTGCTTTCCTACCTCTAACTACAAATCAGCTTCATTGTGACTTACAGTGTAAGAAGTTGGTGCATTTCTGCAGATCCATGATAAGATATTTTTCTCTAGTAAGAAATGCAGTTAAGTTCTGCATTCTGAATCTGTCCCTGCCAGGCCCTAGATGCATTAGTATTCCACTGGCAGCTGCCTGTAGGTAGGAATATTGTTTTTGTCCATAACCAGAGGGAACAATCAGACTAAGCCGTTCCCCGGCTATAAACCAGCCAAAGTAATTGGGTTTAATTTTAATTTTTGTAATAGCTTTAAATTAATAGGAGCAGCTGCTGCCACAGTGTGTGGGTGTCCTTTTCCAGAAGGCATAGAACAAAAAAGGGAAAGAGTAAACAATAGTGCGTCTAGGACACAAAGGTTAATTCAAGAACTGAGCAATGTCTTTTTGTTATCAAAAACTCAGTTGGTGATATCTAGCACTGTGTCTCTTTTCTTTCTTTTTCTTTCCCTTTTTTTTCTTTTTTTCTTTAATTCCCTGATAAGATCTCAATCTGATTAGGGTACTGTGTGTAAGATGTGTTGTTGGTATCTAAACACTAACTCTCTTTCACTGTATGACTCACAAATAGATTAGCAGTGACAAAGTGCTAGGAGAGATAAAAATAGATTAGCAGTGACAGGAGTACTATTATAATTATTTTTGGAAGATATGGTTTGAATTAAGAGTTTGGGCACTTTCTGCCCTGAGAGGGTGAATTTAAACCTAGTAACTGAGGATGGTTTCTGCTGTTGTGTCAGACACCAGATAGTGAAATGTCAATACCAGATGTCCTAGACATCAAGATTAGCCATAATAGCCAAATGCAGCCATAAAGTGATGTGTCAAAGTGGATAATAAAACAGATGCTTAGCTTCTATAATGAAGGGGAAAGGGAATGAAATATCAGAAGTGCCTTTAATACATTAACAAAGTTGTCTTCAACTTGCTTAAAAGTAGAAAGTTATTGAACCAAGGAGAACTATGTGTCATTTAAACATTAACTATCAGCAGATGAATTTCAATTAGCATTAGCCTTTCTAAAATTCTGGATTTCCTCCTATTGGTCTCATTTTACATGAAATTTTTATAGCATAAAGTGAGGCTTGTCCTTTATTATTTCTCCCATGCTAATTTGGAAACAAATAAAGTTCAACAGCTCAGCAACATACTGTTTAAACTTGCATTACGATTTGAGGACTGGGAGCTAGAATACATTTACCCACTGCCATATCATCTGCTTGATTTGAGATCAAATGAGGGATGTCCTATAGCACTCCAGAGTAAGGGCGAATGATAGAAATATGTTAAGATACTGGAGAAACCTATTAGGTTAGGGTACTGCATGCAGACGGCTGGTGGCATTTTTCCCCTACTGATACTTTTAAAAAAAATTAAAATGATTGTTTTTCTGTCCTTCACATTTGTGGCTTAAAAATAATTTTCAGATCTTGGTGATAAGCAAGTGCCTTATTTAACCAAAAATACTGACGTAAATTCTTGAAGCCCTGAATGTTCAAGAACTAGGGCAATAAAAGGGGCAAATAAATTCTTATTTCAAGTCTAATTAACTGCATCACTGGCTCTTTATTGTGCTTTTTCAAGAACATCTCAATTCCTTTCTGTTTCTCTTTGTAGCTCGTGAGTCTTGCTGATCAGACTCCTTAACTGCTGCTAATTGGCAAACACGTACTTCTGCATAATGAGAGGGTTTTGTCCTCTATTTCATATTAGCAATGAAAGGCCAAAACTGATGCTCTGCAGTAGACCAGCTTCTCGGAACTATTACAAAGAGTCACATTACTACTGCTATGTCTGTAAATCTTATTACGTTTTCCCTCACCATGATCCTAGTTTAGCTGAGATCTGCTCCAATCGTTAGATGAGATCTGTTTATAATGTGTAATTGAATCAGTTAGAGTCTGCAGGACCATAGTGTTTTGTTGCCAAACATGGCTGGTAAGTTAGTTACATCAAATTACAAGTGCATGGCATGACTAGAGAATCTCCTGTTTAAATAAAGCTAGAAAAACCATCTACGAAGTGAAGAAAGAGTACAAACAGAAATATTGAACATCTCTAGTCCATAGAAAAGTGTTTGACCCACGTCTGAAATGTTACTCGTTGCTGTTGAGAAATAACAGAGTAATTGAAGTTGGGTGAAAGATGTCAGGCAGACATTTGTTATTCCCTAAACAGATACCAGCTTGATAACAATGACATAAATGTCTCTATTATAATTATTTACCATCATGTATATTCATTTTTATCTTGTCAGCACTAGAAGCCAGAATTCTCGAGGAGGGCAGCAATCCAATTTGGAAAAGGACCAAATACCCTTTTCTCCTGTGTTTTCTAGTTTAGGCCCAGGTTATTTTCCGTACCTGAAGTTTTTTGTTTGGATTTTTGGGGTTTTTTCCACCTCAAGAATTTATTTTTGCCTCAATTCATTGTCTAGGTGTTGATATATATCCCCTGACTATTAAGGATAATAAAACTATTAAGATGTCCTGCATTTTGGTAACAGTTTTGTCAATGTTGTCTTATACTGATATTCCTTGATTAATTATGCCTCGCCTCTGTACGGGTGAATTGGGCATGTAGGAAAGGATGCAGCCACGCTCCAGCCAGAGGTTTGGCTGAAACCTGTGTAGTGCTATGAGATTGCACCAGCTTGATGGTGAAGCAGAAGGCAGCTTAACTGCCTGTTTTCACTTCTTGGGAGTGGGTTTCTCTGGTTGTGAGATGCTCTCCCATGCGATGGTGACCCTGCCAGCCCAGGCTCATGAAGAGAGCTGTGGTCCCTGTGATGACTGGTGCACCGGCACAGTAGCTGGGCTGTGCATGAGCCCCAGGCATGGAGGTTGTCTGCAGGAGTGCCCCAAAATGCAGGTTCTAGCATCTGCTCGCCAACTTCTGAGATGTTCAAGCTGTTGCATTTCATTTGCTTTAGAGGAAATTTGAATCTCGCGTAGCCTTTTTGCTCAGATTTCTTACGTCAACATATATATGTTGTTTGTTTTTTTTAGGCAAAGAATACCCTCTAAAAACGTGTATTACTATCGCTGCCCGGACCACAGGAAGAACTATGTCATGTCATTTGCTTTTTGCTTTGACCGAGAGGATGACACTTACCAATTTGCTTACTGCTACCCCTACACCTATACCCGCCTTCAGCACTATCTTGACAACCTACAAAGGAGGAACATGGACTACTTCCGCAGAGAATTGCTAGGACTCAGTGTGGTAAGTAATAGGCATGCTTGCCAACTAGCAGGCTTCATTATGAATTTCTACCCTTTAATGCTTATAGAATGCAATTCATCATCCCTGCTAAAGTGCACACACGTACATATTTGTTTTACTGCTATCAATGACACATGAGGTAGCACACCTGCATGGTGAAATATAGACAAATGCTAATTTAATTTCACATAAAATATTTCTTTTGCAATATGCAAGGCAATGCTAAATTCCCATGTAGGATCAATTCACCTCTAAAGGCATTAAAAGATGAAACTGAAACAGCTTTACAGAAGGAATGTAATTTTTGGAGTATTCTGTCCATTCATCTTTCTGGAAGAGTTTTTCTGTTCAGAAGGAAATATGTGTCCTTGGAAATAGAATATAGCTTTTCTTGGTAAAATGATGCAAAACATACACCAAACATCTATTTTATTTACTCTTAGAATGTCTGCTTTGGTGATTTGAATTTAAAAGGGATTTAGTAGACTCAATATAGATCCTAGTGGCCACATGAAAATGAAATGTGATAGTTCTTCTGGTGCACGAAGGAGGGTTAATGGTAAGGCTGAACTTCTGCTCACTTTGCTATAACCTTTCTCTGAAATGTTGCCAGTCCTGAGGACTTGGAAAGCATGACTCAGCCACTCACATATTCAGAAATCAGCAGATTGAAAAATAATAGCTGAAATCTTGCGTTGTGGGGTTTTCTTTTTTTTTTTTCCTTTTGTGTTCTTAGGCTTTATAGTGCACTTGTCACACATTCTTAATCTTTTCTCTGAGATTTGATTTGGTCTAAACTTGTAGTGTGTGTGTGTGTCAAAAAAAGAAAGCTGCGATTCCTATGAAGGCTGCTGATCCCAGCTGGGGCTTTAAAAAGAATCCAAGCACATATTGTGAAAATCAGAATGAAATCATATGTATAGCCTGCACTGGAATAAATAAAAGGCTTCCAGCATTAGAGCAAGCCATTGAGATCCCTATGGTGACATAAAACTTAGAGGAAAAAAATAACTTATGGAGAAGAGGAAAAACAGAATAAAAAAAAGAAAAGGTTTTTTTAACCCTTTTGTCAGTTTAGTACAGTTCTTGTTTTGAAGGTGACTATTACCTGAACTAAATTATTAGTTATTAATCATTCCAATTAGAGGGATAAACAATTATAAGGGAAAGGGGTATTAAAAAAATGGAGAAGTAAAATCTTCAGAGGGTGGGAGGAAGGAGCCCTATCATTTTAATGTGTGTAGGGCTTTAATTATTAATCTTAGAGGACAGAGCTGTAATTAATTCTATAATAAAACTGAATTTGTTTCCTTTTATTCTGAAAATAGTGTATAAACAGTCACATTTGCATATTCATCAAAACCCTGATCTGACTGATTAAAACACTGAGATAGAAGGATTTGTCTTTTATCTGCCTTTTGACAGACAGAGCTGTACTCTTAAATCTTGTTAACATTGTGTTACCAGTAGTTGCTAAATATTATTTTTCATATTTCAGCAAACTAAACAAACAGATGCCATTCAAAATGTGGCAGGAAATGTGCTGTGTATAAGTCCTGATTTTATATCTATATGTACACACACAGTATGTTTTGCAGAAATCGATATGGTAACATTTTGCAGCTCACCATGCTGATCTGTATAAAAAGCTTCTGAATCAGGCTCTTGCTGTAATCTTTGTAAGTAACATTACAATCTCGGAGCATTTCTGGCTTTTCTCCACACACAACTGTCCTAGAACAGCTTGGTAATTTAATGTCTTTGCTGAGCTTGAATAGACAATTTCCATAAGTTCTCTGCAAGTTAAATATTTTAACATAGAGCTTTGTTGCTATCATACATCTTTAAATGGTGAAAAACAGGATCCTTCAGTCTTCACTGCACAGCGCTTCATCAAAGCAGAAGCTGGCTGTACTTTAGAGAATTGCGTGCCATATAGGATAGATTTAGAGCTATGAAAGCGAGCTCCGTCCCTGCTCTAGCCCCTTATGTAAGATAAGAGGAATCAGATTGGCATAAAGAGGCCCTTAAAAGCTCTATTCCTGGCAAAGGGACGATACCCCTGGTAGCACATGGTGAAAGGTAACTTAAAGATGCCGTTTGAGGACAAACTTGGAAGTTCTCATGCTGGGCATGGAGCTGAAGCAGGGTGGCATGCTGGGGGAAGGCTGTGGCATATGTGTTGAGCTGCCACGTAGCCACCAATACTGTCTGGTTCATTCCAGGGGAATTTTACAGCTCCCTGAAGTAGTTTTTGATTGTGAGGCTGGAGAATGGTTTGAAACAGTTTCACTTCTCTTGGATTATGAAATTTTGAACTGTGCTTCTTGGAGACAACAGGATCTTTAGTTGGTGGGTTTTTTTTTTATTTTTCTTTGTCGTGGAACAGTAAAATACAAGTCTCAAGAAACCATGCTTAGATGATTACTCCTGAAAGGCTTTCTGAGTGCACATTTTGCTGCATGTAATGTTTTCAAGGCAATCTAATTTCTAATCTAATTTCATATTTTCTCTAAAGAAAGTACTATGCCTCCATTAACTCCTTAAATACTTTCACTAATTCTCTGAAAATTGAAAGTGAAATATCAGTATGGGACATGTAATTGTCATTAGGATGCAGAATGGCAAAGTGGTTCAGAGCCAAATGGCAAAGATTCCCACTGCCAGTGTGAATGGATAAGTTAGCTGTTCTGTTTCTGACCTTTTAATGTTTATGTTCTTTACTTCAGGGAGCTATTCCAAAGTCTAGATGTGCCAAATGGTCTTGAAAATAGTCTCTCCTGCAAGCTAGCTTTGATAGTCACCCAGGTATCATTTAAAGTGCCATTTTCATTCTGCCATTGTTGGCCTTAGGTAACTTCAGACTTTCTGTGGTTTGTCCCAACAGATCATAAGTTCAAAATCTGTGAGCATTTTTTCAAACTGTGCAATTACTTTTTTGCATATCATTGATGTGTCTGTTGTCTTGGCATATATTATCTGATATTGTACAGCGTAATATAATGGAAAATAATTTTTATATTTCTGTGAAAGCATAAGCAAAGGCTCAATTTACACTTACAGTACCTATTTTATGATACTTATACAGTCCCGTATATGGTAACGGTTACGTGTAGCTTTATAACCAGTATTTCAGAGTTGGCAAAGTTTTTCAATGTGTTGTCATTTGAAGGTGGTAGTCTAAATTAGCTGTGCATACTTGAAGTGTGTGGACAACTGATGAGACCTGCACCTCTACTAGTATTCCACAATGACACATAATAAATTAAGCAGGTTTTGGTGAACCTACTCCTACAGCCCACTTTACAAATCGCCACTGGCTTGGCAATATTTTCATTACTCACTGAAAAGAGAGCCAAGATTAATTGGCGACAGATACTTCCTTTCACCCCATTAGGCAATGGTGCTTCCAAATTACACTTGAGGAGAATTGCAACTGCACATACAAACCACAAGCCTCAAAGGGACTTCCGCAGTACACAGAGACTGGAATATGGAATTCTGTTAAATTAAATATTAAACATACATATTTTAAAACAAGAAGGCAATATGTCTAATGTAGAGCTCTGTAAGTGAGCCAATCTCTTAAGTCAGACATGAGATACTGAGTGAAACAGATTGGAACACAAGGCGCTTCATTCTGACTCCATGCCACCTTGGTGCATGCTTTTAATTTATGTAAGTTACTCACAATTTATGCTGTTATCAGAGCGATCAGAATGAGGCCCTAAGACTGTGAAACTGCACACCAGATGTCACATTGCTGGTTCATTGATCAAATATCCCTTATTTACTGTCTAAATGACTGGGCATCCCTGTAAAAATAGTTGATCAGTTCTACTGATATCTACTGGTCAGTTTTTAACTGCTCAGTTATGACTGTTTTAAAGCATGAAGCAAAGAAAATAGACAATTTTTCTAAGGTTAAATTTCCCATTTCTGCGTTCAGTGTTAGGTTGTGTAATAACAGTTCTGTAAAAGAAAAGTATACTCCTCGTCTTAAAAAAAAAAAAAGTAGTTACAGGCTTCAGTGTGATGTGTCATACCTTTGAAATCATGTTGGTATCAGGTTTTGTACTTTCCAATAGTTCTGACTGCAAATAGGTTGAAATGTCATCTAAATGCAATTTATAGCAATTTACTTGGTCTGAAAAAGGCCACAGAAATAATGCTTATAAAAAGTAATCCCAAATTCTCATTTCGCAGAATCTAAAAGTGCACCTGCATGTATGTTCAAGGCACATACTATTTATTCAATGGGGTATTTATTTGCTCATGTAGTACTGCTGCTTCCATAGCATTCACAATATAGATGTCATCCTAAACCTTTATGTGAGATTTTATATGTTCCTACAGCTATTTTCTTAGCTGGGTTGAGTATCAGCAGAAGTAGAATTGGACCTAAAAATAACACCACCAACAGTTCTTTCCGAAAGAAAATACAATTTATAGGCTATAATAGCACAGTATGCTACCAGGGAAATTATAGAAATAACATGAAAAATAACAGGGAACTGTTCTATACCACCACTTTTAAGGAAAATTTCTGTGTTAGAACTTAAAGGAAGTTCTGGGAGATAAACTAGTTTGTGGGAATCATAGACAGGGAAAGATAGACGAAACTATGTTACTGTTGAAAGTTGCCATCTGTCTGTAGGATATATACAACTGTTCATGGCAAAAACAAGAAATACTTTGGTTTAATTTGGCAGCAATGCATAGTTTTAGAAAAACACAAACTGAATAAAATCATCAGTCACAGTTAATATTGTTTAAGGTTACTGAATGTATAAGCTGGTTATTTCTTAATTCCAAAATCAGCACTGTTTCATATAGTAAAATAATTTCTAGAAGGATTTGTATACATAGTTGTTTATCTGAGTACAAAATCTTAAATTGGGAAGAAGGGTTCAAATCTTAAGTAATTTTTACAGCTCGCTTTTATAACTACTCTTACCCATTTAAAAAGTCTTAGAAAACAAATGCTCTGAACTTCACAAAAAAGAAGCTTTGAGAATAAACAATCCACTGACTTAAGAAATCACCTGCAGAAAAACTGTTATGATCCACTTTATAAGAAGAAAATCTCCCAAAAGGAATGACAGTAAATGAGTTATATCTGGTGGTGTTAGACTATACGAACTGTTTTCCTGCCTAGGTCCCACGTTGCACCCTTTCATCCTATAGACACACAGGGAAATGTTTGGAAAGCCAGTGACCTTTCTGAAGCTTTCACTGGACTTTCTGTAGCTGTGCAGGTTGGCTTCTTGCTTCACAGCTCTTCTATTTCTATGTCAGGGTCTTCATCTGACCTTTGCTCCATACTTGTCCTTCATCAGGCTTGCCCTTTCTTTGCCTCGAATCATAGAATTGTCTGGTTAGAAGGGACCTTCAAGATCATCTATTTGAGCCATCACCCAACCTCTGATTGAAAAAAAAAAAAAAAAAAAAAAAAAACAAGAAGAAACCCCACCCCACATTACTAAACCTTGTCTCTAAGCACTATATCAACCCGTCTTTTGAATACCTCCAGGGATGGTGCCTCATCCACTTCCCTGGGCAGCCCATTCCAATGCTTAATAACCCTTTCAGTGTAAAATATTTTCCTAATATCCAATCTGAACCTCCCCTGGGGCAACTTGAGGCCATTTCCTCTTGTCCTATCACCTGTGACTTGGGAGAGACCAACCCCCGCCTCTCTACACCCTCCTTTCAGGTGGTTTTAGAGAGCGATAAGGTCTCCCCTCAGCCTCCTCTTCTCCAGCTGAACAACCCCAGCTCCCTCAGCCTCTCCTCATAAGACTTGTGCTCCAGACCCCTCACCAACTTCATTGCCCTTCTCTAGACTCGCTCCAGCACCTCAGTGTCTTCTTTGTGGTAAGGGGCCCAAAAACTGGAACAGTACTCAAGGTGTGGCCTCACCAGTGTGGAGTACAGGGGGACGATCACCTCCCGAGTCCTACTCACCATACCTTTCCTGATACAGGCCAAGATGCTGTTGGCCGCCTTAGCCAAATCTAACCTTCCCTTTTCTTTCTGTTCAGTTGCACTTTCCTAAGCTAACTATAAGAAAGAAGTTTTGCAATTTCTTTGCTCCTTCTATATTACTTACTCTGCTTTGTTCTTTCCCGTTCACTTCGCTTATCTCTCCGAGTTGTGAAGGGAAAATTCAAAATAGTTGTTAGGTCTTTTAAATACCAGGACTGCACAAGGGAGTCATGTTCTTTTCTGTGCACTCAGTGTCCCTCAATCAGTGACCTGTCTTCCCTGTCCTTATGTCTTTTGTGCTTTCTGTTTGCTCTATTCTCTAATATGTGCACCTGGATTTCCAGAGAATCTGGCATAAAATGAAGCATAATTTCAGGAATCAACGTGGAAAGGAAACATTAATGATCTACTCACTTGTCCTCACATACCTAAACTAACACCCAAGTGCAGGAAGGGTCTGAATCTTTGTTTCATGGCAATAGTAAATTTCAGGTAAGAGGCAGATTTTACTCATTCCTGTTCTCAGCACTTTCTACTGCTTGGTTGGGTGCCACGCAGCTCAGTGGGATAGCTGTAATCCCAATAGAGAACAAACTGGTTTTGTCCACACAGTTCAACCCCCAGATCTGGGCAGCTGCCTTTAGTTACAGTACCCTACGCTTTTGGGGACAGGAATACTTCCTGTATTTAGTGACTTGCTTACTAGAACTCATTTTTTGGTTGGTACTTGGGAAATAACATAGTACAACCAATTAATATAATTCTATCAAAAAAGCAAGTCTGAGATCCTGTGTGTACAACAATATAAGGCTTTTTATGGTTTTAAAATGTACCTAGTTGCCCTAAAGGACTAGGAGATATTTTGAAGATATGTATGGCCCTTAGAAAGCAGTGAAAACACTGGAATACATTCATTCTTCTTTCACTTCCATTTACAGAAATTTGTTTTCCCTCTTTTGTAGCACAGCATTAAGCAATAATTACCATGTTGATAGTGATGCTGAATGTACTTGCATGTAGGGGAAATCGTGCTATGTGGAGCTATTAGCTACATTTGCCCCGTAGCACTTTACTGCATTGACTCTACTGGGATTTTGACTATGTTTGAGCTGGTTTCTGTTTAGGTCTCCTGAGTGGTGTCTGTGTGATGCATCTGTGGGGCTGTAGTTGTATTTTAATCTGTATTCTTTGATTGTAAACCCAGAAGATGGTTAGCCTTGCCCACATTACTTGTAGGGCTGAGACTTTGGGATTGAAGGCTTCTCTAACAGTCTTAAAATCTGCTTAGTCCAAAGGATTTGGATTTATGCCTTTTAATTTAACCAAAGAAAGAACTATTTATTGATTTAGCTTTATACTAGCTACATAATGTAAATATAATGTATTAAAATCTCTAAATACCTTAGGCAAAATCTTGTTCACATAATTTATGTAAACTGAACAGTGGCTCTGATCCAGCAAAACACTTAAGCATAGATTTAAACTTAAGCATGTTAAATAGTTCTGTTGAAGTCACTGGCACAGTTCATGGCACCAAGTTAAAAGTGTGTAAAATTGCCTTTAAGCTCCAAGGTCAGAACAATCAACACTTTGCAAGATCAAGGCCTGGTGCCCTGATATTTTGTCTTTATCATGTACTACCAGTATAAAAACATGACTACAGGGAAAAAAAAAAAGAAAAAAAATCCTGGACTTTAAGCCCAGATTATCAGTGTTTCCAGACAAACTTCTTCTTACCAAGTAAAGAGGAGTAGTGTTGTTTTCAGTCTTATATGAATGTAAATGGATCTGGCTATCGGTTAACTTATATTTCAGTTCTTTTTAATTGCTTTTTTTTTTAATAGGCTCCCAGGGGCTTCCTTACTAGCATTTCACCTTTACTTACAGTACACCCGCACTACTGAAGCTGACAGATAAATTAAAGATCTGATTGTAGAATATGGAAAGAATTTACTTGTCAGTCCTTGGCAGCCAACAGATTGGTCAGTGACTTCATTCACTCCTTGTAGTGTTAGAATAAAACAAATTCATAATGAGATATGTATGGTTTCAAATAAATGTCCAGTATTACAGAATTCCCACTGGACAAGATTTTTAAGATTTACATGTAAGACTGTGAGCCATTTACTCCCACTTTAAATAGAATGTAACAAATCAAACATTTGAAAATAAATGGACAGAAATTTTTGTCACATTCACTTGAGGTTTGAGGTTTCTACTTACCTTCCTTTCCAGATTGTTCCACCCTCCATTCAGATTCATCTTCTCTCTTGTAATGGTATATACCTAATAGATAATACTGAAGTAACTCAACAATTGAAAAGAAGTCTCAAATTTGATTTAAGGAAGCATTTATCTGTCTCATTTTTGGATATTTTATTGCTTGTCTACATCTAGTTGGAGAAGCTGGTTCAGGTAATGCATTCTCCAACCCTTTTTGCAGTTATCTGTAAATATGTGGAATGTCTGTGTGCAAAATGAATCTCACCATTGTTCAGCAATCCTTTTTGTAGTATGCAAGTAAGGTGTGCGTTTGAGGCCTTCTGCATAAGAGATCCATGTTAATCCTGGAATTTCTTGTCCTTGCCATGCACATGTTCAGTAAGACATTATCTCTGTTGCCCTTAAGCCTTGAAAACTGAAGGTGTCTCTAAAAAGCCTTCAACTTGTATGTCAGAAGGGAATCTGGGATATATCTTTATATCACATAGAAATCAGAAAATAAAGAAATATCAAAATATTTTGATGGAACTTATAAGATAATGCTGACCAAGGAAGTGTAGTTCAGGTGGCCCATGCTGGCTAAGTGCATCCTTACTGTTGACCCCAAGTATTTGAACACACATACTTGAAGAGAAGAATTTAAGCTCATCACAGCCTAATAGATTTATAGAAAGCATAGCTGGGAGATATTGTGTGTAGCCTCTGATCCATTCTTGGTTGCAGTGTAGTTTTGGTGGCCCTTTTTCTTTCCCACACTGTTAGGAAGGTATTTTTGAATCAAATAATAATGCGATGAAATACATCAAACTTACAGGTAAGGGAGGCTAGTGCCATCCTTATTTTAAGACATCATGTTACATTCAAACTTATTTTATTTTAGAAGATCATAATAGTGCTGAAAAAAAGAAGGAGGGTATTTCTAGAAAATGCTAGGTCCTCTTGCTATTATCCACATATACTGAAAGTAATATTTATCTTTGCTTTGAAGACAAAATAACATACAAATAACATGAGGAGACAGGAGCTTTTTAAGGTGAAGCAGTAATTACTTAATTGAAAACTGGTTTTTTTTAATTAGGAAATATAACATACAGCTTAAAAACTTTTTAATACTCTTTTAAAGAGATGTTACATGGCAACCAGTCATATTGGTACATGAAAAGAACTGCATTCTCTGATAAAGATCCTCTTTTTCATGTTTTCAAACAGCAGCTGAGCACCATACTGTGGCAGCAGAGAACAATCTGAGAAAATGAACACAGATTGAAAAGGTCTCAGTTACATGACATTTTCAATGAAAAAAAAAGTCGTCCCTAGGCCCACAGCAAAAAGTTTTCACTCAGAATTCCCTATAATTGTGGACATACCTTTCTACTGAAATTGCATGTTTTTCTGAACTACCTTGTCTGATGTTTTAATAAATGTTTAACATGGAGGACAACAAAGGAGAGATACAGTCAGTTTCAGAAATTTTCCTAAGTATTCTCAAAAGAAAAATTAGCTTCATAAATCAGTTTTTTCCCATTTATTTTGAATTTCCCATTAATTGCATCTAATTTTGCACTTAGTCTTAATTTGTTAAATTTTAAGAGGGCTGTTAATTTCCCAAATACTTAAGACATCAGGATTTTATAATACATATATTTCTTTTCCATTTTTATTTTCTGCATTAAGGTGGATTATAATAATGTATTAATATCCATCATGATATTTTTAATCAGCTTCTTAGTTCATTAGTAACAGCTGCACATTGTTAAATGTTGTTTGTGCTGGCTTTTTTTTTAAACCTAAGTTGTTTATAATTAAAATATTAACTAGTCCTCTCCATATTTATGAAAGCTTCACTGTTCTACAGCATGGAATGAGGGAAAGTTTAATGCCTATCCTTAAAGAAAACCCACATTTTTTTAGAACTTTTGCTCTGACAGTCTCCAAAATACTGTGTAATCATCACTGAATTAAGGTTCATAACATTCTTCTGACTGTAGTGCCGTTTTAGAGGGAAGGAGACTATTGAAGAAATCTGGATCATTTAGAAGCAGCCTGTGGTGTAAAGACTTTGTTACTCGTTTTTCAAGCTTAACCCTGCTAAACAGAGTTGCTTTATGTGGAGTTTCATGTCAGAACCCAGTGGTCAAATCGCCTTGGGGACCATGGACAGCGCACACAACGTGTCGTTTCGAGGCCCTCGCACAACATTTTCACCTACAGTTTTGAGAAGCTCAAAATACAAACTTGTTCTTTCAGGAGTCTTGTTACACAAAATTGAAGCCAAATTTTTGACAGCTACACACCAAAAAGCAGTTTAACGGTTTTGGAAACTATGCCCTATTTGCAAATACTGAGCTTTTCAAAGTATGGTCCACAATGTTCAGGAAGATAATTAGAAATGCAGTCTGCTATTTTGCACGGTCCATGTGATTCAACACCTCAGGTCTTTTTTCTTATTGGCTTCCTGAGAATGAAAAATGGCCAGTAAAGTGTTATGTCTGATGGAAAATTTATAGGAATGTCAGAGATGACCGATTAAGGGCACTTTATAGATTAACAGATGAAGACTAAAACAGAGGTTGACGCTACTGTGTTGGAAAAATTGGTGATATTTTGGAAAAACAGAGAGGCACATCAAGATTTGTCTTAGACCTGGACATATATATTATTCCAATCAATGAATATTTCAAAATCTGAAAGGTAGTGTGTAGAAAAAGAGGTGTCCCTGCCCATGGCAGGGGGGTTGGAACTCGGTGATCTTTAAGGTCGCTTCCAACTCTAACCATTCTATGATTCTACTCCCAACAGGGTGCTCAAAATCATTGCATGTTCTTTGTCTACAGTGAGTGGAAATGCATAATCTCGATATTGCCCATAGTCTGTCTTCCTTTTTAAACTTAAGGAAATGGTCTGGATCTGTAGCACACTCTGAGCAATCAAGTTATCAACATGAAATACTTTGGTATGTCCTGCATGAGGACCATCTCTTCTTATAGGAATTCATGGTATTGTAGGATCCTAGAGAACACATAGAAGTTTGGTTTTTTTTCTAATTGTGGTGGTCTTTCTATCTTTATGAGGAATCCAGGCATTGTATATCCTCAATCTCAAGAGAACAAACTGCTCAGAATGTGAACTCAAGAAATAAGAGTATGTGTTTCCAAGTGTACTTTTCTGCTGCTGTATTCATCGTTACAAGGTACTGTGGCAGCACCAGATTTGCCTTCAGTTCCAACTGATTTTGAAATCCTTCAGGGCTTTAGGAATAAAACGGCACATATCCTCTAGATTTCTTTTAAAGAAATAGATAAGATTTTGTAACAGCAAATAACACTGCAGAGCTGAACAAAATTGTTCTCCCGTAAATGAGACTTGGATGCACCCAGACCAAATAATATTGTAGACTCATACTACACAGACTTGTAGAAAGACAAAGAGAAATATATTATATTTCTCATGGTCAAACAGAATTCCTGTATGTCCATCTTGGCTGAAATTCCCATTAGCCATGGCAACCAATGAGAGAAATACACAGCAACACATAACATCTAATTTAATGCTGACAAAGAGGTGGGATGCATTGATCTGTTTGGCAGAAAACTTTATTCTTTTTCATTCCTATAATTCAGATTTTTCTCATTACTGGACACAGATGGCAAAATATAATTTTATTAACTATAACCATTTGTTTTGCAGTTCATCAATTAAATTCCAAAGAGTACAGAGACTAGTTTATTCTGGCCACTAATGAAAATAAGTTAGTAGCTAGAGCCGTACTACAAATGGCAAGAGATGTTGCATACAGTGCTTCAAGATAATTTGTTGCTATGACAATAATGGAGCAGAATAGCTGTGGTCTCTGAAACCTCAGATTTTTTATCTTCCCAGAGAAATACAGGTAAATACAAATTCTTCTTTTTAAAGGGATGGACTTCCTTCAGAACTACAGCTAATTTATGTATGTATATTATGAAATAAGTAAGTGACTCTCTGCTCATTAGAAAGTTAAATCAGAAAAAAAGGAAAATAAATGGATTGCAAAGCTGCTGGACAACAGCCACCTCTCCTGTTATCTACTGCCAATGTCAGTACGAACCGCCAGTTAAGTACCAAGGAAAGTAAACTGATGGTTCCTGTATACCTACCAACAATCTCCATAATCTCCAGTATCAGCTAAACACACTTTTGGTAGAAGTGAATGAGGACTACATATCAAAATCCTTTCCTGATCTCGTGTATCTTTCCTTTACCTAATAAGAAGTGCACCTGTGTTCATTTTTTAACATCTGGGGAGCAAATTGGATTCTGGAAGTAATTTCCACCCTAGTTTCATGTATATCCAAAAAATGGCACAGATTTCCTGATGTGCTTCATCTGAAAACTGACTCTGAAAGGAAGATCTCTCCTGCAACTGGTGGCCATAGAGGAGTTAATCCATAATCTCTTTTCCTAAATAACCTAGGAGAGTGGTAATTTTTTATGTCTATATATTTTTAAAAATGCAGATAAGCTCTCTTTTCTTTCATACTGTCACAAATGATTAACTTTACCTGCAATAATGCTGAATCACAACAAGCGGTTTACAAAGATCACAGACTGGTAGTGATTAATATCCATAAACTACTAGCTCACAAAAGATACGTTCTTTGATTAGTTTCAAAAGCTGCTGAATGCAATTTGAAATCTAATCCATGTGCTAGGATGTAGGATAGCCTGTAGTTTGACAGCAGCACACACTATATAAGCTATTGGAAGACATCAGAGGTGTGTCTGAGAGAATAGGGAGCCTATGTGAGCAAAGAGACAATTCAGAACATTGGGCTTCTCTGGGAATTGTTATTACACAGAAATTTACTACAAATAACAAAAGTGTTTGGACTTCGAACATTTTCTTTCATTCAGAAATACTCTAATTATTTTAAGGCAATGATCAGAGTCTACTGCATAAAAGTAAATTCTGGAAATGATAAAATGGCATCAGATTTCCCTGACCACACTTAAATTACCACTGGTTGCAGATATATTTCAACAGTGATCATGGATAGAATTCCTTATAACAGCTTCATACTATATTCTGTATGCTGGGAATACCCATCTGCACCCCTGTTTGCAGAAAACATGAATATGAAATTTTACAGCTCGTGTTCCAGGAACACTTTGACTTAAATCTCTTTAGGAGACACCTTCACCATGTCACAGCTGGGTAAGCTGGTTGTATGTTGTTTACTTGAATCATCCTGAATGCCAGAATAGTAAAAAAACCCCTTGATGTTAATAGATCAAAATGGCCAAATTTTCTTCTTGTCAGATGTCCATTATAGTTTTTTTCTCTCTTTCTAACACAGAAGAAAATTTTTCATGCCAATCATCTTTTGCATCTTAAAGCATTACACGTGGATCTATCCTGATTTCAGAAGGTCATATTCATTACAAGGTTAAATATGCTATCTAACAATAAACTGGAATCTACTAGAATGGCACGAGTAAGCAAAAATATGCTATGTGATAATTTTCACACTTCCTGTCTTCCAATCAATACTATTTCAACTATTTATTGTTGCTATTTTTGGGAAACTTCTTTCCTTTTTTTTTTTCTTTTCCTTTTTTTTTTTTAAGTCCATAGATCATCTGAAAGTGACACAGTCAAACTATGTATCTCATAATATTGTATTCAGTTTCTATAAAATATGTCAAAGGCCGTTTAAAGTTTTTTGCTTTATCAAAACTATCTCCATTGTTTCTTTCATTTCTCCTGACACTTACACTGAAACATTGGTCAAAGTCTCATTACTCTCTCTCCATCAAAGTTGCCTTCCTTCCGAGTATAATGTCTGTTACAGAGGCAGCAGTGCAAGGAGATCTGATATCTGACCTCTCCTGTACTGTGTTTCATTACAACAGAAGCTCTCTTATATTGCATCCAAAAAGTTTTCTCAAAGTTGTTTTAGAATTTACCAAATTATTAAATTATCTGTGTCCTTCCCTAAAGTTCCTGCTAGTTTTGAGAATATCATTCACTTCTGAGATTCTAGAAAGGCTTTAGACTTCTGCTTTCACAGAAGTCTGTGAAGAACAATCTGAAGTTCTTCAGATATCATCTTTATTATCTTCTTACATGATTTCAACACAGATCTCTACTCTTAATATTAAAAAAAAAAGACACGAACTGCTTCAGTAGTAGCTTGCAGATACATTCCGACTATCTGTTGCATAAATCATAGGGGAGTATTTTACATGTGTTTGTTGGTTAGGAATGGCTTCTGTTCTGGATTTCTTTGGATAGAACAGTTCGGACATAGTTTCTTCTTCAGCAGAGTAAGTATTCATTTGTTTAATTTACTATTTGGGAGTTTCTCCCAGTGGCAAGCATACAGAGGCAACCATGCATAAGAAATGTTAATATTACGTACAAGGAAATGCTGTTTTCCTGTAAAATCACCGTGCACCTTCCTGCACCTCAGGTTCATATAATTTAATATGGCAGAGAAAAATGGAGCTCCAGAGCCATGTCCAGGAGTAAAAGCAGGGAAAAGACCAACTTAAGTCCTAGAGAAAAATAGATGAGGTCATCCTGTTACCATAAGATACATGTAGATGTTTTCAGTGGCTGTTTGTCTTTCAGTGTCACAGATGAGCCCATGATGACACACAGCCTTTGTGCTTGCTTAATGTTCAGAAGACACTTGTGACAAATAGGGTCATGTAATGATGATGCTTATCAGATTCAGGAATATGTATTGCTACCATTACTTCAGAGGTCAGCTTTAGCTTTTGAACTTCAAGTTAGAGTCCAATCATTTTCAATCCCACTGTAAGTTTTGGGAAAATATCTGTGACAAATGAAAGCTCGCCGAACTGTTTTGTTCTTCCTGCCTGCCCCCCTCCCTCCCCCTATATTGGTACTGTTGGAGCTAAGATGATTCCTTTTCTTTATAGATTATGAATTACTCTGAAATGCAAGTCTTAGAGCAGCTGTGGATATTAAAAAACTTGAATGCGACCGTGTTTGTGTTAAACAGGATTGAAATATGCAATACTTATCTTGATTCTGAGACTAGATACTAACATGGGTCAATGATGGTTCATGACAATAATTTCAAAGGCAATTTTTTAACATTTTAATGTCTGTAATCCTCCACAAGTGAGTCAAGAAGTGCCATTAACAGTGTCTTCATTCTGCTTGAAATCACCTGCAAGGTCCAACTACACCCAGTGAACTTTCAGAAGAAAGGTGATGCTTGAGAACATGTAGAGTTTATATATAGTTTTACATTTCCTGAATGGATATCCAGCCCCTAATGCTTTGTAGCTTATTGATTCAAGACTTTTTTATAACAAGTCCTAAAATAAGATTATTTTCCTCAACCTGATCTGTATTGAAGACTTCCAAGCATGTCTCTTGGAAGAAATGAAACAGTAAATACCAACTGTTGGAGTTCAGGAATGCTGGAAAGGGGAAATATCTTATAGTCACATAAACCAAATATTTAAAAAACCCTTGCTTAAATGTAGCTGCCCTTGTTAAATTTCTGTGCTCCTTGCAAGTGCCTAGTTGCTCTGGAAGGAGAACAGTGTGTGTTTGGTTTCATCCATCAGAGAGCTCAGAGACAGAATCATGTTCAATCATGATGTTAATCACAGCACAACAGTTTCTACTGAAATGAGTCTATAGAGGATTTATACTCCCATCTATGCAGGTGCATAAAGAATTCTTTTAATGGGTGGTGCATATACTCTTGTAAAAGAATTGACTCCTTTGTATTAAAATTACATGCCTGGGATTTTAACATAAAATCTGAAAAATCCCACTGTGTAAAACTGACTTAAACTCAATTTCCCTCTCCCCCTTTTACAGTGTCAAGATGCCTGAGTGCTCAAGTGACTGAATAAGTACTAAATATTTAATGCGTGGAGGTTACATTAACTGAGTCTTTGATCTGAAACTTCTTAAAAACATCTTAAAAGCCCTTCAAAAACCAGTTAGTATTTCATTACAGTCACTTAAAATAGATTTATTTTATCAAAACATCCTGTCAGAAACCCCAAAGCTGTGATTAATAACCTGCAGCATTTTGACTAAAGCATCTCCTAATAATAGTTTCTTAGTGTATCAACAGATTGCCTGTTGTGGGTAAGAAGTAGCCTGCCCTGTTGCCTTTGTCTGGCACTTGAATGTATGCACAATTTCTCTAGTAAGAGTCTGAGCAGGTATATACTTTAGAATCCACAGTGGGATTCTGCATGCTTGATGATATTCAAACAGGATGTCTCTCATTTAATTCTGAGATTATTTTTTATTTTTTCTGCATGGAATAGATTTAACAGGGAAGTTAATAAATTTAACAGGGCAGTTTTGTTACAGATGTTTTTGTATAGTAATATAAGTATTTGGGTACCATGAACAATGGGATAGATCAATAATTAATATCATTCTTGGAAAATCCTGCTTGTTTTTAATCTGTACAGCATAATTTGAGAGCATCTCTGGCTGTGTCAAGACTCTGTCCTTTAGATTTCCTTTTTTATTGTTCAAGGGCAACAGACTACAGTATGACATTGTGTGAATGTCTGTCTGCTAGATGTGTATAAGACAGAAGCATACACAGAAGCAGGTTTCTATATGATTAATTTGTACTGCATCCAGCAGACCTTTCATGAGAGAACTTGGCCCATCCAAATCTGTCCTTCCCCCTTCTAGATTTGCTTCTCATTGGCTTTGCGCACCTCTAGATCCCACTCTGAAATTCACACTGTTGTTTTCCTAAAACACCTGTTGTGCCCTAACACAACATGAACACACAATTTAATCAAAAACCACCTGGTCACTCTGGTGCTGAATTTTGAGTTTGTGAGTTTTTAGCTCATGTCCATTGTTTCTACTTCTTAATTCATACCTCCTAAACCAGAGGAAAGGAAGCTGAAAAGATATATCTAGGAACTGGCCTGTTTCTGTCTCCTCAGGAATTAGCAGATTAAAGCAAAACGTTGAGTGTATTCTGGGATCATCAAGGAAATTAAACTCTAGACTCTGAGCTCACTGTAGGGTCATATGTAGTTATTTGCCACTACTTTCTCAAAACAAAAATTAAGGATTTCTTCTTGAGTCTCCCACAACACTAGTGAAAGGTACATGCCTAAAGCCTTAAGAAGCACTTTGAAAATATATTCCTTGTTTCTTAAGGGAAATGTGCCTTTGTCAGTGTATAGCTTGTGTAGAAGATGTTTTTGCATATAAAAACCACGTGTAGATTGAATCCTGTTATATAAAGCAAAGCTGGTTTTCTGTGGAGTTCTTTTGTAGTACCAACATTAAAAGGGTTGTTATAAATAAAAGTGGAATATAATTATAAATGCCCTTCTGAGGGAAAAAAATCCTTGATTACCTTTGAATTCTTTTGCCCTTTAAAAAGGTTATATTTAACTGGTTCAGTTTCTTACTTGATGTTTCAGTTCCCAAGGGAAATCAACCTCCAGTACGAACTGTTTCAATTGGGTTACACGACTTTACTTTGTGTCTTGCATTTGTTAACAGACAGGTTATATAACACTGCAGGCGTTAACTATACCTTGCTCTCTTTTTAGCTGCTCTTGGTACCCCCAGGTTTGGGGAGATGACCAGGGACGTGGGAAACGGTTTGCAAAAGTTCTGCTGAAATTAACCCCTCCTGATAATAGCACGAACTGCTTGGAAATAGAGACTTCAGGAGCAGTGTGAGGCTATAAATCTTAAACTGTAAAAAATATATTTAATATTTTCATGTGCTAAATATCATACATGGTTTTTTATGACCAGAAAGAAGTGGGTGAAATTCTGCCCTTATTCCCAATGGCATATAATCTGTGGAAGAGCTATTGTCTGGAACAGAATTTTCTTGAGTTACCAATGTTGTAACTGAGAAAGTAATTGGAGCATGTGTGTGCTCCCTCACTAAAATGCAGGAGGCTGAATTCTAAGGGGATATTTTCCATTTCTAGGTAGTTTGGTGTTGAACAGCTTTAGATTCATTATTCTTATATTTCCATCAAGTAATGCTTTCCTGGTAAAGGAGAAGATGAAAGGGACCTTTTAAAAAAATATCAATAACACAAAAGAAAGGAAAGAAAAAGGGGTTTCATCCAGGCTTTTTTTTTTCAGTCACTGATCAATAGCCCCATGAGAGTGCTGTATTTAGAGAAGAAAGGCAAGCAAGCAAGAATCTTAACTAACTAGGAGGAAGTTGATTGTAGCATGCTGGTGTTCGGGCAACTGATAAGAGAGGAGGAAACATTTATGCTCAGAATCAGCAAAAGCAGGAACATGCTTTCCCGCTTCGCCTATTTCATTTCACAAGGCCAACATACTGCACTTGGGCTCTGGAAATAAAAGTAGGCATAAATTTGGAATGGCATGGACAATGAAATATGGCAATAATGTTTGTATTTGAGATGCTACATTTGCATAAATCATTATATAGATTGGCAACAATCTGTATGTCCCTAGTGCTATAAGATGGCACACTGAAGGTATCCACCAGTCGTTGTTCTGGCAGCTAAGTCCTTGCAGTAGGCAATGATGTATATGCTGTTACCATTTTTACCTACATAAATTCAGAGAGCTCAGTTAAATCTTATTGTGTTTCATTGTCACACAGTCTACACGAGTGAAAAAGGACCTAGGCTAAGACAACATGCTCGTATTTCAGAGGTGGAGAAACTTTAGGGGCTTGTTTCTGCATGGAATTGATTTTTATATTTTCTTTTTTATTTATTAAAAATGCATATTCTACCCAGAATGATTTTTAGAGATTTTTGGAGCACTGCTGAGTAAGCCAAAGTATCTATATATTTCTTTAGAGTCATCAATGCTCTTGGCAGGTACCATTATTTTTGCAGTCACTTACTGATAACATTTATTACATAAAGCTTTTGTGCTTTTTTAGTGTTTGATTTTTAAAAAGTAATAAAACAATTAAAAAAAAAAAAATTGCTTTAAACTTCAATATCTCACAAAAGAACAGCATTTTTAAAAAAATCCTTTCAGAAGACTTTTTTCCATCTCCAACCACCCGTCCCCCCAAGTTTATTCCTCTTATTCACTGTGAGCATGCCTCGTCTTGTCTTTTGGCTGAATAAACTGCTGTACCACATTTTCTGTGTGAAACCCACACAGAGACAGATTGATGTTATATTAACTCTTTCAAAGTCTTTCTTTAAGTATTAGTATAAATTGTTTGAACGCCTCTTTCTGTAATTTAAGTTTATTCAAAATTGTTTAAGAGACAGAAATAAATCCCCCTTTACCTTCTCCATTGTGGTTTACTTGGTGCCTGAAGTTCAGGGTTGGTGGTTAAGTAGCCAAGTTAGACTTCTAAAGAGTCAGGAATTTTGAATTATATTTGCAGTTCTGGAGTTATGTGTATTTTTAGTAAAACACTGACATCCTTTTGGGGATTGTTTTTTCTGTGGTTCTGTTAATATTTGTACAGGAAGTTTGAATTGGAATTATGAAATACTCACTCTGATGTGTAATGGTGTGATCCCCTTGACAGCCACCAAACTTGGGGTTTTTTTGCTCATGCTACTTTGCATATGACCATCTATCATGCAATAAATTGATTTTCCTGTCTACTATTCCAATCTTCTTAAACCTTCATATTCCTGCAGAGTTGATTCTGCTCCTTGTTGCTTGTCCTATGCATAATTTCTTTTTCAGGACTAACTTTAGGTATGACATGTTTCTTAATTCTTAGCTAAACGATTGTAAAATTTTAAAATGTGATAGCTCAAAGCTCTCTCTTCAGGTAAGCTATTGATTACTTTTTTTGAAGGAAAAGGACTTATCAAAATATGATAGGACTGTTACAACGAAATTGTAGCTGAGAATTAGCTTCAGTTTTGTATGTGGCATCTCTGTATGGCTTATGTTCTAGATTGCATTTGGTGGTGCAGCTTGTTCAGCTAACTAGGGAAGAATGGTAAACTGCCTTGAGAAAAATGTCCCCCACCTCGTTCTTTGCATAGTTCTTATTTCAATCAGTATCAGAGTAATAAAGATTCAGTGTGATCAAGGCTTTCTCGCCCTCTGTCTATCTTTGTCTGTCACTCTCTCCTCTATCTATAGAGATCTACATGAAGTTGATCAGAGGGCTGGAGCATGTCTTCCATGAAGACGGGCTGAGAGAGTTGGGGTTGTTCAGCCTGGAGAAGAGAAGGCTCCAGGGAGACCTTATAGCAGCCTTGCAGTACCTAAATGGACCTAGAGAAAAGATGTGGAGAGACTCTATCAGTGAGTGGATCAGTGATAGTTTATCAGCAATAGGATGAGGGCTAACAGTTTTAAACTGAAAGCAGCTAGACCTAGATTAGATATTAGGAAGAAATTCTTTAGTGTGAGGGTGGTGAGGCACTGGAACATGTTGCCCGGAGAAGTTGTGGATGCCCCATCTTTGCAAGTGTTCAAGGCCAGGCTGGATGGGGCTTTGAGCAACCTGGTCTGGTGGGAGGTGTCCCTGCCCACGGCAGGGGGGGTTGAAACTCGATGGTCTTTAAGATGCCTTCCAACTCTAACTATTCTATGGTCTGTGAAGACACTTCTTTATCAAGGTTCCATAAGTGTTCTGAAGGTCTGCAGCAGCACCCATACTCCTTCACCCATTGCCTTCAACTTCTCCCCCAGCTCTTTCTCCTGCTTCAGCCGAAGTATTTACAACTCACCCTTTCTGCTATTCATCTTTACCAAACGTTGATATTGCTCGCTTGTTTCCTATTTTGATTTGCTGTCCATATATTCTGATATGCAAATTGCTTCTTTGGTTTTCTTCAAGCTTTTTATATTTGGAAGCAGATTTCTGTGATTTATTTCAGCAGTAACTAGTATGATTTGCTTTTTTTTCTATTTTGCTTAAAAATAGTTGATGTCATAACTGTCATTCAGAGCAGTAAATTAAGAACAGGAACTCTTAATCATTTTTATTCTTCATCATCTTCATTAATATTGCTCTAACATAACCAGAGTAATAACATGTATACTCTGTGGTTTTAATGCTCTTTGCATCAATGTTAACTTTGTGTGTGTGCGGAAAACCCTAAACCACCTACTGCAAAATAATTTTATTTGTGGGCATATGGGAGTTAAACTTCCTTTCCCTTACAGTTTTCATTAGAGAGAGGCTTACTAGTACCGTGGCAGAATGCTCAAATAAGCATTTTAATGTTGAATAAAGGTCAACACACTTGAATTTGAAACCATTAATCCTTTTGCTCTTAAAGCAGGCAGAACTTTTACAGACTAAATACCGCATTAAATAGTAGACTCTTAAAGTTCTGAAGAGGAGAAACATACCTTCAAAATACCAATTTGAGTTATAGAACTTTTCGTCTTCTGTTGTTTTAAGCAAAATAAGTTTTGGGGATTTTTTTGGGGTGTGTGTGGTTTTTTAATATTACTTTATTATTTCCCATTGCCCTGGCAAAGGGTATTTCTGAGTCTATTATAGAGCTACGGAAAAAGAGTCCCCAGTGTACAAAAAGACCATGTGTAGTGGAGACAATGCCAGTATTTTCAGGTCACAATAATTATATCAGTCCATGCGTGTAGATGCCCTCCTGTTCACAGGAAAAGAAGTTTGGGCTCCCTTTAAATTAATGTCTATACTTTGAACAGTTGTGGTAGCCCTCTAGGTCATCACAGACTGTGAAATTAAACCTGTATTGCCTTGTGTTGAACTTTTAACATATGTATGACTGAAGCTGTCTTTTGGGAAGTCATCCAGTCTTGATTTCAAGGCATCAGGAAACAGAGAATCTACTGCTTCCTTTGGTAATTTGTTCCAGTGTCTGATTACTCTCACTGTTAAAAACATAAATCTAATTTTTGAGTTGAATTAGTCTTGGATTATATATTTATTTGTTTTCCTCTGGAAGCTAGTTTTTCACTACAAGATTAAGAAATAATTTCTTTCATAGTGAGGGGTCAGGGAGGGGAAGTTGATGATAATCAGCAGATTGTAGAACCTGATTCTCACTGCAAGACATTTATTCAGCCCTCAAGTATTTTCCGTGGCTTCTTGCTGCATCTATTTAAATTTCTCAAAATCTTTTAAAAAATATACATTCTAAATTTCCTTCATTTTATTCAACTTTACAAATATTATATTTGGAAAAATTAGGTGTTTTATCCTGTTCACTGCTCCCCAAACAGCACATGCAAGGATCTCATTGCTGGGATGTTTCAGTTGAGGTCATGGGTTCGCAGGAGTGGTAAGGTAACCTAATCACCCTTACTGCATGGATAGATTAGCACTTTGGACAGATTTCTGTGTTACTTCTGACAGCATTTTTCCAGGAGTCTTCCAGAACTTCTACAGGCAATCTGTCTTCTCTACACTTTACTGCTTCTTACTATCTGACAGGTTTTTTTCCTACAGTCTAGCCATAGTCTCCCTGGCTGCTCTTTAAATCAGTTATGTCTTGCCCTATCTACCATCAACACAAGAAGCAGTTTGGGGGGTTTTTAGTTAGGTTTTTTCCTCTCCTTTTTTTTTCCCCTCTTTTTAGCAACTCATTACCTATATACATATTATCAATATTTCTTTTTTGTCTTTTACAACTTTAATTCTTACTTATAGTGATATTTTTTAGATGAGAAGTTTCCCCTGGGTTATCACCAGTTGGTCCCAATTTTTTAGAGGTGCAGTTCCTCAGAATGGGTGAAATAATGCAGGTGCAGCTTTACCGGTGCTGAGTTAGAAGGATTTTTCTCTGAGTTGCAAGCTATACTTAGTATATGCATTGCAGTAGGACACTTGTCTTTTCTGGAGCAGTGTGATATTGTTGATTGATTATCCACAACAATTGTTGATCCACAACAATTTCTAATTTTCTACTGAATGGCTACAAAGTCAGTGGTTCTCCATCCCAAGAAGTTAATTATTCTTGGCTAAATACAGTATTTTGCATTCATCCCCTAATAGCACTGAACAAGCGCTATGGCTTCCAAATCAGATCTTTAAATTTGCCAGGGTTATTCTGAATTCTGGTCTCTTGTCCAATGCATTTATAATGCCTCCAAGGAGCATATTGCCACAGCAAGTATGGTTGTAATACTATTGTCTAGGTCATTAATCAAAACACTAAATGCTATCAGACCTAGGAAAGTCTTGTGCAGATTCTCACTTTGAGATATCTTTCCATGTTGATAGGAACATTGCTAGCCACTCCCTGAGTATGATTTTCTGAATCAGTGTTGCACCCACTTTGTACTGTTTTCATCTGAATCATGCTTCCATGGTTTGCTTAGAAGATTACTATGTAGAAGACGATCAAAAATAGTCCTAAGTACACATGACATCTGATACTTTTCTTCTGTCCACAAGGCCTGTTACCCTATAAGGGAAGAAAATTAGATTGCATTGACATGATTGTTCTTGACAAATCCATGTTGGATGTTATACATGTCCTCATTACCTTCCAGGCACTGACAAATAGTTTGGCTATTTGTTTCAGTATTTTTCCATGAGTTGAAGATAAGCTGATTGTCCTACAATTGTCAGGCTTGACTTTTTTTTTTTTTTTTTTTTTTAATTCTTTTTAAACAACAAAAAAAAAAATTTTTTAGCAAATTTTTTTAAAAGAGGGGGAAAATATAAAAAAATAGTCCTAAGTACACATGACATCTGATACTTTTCTTCTGTCCACAAGGCCTGTTACCCTATAAGGGAAGAAAATTAGATTGCATTGACATGATTGTTCTTGACAAATCCATGTTGGATGTTATACATGTCCTCATTACCTTCCAGGCACTGACAAATAGTTTGGCTATTTGTTTCAGTATTTTTCCATGAGTTGAAGATAAGCTGATTGTCCTACATTTGTTGGGTTTTTTTTTTTTTTTTTTTTTTTTTTTAAATCCTTTGTAAAGACAGACATCTTCTCTTCTTTTGGTCTTCCAGTGTCTCCATTGTCCTTTTTAAGTTCTCAAAGGTAAACCCTAATGACTTTGAGATTCTTAGTTAGCTCTTTTAGTACTGTTGGACGAAGTTCATTAGACTCAGTCTGTTTAAAAACATCTACCTTACCTAAGTACTCTGAATACTGAACCTTCGTAATTTGAGGCTTAAGTCTGGCCCTTTGTCAGAGATATTAATTGTGATAGCTACATGATTGCAATTGACCTTATAATAAAGACTTGAGGTGAAAAAAAAAAAAAAGAAAGATATTCATTAGTCTTTTTGGCATCATCCATCATGTTCCACTCCTTTCTTTAGGAGTAGACAAGCCTTTTCCTTGACATCCCTCTTACTGTAATGTCTGTAAAGTGACTTTTATTACCCTTCCTGTCTCTTGATGTTTGCATCTCATCTTATACACACTCACTTGGATTTTTTTAGTTTTATCCCTACCAGATGGATAGTTCCTTTCTACTGCTATATCGCTGCTTGTTCTGTAGGTGTAGTCTGTATTTTTATTTATAAGTATATAATTTCATATTTCCTTGCATCCAAATCAGTTTGAACTGGCCCAAGTAACATAGTGACCCAGTTTCTATGATTACCCTCATCATCATTCAACTCTCCAGCTGTCTGTCTTGTCCATAGATGACAGCTGAAATATACCCACTTTTTCTTTTAGGTCCTCAATTAAAAGATCAGACAGTGTTAGGGTAATACCTATTTTTGTGGTTTTCCATCAAAAAACATCTGCATTAACATCTGCATGTTAATTCTTTAATTACTATTCTTGGGCAATTTCTTCTTCATGCATTGAACATATACTTTATTGAATTTATGGAATTACCAGTTTTTAAATCCTAGTGGCTTTTTGAAGTAAGTCAAAGAAGGAAGAAGTTCTTTAGGAAAAAGTTCTTTACAAATGAGCGTGACGAGACACTGGAACAGGTTGCCCAACGAGGTGGTGGAGGCCCCATCCCTGGAGACATTCAAGGTCAGGCTTGATGAGCCTTTGAGCAATCTGATCTAGTTAAAGATGTCCCTGCTTACTGCAAGGGGGTTGGACTAGATGACTTTTAAAGGTGCCTTCCAACCCAACACATTCTATGATTCTCTGATTCTATGAAAAGATTCTTGAAATTATTTCTACAGAAATCAGTTGCATATTTTTGTCTGAACTAAGATTTTTAATTTTATAGAAATTAGCTTTGCAGAAGCAGAAGTGAGGAAAAGACATTATGGAAATGCTGGATTAGGATGAATAAATGGCTAAGATAGAGATACCCAAAACCTTCTATCTTTTCCATAACAGAATATACAACTTTGTTTGTGACCTGGGGAAAAAACAAAGAGAGAACAAGAGAAAGACCCCTATAGGTGCAGCTTTCTTTCAGGACTATATTTCCTTAATGTTTGCTCTGCTGGTTTTCCTATTCCTTTAAGCTTTGCTGATACAGACATGTAAAGCTCCACCAAATGAATGTCCTTGCACTTATGTTTAGAGCTTGCCACAGGAAAACCCCTAAGCCCATGGAGCTGAGCTTACTCCTAGTCTTTGAATCTCATCAGTGCTTTGGAGATGGTGGTTTCTGTTGTTTCAGTGGTCACGCTATATAATGCAGTACTATTGCTTTTGACGTTTATATTGAATGAAGGGCAGTTTCCCAGAGGTCTATGATTGCTCATAGATCAAAGCCAGATTTGCTAGCCATCACCAGCCCTGTCCAATATAATGATATGCATTGACAATTATGATACTAAGTGCAATGTAATTGTTTATAGATCAATTCTTGATTTAACCAATTGAAGCAGCTGTAATATCACTGGCAATACAACAAATATAAAGAGAGAATAAAAGATTCGATTAATATTGTGAACGAATGAGATAGGCCATTTGCTTACAAGGAAACCTGAAGGTTAATCATTCATACTCTAACAAAATATCAGACTTCGTGAGCTCATATTAGTGTTAATTGAAGAAGGCAAATTCTAAATATGAGAGTCATCCATTACTTATGTGTAGTCTTGTTTATTATATGACTAGATCTGACTTGCCAGTTAGGATTTCCTCATGTAGAAATGTATTTCACTCCATATTTGGAGGATGTCAGTGAATGTGGCTCTGTCACATTTCATTACTTTAGACTTTACTCTGCTTCATTTCAGTCTGCAGTAAGACTACTTCTGAAATGGGATTATTGACCCCTACCATTGATCATGCTGCCCTGGTGTGTGTGCGTGTGTGAATGTGCAGTTACTACTACTATGAAAATATGAACATCTGAAGGTAAAAATAATGCATGATCTGCAGTGTAAATAATATCTATGGATCTTACCTTTCTCTTTCTTTTTTATCCCCCTTTTTTTCTCAGGCTAGCTTAGTCTGTCAGCAGGATGAAAGGAAAAATTGCTACACTTGTGCTAAATTTCCCCTGGGAAAGTAAATTATGGACAAGCCTCCAAGGACAACCCAGAAAGAAAGGGATAAGATATTGATGCACACTGTACCTCTCACTCTTTCTTCCTTGTCCCACAATTGAGCATTCCTTCAATGAAAAGTTACGAGTTCCTTGTTAAATTGAATTTCTCTCCTCCTTGTCTCGCAATTTATTGTGATGCTGAAAATTTTATATCTTGGTAAAAACTGGCAGCAGCCTCATTTGTCCCTACAAAAGGCTATCCAGGTTTGAATACGTTTTGAAACAGAGCTATGAATGCTCACACTTAAAGACAGATAGTCATGTCACTTCCCAGTTCATTGGAACTTTTTTAGTTACTGTGTTTTTTTCATCCATTTTAACCATTATGCTTTTGGGGACAGGAAGTGGGTGGAAGGAAGATTGGTAGGGAAGAAGTTGTTCATGGATGCTTTGGTTGTTGATTCCCAGGTTGATAAGCATTCTTCCTGGTTTTACTCCACTACGTAAGGCTTTTCTCTCTGTATCCTTTTCTCTATGTGTGTCTTAATAGAAGATAGAAGGTGGGAGATGTTAGATTTAACCTGCATTGGATTTGATAGTGATCTTTCTTCATGGACCCAAACCCCATTAAATGCTGGAATTGTTCCACTGAAAAAGATGGTGAGGGGAGGGAAGGATTGGTCTGGTTTCAAGTCCAGGTACTTTGATCTATCAGTATTTGACTTCATGATGTCCTGCAGCTTCCATAATCCCCCTAGTAGCATGTCTTCTTGTGTCCCAAAAGCTGCTGAAGTTGTTACTGCTTTCAGGTTTCCTACAGATTCCATGCTATTATTGCAGATTCACAGGTGAACTGATGAGGTGAATTGACTAGTGTTTTAATTGTCCATTACATTCTCCAACTGTCTTTGGAAGATTTGCTCAGGGTACTGATGAATCTGAGCTTTCACCGACCTTTCATAGTATGGTGGAGTGTGGCTGCACACTGGTTTGAGACATGGCAAAGCAGAGTGCTGTGAAAGGACCACTCTACTGGACGTGCAGTTGGAGGTGAAGTGATGTTTTCTTATGCTGATGGGGCCTGATACTGTGACTGACCAGGAAAGACAATTAGTAGATTATTTGACCATTAGAAGCAATGTCTAGTCTCTCAAAATAGAGAAATCTCTTGAGACTGACATTTTAGATAATGGTGTGGTGCCTGCTGTGATGTCATGCAAGCCACAGTAAAGGTTTGAATGAAAATAGAGCTTCTAATGATTTGTTAAGATACACAGTGAATGCACCTTTTGTATCAAATCTAAATGTTGGAAAGAAATTGCCTTGTTTTTTTCCCTGGTAGCTTTCTCTGCAGTCATGCAGAGTGCTTAATTCTAGTGAAAGGGAAAGCAGAAATACTGACATGCTACATGACATTCCAGTTACGAAAGAAAAAAAAGTAGCAGATTGACAGGCCAATAAAAATACACAGAAGGTTTTTCTCCTTTCCAAGGATACATGTGCGGGAATGTAGGAAAGGAAAAGGCTGGGAGGGTGAAATTGGTATGATTACATATAGACTCACACATATATATGCGTATGCATGTATGCATTTGCCTGTGTGCACAGACAAACATTAATTCAACAGATAATTATGTGTGTTCAAAACAACGTTTTTGTTCATGTTAGCCAAAATGATGGGATTTTCACTGTTCATCACCGTAACTGAAGCTGGGACTGCCATTAGTATGACAAGTGAAGCAGAATTTCTTCTGTGTGAGCTGCTGTGAAGGAAAGATGCCCAAGCTGTATGATCAGGAGCTAGCTCTTTTCTGGTGCATCACTAACGCAGAAATATGAGTTACACTTTGCTTCTGTTGAACCATGGCTGCTAGACAGAGAGACTGGGAACGGGAGGATATGAGTTTAAGTTACAAAAAGAGTAAATGTTTCTAAATGTTTAAGGCAGAACTATGTGTATTAATCAAAAGATTTATAAAATATGGTATAAATGGTCTTGACTTCAGCAGTTACATGATAGAATGTTTGGCATTTTATTTTGGGTTTGATGTGTTGGTTTGAGCTCATCACATGAAAAAGGCAGTGGTGGTTTGGATGACTTTGGATGACATCCTGAGGATGGCTGCTAGTCTGAGGTTGCAGACATTTAAGAAAATGTTGCCAGTCTCAAGTTAAGCTGGGTCTTCTCTTCATAGGGCAGAAGATGTAGGATTTGGTCCATTTTTTGCCATGGAGGTTAGTTCCACCATTTGCAAGATCCTGAAAGCTGACAATTCCATGATTCTGTGATTTTGTGAACATGTCGTAGTGTTGCCTGTAAGAATCTACTTGATTTGCATGTACAAATCAGCAAAGTCAGATATTTCTGATAGCACTTTCTCAGTCTTTTTTTTTTAAGCACCTTGTTTTCCATGTTAGATTTTAAACAAAGGTTTCATTGCTGTTGAGGTAAAGCCCTCTAACCAAGATGCGGCAGCTATGGTTGTTTCCTCTGTTGCTTATATAGCACTGTCCCTCTTTTCAGCCTCCTCACAAGCTTCTTATCTTTATTGCTATCAAATTCAGTCGGCCTTCCACTCTCTTTACATCAAGGATTCTAATCATGTCACTGGTCTCTCTTACTGCTTCTGCCTAGCTTATTTTCTACTCTCAACCGGGTCCAAAGTGATAACTTAGTTGGCCATTACCTTACTCCTGGCCTCCTCAATGTCTGCAGTGCCTCTGTGAGTAAGCACTGGAAAAGAACCAGAAGGAGTCCTAGCAACTCTGACACCATTTAGGTTAAATAGTCAGAATGTAGGAAATCCACACTGGGAAGAAAGAGAAGGCAGCACTGCCTTTGGTACCTAGCACGATTTTTAGCTTTGCCATAGATCAGTCATTTATTCAGGCTCCCTTGTGACACGTAATAGATAGAATGGAGGCACAAAGGGAAATGTCACCCAGTTGCTGTGTATCCTATCCCTTCTCTTCTTTTACGCTCTCTTTTCGTCAGGAAGTTATTTCCTTGCCTGTAGTCCTGTGAATAATGTAGTATTTACCTGTAGGCAAAAGAGAAAAGAGGAGGAAGAGTGCGTAGTGGAGTGATATAGATAGGACTTGGGGTGCAGGAGTATTTTTGACATTAGCAGAAGTGGAGTGGACGGTGGGCTAAGGGTTGGAATAGCCAGGTTTAAGAGGCTGTAAAACGTGATACATGTGGGCTTTGCTAGAGCGCATTAGGCACAAATTTTAGAAAAGACAATTTTGAGAACAGTGTCCTAAATTATTAGAAATAATACTTCTGGCTGGAGCCTGTAAATAATACCAGCACAACCTCTAAAGTTGTTGAATATACTCTCTAAATATTGCTTTCAAAGATGCTTGGAAATGTTGGACTGCCAATAACAAATAGTAAGTAGCCCTAGTGATACATGCCTTGTGGTTTCTTCTTCCAGTTAAACCGTACATTCATCTTTACATAAACAAGATGAAAGTTTTAGCTATAACTATAAAAATCTCATATTTGATACATTGGACACCTACATCTGTACTTTGTATGTCTATAGAAGTATTTTTCCATGAATAAAGAGAAAACAAGTATTTGGACTCTACTGCCACATATAGGGGGTTTTTTTTAGGAATGTAATTCTGGGAGTACCTTTCAAACAAAACTTTACTTTGCTAATAAACAATTATACCTCAGTGTGTTTTCTGTCTCCTGTGAGAAAGGAGGTGACAAGGATCATGCATCTGCTCTGGCATTATATGTCTATAATGCAAGTAAATGTGTTTTTTTTTTTAAGAATGTAATTCTGGGAGTACCTTTCAAACAAAACTTTACTTTGCTAATAAACAATTATACCTCAGTGTGTTTTCTGTCTCCTGTGAGAAAGGAGGTGACAAGGATCATGCATCTGCTCTGGCATTATATGTCTATAATGCAAGTAAATGGGCTTTGCCCTCTATGTTTTCTGCAGCCTGTCTTCCCCTCAGTTAATTCAGCCATACTTTTTTCCAAAAAAGGACAGTTCTTGTATCTTCTATTTTCTGGTATTCTTCACTACTGCTGGTGAGCCAGGGAGTCATTATTATGCAAAAAAGTGTACCTTTTCAGCACTGAGATTAAACGAGCATGAGAGAAATAATAATTGATGCATAAACATAAGTTTATTAGTTAAACTCATCTTTAAAGACTTTGGAATATTTTAATTCATACTTTTTCTACAACTGTTTTGTTGAAATGTTGGGAGTTTATCAAGCAACTCTTTGAAGATGGTGTATTTTATATTCATATGTAAATCCACACTGTGCATATTTGTACGTAGGCAGCCAAGCACCTGGGAGGGAAGAATCCCTTCCCTCCTTAGAACCTGCAGAAGCCCCCTGGTGCAGGTGGAGCAGCGATGACCTGAGCCTGCTGCCTCCTCAGTTTCTTACCTGGGTTTGGGAGAATGTTTGTTTACTCCCTCCCCTTTGCTGCTTTTGGGAGAGCAATTCTTCTTGGCTTTATTCAGCAAGCGTGGTTAGTGTGGTTAGTCAAGGAATGACATTTAGTCTATAGTACTGTTTAACATTCCCCGCAGTGTGAGGGTGTATATGTGAAAAAGCTTGAAGGAGGAAGAAATATAACAGTTCTTGTTCAAAACTTGTTGTTCATATGTACCGTCTCAGCCCTTTTTCCTAGTGCCTCCCCCTCAGAATGCTTGATAGATTTCCAGAGAGGTGGAGGTTGAGAGGAAATGGTGCTGTATGATGTGCAATTTTTCTTTATGGTAATAGGACTCGTTTACTTCAAGGTACTTGTGTGCCTTGTCAAACACCTCAGTAGCTGCTTTTCAGTGTTTGACTGTATGCACACTTATAGAATCGTGTTCATCTGAATGCTACATCTCAGAGAAGAACAGCTAAGTTAAATATCCTTTTTGTGTTTGGTTGTTGTTTTTTTTTTTAAAATAACTCTCTTGCCATGTTAAAATGAATGAATTTTGTTACTGAATTCAAAAGGAGCACCAGCTATCAGCTTCCAGACTTGCCCATGGATGATGATGATGTGATTTATTTTTCTTTTTTTTTGCTTTTATATTTGTCTACAGAATTCAGGGTCAAACAAAGTTCAAAGGAAACAACAAATGTCAATTTTCCCAATATTATTCTGTTGACACCCAGTCTGAAACTCCTGTGATATGATTTGCCAAATTGTCAGGCATTCTCAGCTATACTGGGCTTTCATAGAAACTGCAGATATTTAGCACCATCAGACCTGGAGACAGCTGTCTCCAATGAGCTCCTGCAGGGTGAAAAAATAGTGATGAAGTTTGAGTAATTTGTGACTGACAGTTTTGGGGTTGCTTTCTAAGTTCTTATGTCTGCAAAATCATAAGTATGCACTAATGCTTGCTTAGATTTTGTGTATTGCACCAATGTGTCCCAGGAAGTGGATAGAGATACATCGTAACACAAATTTAATGTCATCCGGAGCTGCTTCAGCATAAGAGCCAATGGCTGGTACCATTGTGTGCATCAAAAAGCCAAGGTCTCAAATACAACGGTCACGCCATTTTTTACCTCTGCTAATTATTAGAATTAGTCTACTTCAGCAAATCAAAAAATGCATTTCATTCTCCAAAACCTTTTTCTTTGTCATCAGCAATGCCAAGTCTCCTTTTGCCTGACTGGGTTAAGAGCCAAGATGCTCAGCTCTGTCAAAACTCAGGCAATTCTGTGTGGGTGCCAAAGCAGAACTTGCTAGTCTCTAGTCAGCTTTACAGCCACAAAATGCCGAATGAACGGGATACAAGTGGCAGCTGAGGTTCACAACTCAGGATCACAGCTCTGGGTTTCTGTACCGAAATTCCTCCTGATTTCAATTTTATGCCTTCAAGTCCTTTTTTAGACAAAGTCCCAAGTGATGTGGGTGACACTGCTGTCAGAATATAAGCTCTATTGAGTCAAGATTGTTTCTTTCCTCACTGAAAATGGCATGTACATATAAGGTGGCATAGCCTGAACAGATTATTTCTGTGAGGGTGTTCTTGGTGTCTTACAGGATCATTCATCTTTTAAACAATAGCAATGTGTAAATTTATTCTCAAAGGATGTCTGCACTGTACAACATGCATAAGATTCTGCTTTCTGTGGAAATTCTGAAGTAGATCGTGTACGATATGCAACACGATTGCCATAATATAGTTTATGTTCAGTATTCAACCGAGATCCTCGGAGCCAGCTTCTGAGTATTTCTGTGCTTTGAGTGTCCTGTGGCACATACTTTTTGGGTCAAATCCTTAGTTGGGCTTCAGTCTCTTAAGTTGCACAATTTGGCAGCCTGGGAATACCTGGTAGGAGAGGAATATCTGGGTGACTTACCTGGCTTGTGCCTCCACTCCCTTCTGCTATATATAGTTATACACTGAATATTTCTAATGCTTACGGGGGCTTGGGAGTCTGCCAGAAGCTGAGGCAGACCCATGGTGTGTCCCAGGATTGTAGCTGTAAGACTAACAAAGAACCCAGGAGAAGGTACTCTCTGTTTTCTCCATTGTCAGCATCTTGAAAATAGTCCATTTAAATCTTAGTTGCCGAATCAAGTGGGTGTCACTGTAATCAGCTTTGTGTTTACCCTAAACAGTGTGTGTCCTTATTAGTGCCTTTTCAGTCCCCTCAGACATGCTGATATTGATTGAATAAACACTAACGATAATCTCAATCAGCAATAAGACACGATACACACACATGCCGTAACCTCAGTGTTACTGTCAATAATGCTGGAAGATTTCATTTGCATTCGTTCCCTTGGTATAAACATCACAGTGTGGTTTTCTCAATCTGTCTCTGTGTCTCCTTTACTGCTGTGCATGCTCCAATCTGGCTCTTTGTGTAGACATTAGGCACCCATCCTTTGTATTACTGTTGTCCATTTCGCAAAAGTATCTCAAAGCAGCTTATAACTGTTAATCAAGACAGCAGCAATTTAGCCACACACAGCCACACCACTCTGTTCAGGACAGAACGTACAGTATTCTATATCCAAATGAAATTGCAGGAATGAGTTGAGATAAGCAGAAAGTACCAGACTGGGAGTTTGGCTGGGACATGCTCCTATTACAGAAACAGCCTGGGCATCTCTAATTGCAAGAATGGTCAGGATTATGATTCTTGCATTACAGATGAAAGATTATGTCTTGTACTTTCTACCAGCATTTCACAGACTTAGTTCTGACTCATAACAGTGATTGGAAAACAGTGACCTGCTGAGTCATAAGCATCTTTAAAGAGACGTTTATTTACTTTTATTTTCAGTTCCATGGTGTTTATGTTACACTATCAGTAGGCAGTGTGTGAACAAATAAGAAGATTTCAGATTTGGTCAAAAGATGTTAGAAACAAAGGGAAAGGATCAAATAAAATGCCTCCATATTTGGTTTACTTAAAATGTTGGTTGTTTTTTTTCTGGAACGGCACACAAAATACCCATGCTTCAAACACTGAACGGAGCATGTGAGCTCTGTTCACTTTTTCCTTATGTGGGAAGTGCTCCCGTCCATGTATGACCAACTATATAATAAAAGCAGAAAGAAAGAGCAAACATGATCTGTTTTCCTTGACTTCGTTGTTTGCTATCTGCCTGACTTTCATGGTTTCTTTATGCAAGCAAAAATATTTTGTGAAGCATAAAGCCCTGTGGCAAATGCTAATCTAACCAACAATCAGGAGAATAATTGTTTTGCAGGGAATATTCTCATTCTGTAATAGAGAACAAAAGCCTTGCAATTAAGACAACAGAACATTAATAACACACATTTATCATTCTATATGAGCTTATTATTTCCAGTCCTTTGCAAACAGTTCTAATTTATATACCATTTCTTACAAAGCCGTATGTTAATGTGATCTGCATTGCTGTGTTTGTATCTAGAAGTATTTTTAGCATCTTGCACTGTAAGCTTCTCTTCCCTGGATTCTTTGAAGGACAGAGCACAACCTTGAAATCCATGAAACATATTCTTAACTTAGTCTTTCTAGCCTGATATTCTCTACTAACCTTTTCCTTGAGTCTAAGAGCTGGATTATAGTGTCCTTTTAAAACAAATCAAATCCCTTCATTTTCAACTCAGTGTTATCAGGCTTTTTGCTCCTACCCATCTCATTTTGCTCTTCATTCTCAGACTAGTTTCTTGCTCTGGGCTGGCTGTTTATGCTTAGCTGTTCTGGCAATCCCGTGAGCCTACAGGAGAATCTGCACCTTTTCCTACACCGTCCCATATGTCTGGTCTATTTTTCCTTTCGTGGTCAATCCACGTACGTTTCCATACTTGGTTCACATGCATAATCCCACTGTTACTTTCTCCTTTACTCTCTGAGACAGATGAATTTACTGGGAAGGAAGTCATGGCTTCATACTAATGTCTGTCGGCTAAAGAGCCACTGGCTGAATTCAGAGATGACAATAAATTGTGTATGTTAAAATGCCATTGCTGCTAGTTTGAGGATGTGAGTACATAATACCAAATTCTTACCGAAAATGTGGTTTTATTACATTTTAGCTACATTTCATATGTATTGCTCTAGTATAAAAGATTGTGAAGTTACTGCTGTTCCCCAATATGTATTTTGTGCATAGAAAGCTGAATGGTGGTGGAATGGTTCAAATACTAGTGGATTTCATTCTTAATAATCTCCTTAGCAATATATCTAATTTTTGCTTTGTAAATACTGAGGACTCGGGTGTCAAAATATTATTCAAATATATTGTAAATCATATATATGAATGTGGCTAGCTTGTCACTAATTCTGGTCTTTCTATCAGTTGCAGTCTGACGCAATTTTCTGGCTGAGATTAAGGGAATGAGCATGTGAATAAATTACTGATATTTAAACAGAGGTGTTAATTTGCAATGCATGAGCTGCTGCATAGTAACTGCTTATGTGCATGCCCTGACCTGGTGATAAATGGAAGATACTTTCAGTTAGTTTACAGCAATTAAAGTTAGTCCAAAGAGTACAACTCTTTTTCTGGAGGACCTGTCTTTTCTCCCTAGAGGGTTTTTGCAGTGAACTACACATGCACCAGTGTTGCTAGAAACAATATGAAAGATCATCAAAGACAAAAAAAAATGGAATTAGTGTGAGAAAAATATTTGCTTATTGGATCTAGAATCACATTAATCATAAATTGAATGGCATAACTTTCCCAACATGGTTATTGGTTTTGCAGAGTGAAAAGTGTGTAACATCTCTGAGATCAAGCCCTTCCACTTTTTTCACTCCATTTTGTTGGCATTGTTTAACATGGGATTCAATTGTTCAATGTTTCCCAGCGCTCTTTCAGATACACTTGAGTAGCTGAGACATTTGCATTGGGCTAGCAAATATGGCAGAGATCTACAGGAGTCTAACACCCTTCCAAAATGGCAAAGGGAGGATCTTGCAGTTACACTAAGTTCCTGTGTCTGGGCAATTAAATTCATCCTGGATGCCCAAAACACAGATTTATCTTCCATATTTTTCTTAAAATTGTAAGCTTAGTGACATACACAGGCTGGTCTGAGGCTTTGATATCTATTGGTCTTTCAAACCAAAATGGGAAAGAAATTGAAATAATGAATCTGAAATACATGAAAGTGTATCAGAAAAATATTCTATTGGAAAATTTTCACCAATTTTCTCCACTTCACTTAGTTACTTGGTTTATTCAGTTACCAGTGGATTTGAAGTATTCCCTACTTTTCTTAACCACTCTTTGTCAGCTCTCTATAGACTGGGGATATAGGCAACAGCCTTTAACAAACAGTTATTAAAGTAAAAAGGACTTTTAAAGTCACTAATAACCACCTTTTAAAAATTGGTGTTCTAACTTGGATTCCCAGACCAGTTTTATTTAATTTCAGTCTATGTATAAACCCCTTTGTCTTTGCCAGGGTGCAGAGTGGGTACAGGTGGGGTCAATAGACTTTCCTTCACAAATAGAATTATTTATCTATATCTTCTGTCTTGGTTTTTACCGATAACTATGCAGATATTCATTATTTCACACACTCTTTATGGTAAAAGAATGTGGAGGTTAGATATGGTCCCACAACAGAAATTGCAAAGAACCCAGATATGCAAGGGAAAGTCAAAGACTTCAGAGCATGGTATCAAATTTTTATCAATATAACCACTTGCAGGAAAAAAATTAACTCAAAGAATAAAGGGTTATGCCACTAGAGACAGAAGTGCTATATCAATATAGAGAAGGGAGGAGAAGGACAGGAGCAAGGGGTGTATATTGTTTTGTTTCACTTTGTTTTGGTTTTTGTACCTTGCAAGCCTGAGTTCAAATTTGGGTTTGACAGTGAGATAAATATAGCAAATATATTTTCCACTTTTCCTTTCCCAAACCAAAACAAATGTTTTGCTCCAAGGTATTTTTGGAATGTACAATAAATCAGTAGTAAAAAGAAAAAAAATTATTTAAACACTATCGAAGTGTTCTTAAACATCCATTGCCATAGCATAATGGTATTCTAATGCTGTCACATAATGCAGAAGGAAAATAGGACACTTAGGGAAAGCAGCTTCTGAGATAAATTTGATGTATTTATTTTGGAGGGAAGAGAGGGTCTTATGAGATTGTTTTATTTTAATGATCTGAATTTATGATAGGAAATAATTTCTTGTCATTATATGAATGTGATGTGAGACAGCTATGTCTTTTGTGCCCCTTGGAAGTACATGGTGAAACTTGCATGCAGAAAGATCCTTCCTCCAAAAAAACCAATGGAGGTTTTTTGCAAAAGATCAATGGGATTTTGGCCAGTTTTGGTTGTTTGGTTGGTATTTTGGGGTGGTTTTGTTTGTTTTGTTTAGTTTTTTTATAAAGTAGAGCAGCTTCAAGGACACATTAGACAACTGTATGTCATTTCATTCAATCTGATGCCAGTCTCATTTTATTCAGAGCAATGCCAGTCTAACAAAAATATGCGATAAAAGTTGTTTTGGACTGTGTGTTTTTCCATTCATCTTTTATCTGAGGGACTGAAAATTTTTTGATATTGCAGGCACATCCCTAATTTGGTCTGTTGTTATAACCAACACATTTCTGGCTAAGGGAAACAGAACAGGCTTTGGTAGGAGCTCACATACTGTTGGGATCTGGAATCATTGCAAATTAAATGGCGTTATATAAGTTTGCCCTTCAGAAATTTGCTTTGGGAATTTCTAAATCCAAATAAAAACGTTCTTTGTTGCCAGTTAATGGAAAAGTTGCCACCAAATGATATAAAGTACATGCTGTTAGGTATTAGTGCAAAGTCTCCACAATGTTACTAGGGGGCTCAAAAAGCTGGATTAGCTATCTTTTGGGAATTAATTTGTTTATATCACTAAGTACGTGGTCAACCATACAGCTGTGTGATTAGCTGACATGGATTTCTGCTGGCACAGTATCACTTTTACTCTGTCATGTAATTATTGTATTTTAGACAGGTTAGCAAAGGAGAATTCTTAGCCTGTTGTTACTTATTCTCCACTATCTTTCGGAAAAAAAAATAATACCTCTCACCACTTTATATAATCTCCCATTACAGAAAGTGTTCTCTATCTCAGAAAATACATAAAGACCAGATTTTGCCCTCTGAATACCTGCAACTTAGTGGTCAATCTGTAAAGCTCCTTTTAAGTAACACAGTGACTTCTCAGTATTTCTTTGTCCTTCATCTCTGTTCCATTTTAAGGATCTAAGTATCTGAGCAGAAGCAAAATGAACTACAAAATGAGCCATTGCTGATACTTTTGTTCTCTGAAGTCTGGATTATTATAACTTTGTTTGGTTTTCTCACACATTATGGGCAATTTGTCAAGTAGATAACATTAGTAGAATTGTAGTTTTAAAACACTTCTGATCACAATCTATTTGGCTGCAGTAGGAATGTGAAAAAAGTTGTAAATTGGTTATTACCTTGAGTGCAATTTCAATATAAAAAATTCCTCTTAAAGTGAGACAGAAAAATGAGAACTTAAATCAATGAGAAGGTGTGTGCTGACTGTACAAACATGAGGTCTCATTGGTTTCTATGTTATTTTCTGTGGAGGGTAAGAAGGATCACAGTTGATTCCCTTCCAAAATAATTGGTTCCAAATTACCGAACCTGCTCTGTCCCAGTGTATGAACTGCTGGCAGCAGCCTGAGGCTTCTTTCTCGTGGCAGGAAGAGGGAAAGCAAGGACAAAAATAAGCATTGGTGAGTGGGCCAAACTCTCTTCCCTAACTACGTAGTGTCAGGATGACCATATTTGAGACTAAAAATTTATATATGCCTATTTTGACCTTGCCACCTGTTTTGCATAAAATGAGGTCCTCTCCAGTGTGAATTGTAATCCTCTTTAAAAGGACAAGGTGACATCTGAAGAACAAAGATATGGACATTAATGTAGGACCTACACATTCAGTCATTTGCTAATTATGCTGAACACAGTGGAGTATCCTGAATATATGGTGTCCAGGGCTGCCTGAATTCTATAGCATATTGTGTGTGCAGTATTCTGCACAGCCTGGCAAATGTTAGTGAATTCAGTAGCACTTCTGTGGCAGTAATGACATGTAACCATCTGTGATTTTGCACCTGCAGAAGCCAGTGTCAGCTGTTGAAGTTCAGCAGCCCTGGCTTTGCATGAATTTATTGCCAAAAACCTCACTCATTTACTAGCCATGGAATTCAGATAACCTTTTCAGTGAACTTAAAGGTCTTACATATTATATAGCAAAATAGTGCTCCAGAGAGAAAATCTCTACCAGGCTGCCTTTCTTAATAAATACTGTTTGTACACCGTAGTGCTTTTATAGAGTAAATAAGAAGCTTATATAAAACTAATAGCACTGCTGGTACTGGGACACTGGTTAGTGCTCCCATGGTACTGGGGCATTTTCATGCAGGTGCTGTATGAATGCATGCAGGGGAGCAAAATGTAGAGAGGGGAAAAGGTAAATAGATGCACAGAATGGTGATCTGGCTTTACAGGCTGTACTGCAGCACCATGGGGAATCCACAAGTAAAATCTCTCTCTTGATTTTCCCACCAGTGGCTTGAACACCGCTTTATCCCATGTGTCATGAAAATGAACAGGGTTGGCTTGCTTTCTCTAGCTTCAGACTCTGCTATCAGGCACTCACATTAAATGATTTTATATAACTTACCTCAGAATAAATACAAACTTTGTTTATTCTGCTAATAGGAGATATAGTTCTATTAAACAGGAACAGATCTCAGCTGTTTCTTACCAGAATGTGTGCTGAGCTTGGTATTTCTCACATGACCACTCTGTTTCATCACAGATGTCATTGCATTGTTTTCTATATCCTTTTACAAAAGACTTTTGTGGAGATGTGCAGGCTTTATAGTTGGCACAAACACCATCATCCTTTTCACTTAAGTCCTACTGCATAGGCAAAACATGCAATAAAGAGATGAAAAGGATGATGGGACCATGGAGCACGTGACCTGGCACATCTTTCAGACTCTATGCCATAAATATTTGTTATCATAAAAACTGCTTTCTGTAGACAGATACATATTTTTTTAGTTTTCTACAATGAACAGACCCAAATGGTTACTTGTTAAGTTCTAGATTGTGGGACAAAAGCTTCAGATTTTAAGGTGAACAAAGAAGTAAAAATGTTTTAAACATTTCCTGTCTTCAAAACGCATGGAAAGTGTAAGGAAAAAAATGTCTAGAAAAGTTTTTGCTAGGAGGAACAGAAATAAGATGTTATTTTAAACCAGGATTTTTCCATATTTCAAGTTCTTCCAACATGCTAATAAAGTCACGTCAGATACAATCCAAATCCTATTTTTTTCACCACGTGTCCTTTTTTAATGGGACAATTAAAAAGGGTCAAAGACAATGCTAATTTTTTGAAGAGTGAATGAATCAAAAAATATCAGTTGCAGAAATTGGCCTAATGTAATGGCAGCTTCCTACACGATGACAAATGTAATGGCTTTGCCTAACTTACTAACATCAGATAAATGATCATTTTTCCTAATTCTTGCCATTATGTGATTTAAAGGAGAAACATACATTGCCAAGAACACACAAAATGAATGAATGATTTTCTTTATCATAGAGGCTTGGGGGAAATCAATTTGTTTAATAATAGTTTGGTAAAAAATGATAATGGTTTAAATGATGTTAGTCACAGCCTTTGAAGCTGTGCTATTTCAGCTGCAGAACAGGAAATGATCTATAGCCAGTGGAGGAAGAGACAATGTAGAAGGCAAAGGCTGAGAGAAACCCACATCTCTGCACTGGGAAAACTCATGGAAAGTTAATTATTAAAACTTCACGTTAATTCATTTAAATCTGCCTCCATTCCTTTAACCCTAATTAGGTTGTTTGCAGTGCAAGATATTAGACATAGAACTATTAAAATATGGAGGGTTTTGTAAACCAGTCAAAAGGGAAATAGCTCCTTAGTTTTTAAAATAAGGAAAATAAGTCTTGTATGTTGTAGTATGAATGCACTTGTGTAAAGCATGCTCATAGAATCAGAAAACTAGAGGCTTAATTAGTAGTTAACCCCTTTGATAAAAAACCTCTTTTACTAGCACCTAAGAACTGGATCCTATTGACAACTTTTTTGTAGGACCATGAGTTATAACAAAAACTTGTTGTGTAGTTATTAGACAGCTTCTTCTCTACTGCTTGAATTAAAGATCCTAATGGATGTAATGAGTATTTATAGCTTAAGCAATAACAGTGCATAACCTCTAAGATCAATGTAATTAAGGAAAATCAATAATAATAGCAAAATCTCAATATGCCAGCATTTAACTGGTACCTGGTAGGGCCAGTGTTTACCACACAGAACATCTTCAAGAGTAAGTAGATATTTTTTTTTCTATACTTATAGTATGGCAGTTATTTTTTTGACAAGTACCTATAGGGTAAAATGAAAACTGTACTATGGTACTGTAAATGTCTATATTTGGCAAGAATAAAATTATGACTTTTGATACTAACCTCCTGGTCTTGTGCTGTATTTAGCATATTAAAACTGTGTAAGAGCCTAAGGTGTGTACTGAGTGAGGGAAGTCAAAGGTTTATGTAGCTTGCTTTCTGAACACAACTTCCTTATGATAATTTATCTTTTTAAGAAAGGCTGGAGCAATATGGTTTTAAATACTTCAGCAGACTCAGTATTTTCTGTTAGTTTTTCATCAGTGTGCAATAGAGACATTGTTTTCTTGATCTATTCCTACTGTTAATGAAGTTAGATTATGTTTTTTGTACAAAGCTTTCTGGATCTGCCTTGCTGTATCTCACTTTGTGTTCTGGTCTTTTTTGTTAGTTTGTTTCTTTCTCCATAGTCCTCTCTACTTATTACCTTTTGTAATCTGGTATACTTTTCATGTTCTGTACCATTTCTTACTGTTTTAGGTCATTGAAGTGCTTGTGATTTCACCAAGTTTGTCTCTTACTAAAATGAGCATACATCTTTTGTACTGGGATAAATTGTACTTGTGTCCTAAATAGTTTTTCAACTATCTTGAATGTCTTTCCCTTTCACACATGCTTTCTTTGCTATTTAATCCTGCAGTTCACTGAAGTTATTGGTCTTGAAAGTAGGCCTTTGTCTTTATTTTAGTCTTCTCCACCTTTCCCTTCCCAAAACTTGTTAACGATCCATGTCCCCTTTCAATATTATCTTCTTTCCTGTGGGTCATAATCAGATCTCAGCTAAACTTTCTATGCATAATTGCTCCTAGTCTTGCTGCTTAACACAGCTATTCCTTCCAGTACCTAAAGACAGCCTACAAGAGAGATGGGGAGAGACTCTTTATCAGGGAATGGAGTGATAGGACGAGGGGTAATGGTCATAAACTGAAAGAGGATAGATTTTGATTAAATGTTAGAAAGAAATTCTTTACTGTGAGGGTGCTGAGACACTGGAACAGGTTGCCCAGAGAAGCTGTGGATGCCCCATCCCTGGAGGTGTTCAAGGCCAGGCTGGATGGGGCTTTGAAAAGGCTGGTCTGGTGGGAGGTGTCCCTGCCCATAACAGGGGGGTTGGAACTAGATGATCTTTAAGGTCCCTTCCAACCTGAACCATTCTATGATTCTATTTGGTGAGGTTCCCATTAGTTGACTAAAGCTTCTTACTCCTCCTGCTTATTTCCTGTAAGTCATGCATTAGTACACACATGCATTTTAGACTGACCTGCTGTTTTCTGTTTTGGCCATCATGTGATTCCTGAAGACCATCCAAGTGCCTGACTCCTTCTGGTAGTTCCTAGAGTTTCATGTCACTCTCTATGATTAAACAAATGAAAGAGGCTGGGAAAAATGTTAGATTTACGAGTTCTCATTTTTCACTAAGAATATGCGCAATAATTGAAGTAACCTAATTGAAATGGATAAAAAAGAAATTACATGTTGTTATTTTTTAGAGGCAAGAAAAACTTCTGACAGCAGTGTAAGCATTGTGTTCTAGAGTTAACTCTGTTCTAAGTAACCATTTGATCCCTTCTTCCTACAATGGCTTTTGTGGAACAAGATCAAGGGTCAAGTTGAATCAATTATCACCCACTTTTTGTCCATTCCTTAAATACTTCTTAGTCACTTGCTCTGAAAAGGAAGTCAAGAGGCAAATAGCTGAATTTATTCCTAGATGCCATGTAACAATTGAAGGGTAAATCCTTTGCTCATTTTTTAAGCTTTTCTCAGTCCTTTACGACAAGACAGCACTATGGTTATTCTCTGAGTCATAGTTATTTTAGATGAATAGTGCTCAAATAGGATATAAAAATAACACTCCAGGAGATAATGAGGTAATCTGAAAAAGTTAATGCAATGCACTTGAAACAAGTGATCCACAAAATTTGGACAAAATTGTTTCTTGACATGAGTCGTGTAACTCATCAGACTGCTAAATATCCAGGTTTCCTTTGAAACATCTTCAGTATTTACTAAAACAAAATTATTATATTTTTAACTAACACACGCACATCATTACTATAACACAGATCTAGCCAAGTAATTTCAGCTGACCAGTTGCAGGGCAGAATCACAAAGTACCTTGTATTTATCACCTACAAAGGTTTTTAATGTATCTGCTAAGTAAGGTTGTCTCACGTTTTTAACAAGAAGGTATGATGAGAATAGGCTGAAAGATACGCCCCAGAAAAATTCTTTCTTCCATAACACTGTCAACATGCACTCCCAATGAACACCAAAATAAATAGTTTTATGAAACCTTTCAATTTTTTAATAAGTCAAAATACACTTTTCTGACAGTATAATTGCTTTTCATAGTGGGCCTTAAGTCTGCACCACTATAAAAGAATAATGCTACAGTAGATCATTTGTGAAAACTTAATGAAAACTGAGTTAGTGAACCTCGGAGTCAGTAGACCTTGAAATTCACTTTCAAAAACTAATTTGCAGTAAATGTATGAGAAACATATTTAGACATGATAAACTTTCAGTCCTCTGTTAGCTGGGTACAGAAGTTTATCTTGATTAACTATTTTTCCTTTTAATTAATCATTCATGTAGGTAGCCAAGATGTTGTGAGTTACACTTCCATTAGTGACATTCATCCAACAAGAGCAAAATTATTTATATTTTCTTAGCTTGCATAAATAATGCAATATGCCAAATCATGGTATTTCTTCAGTAGCCTTTGCTTTGTGTATCTTACCTATCGCTGAAGGTCCATGGCCTATTTTGATTATAATTTGAGCAAGTGAAAAAATATGAACTGTGTTTACAAACAATAACTATTTAAAAGCTCTAAGCATTAATTTTCTGTGAACATAAATCCTTCACATTACTATCAGTGTGTATATGAAATTGTAGCAAACACAGTCAAGAGATCTTTCACACTTATGCTTCAACCTTCTGCTTCCTCTGTGTAATTTACGTGGATGCAAGTTAGTAGCAACAGTTTAGCCCCTGTGTTAAAGGGAAATGAGAAGGGAGTTGCACTGATTTCAGTGGGAGATCCATGATAAAGTATAGCACATAATTTGATGAGGCCAATCTATTTTCTAATAATTAAGAACAGGTTAGCCCAGAAATGTTTATACTTGTGAGTTCTGCAGTAATGCACCCTCTTAAATGAGCTTCCTACCTCAGAAAATGAATGGCATTTCACTTAAAAACATTATGAAGCGTCCAATTTCAACTCTTCTGTCTCAACTTTCTAGAGCAGAAGGTAAAATACTCTAGCCTGGAGATGTTTGGCCCTCCAGCAACTGGGAAGAAGTCTTCTGTGTTTCCTTCTATCCGTTAATTCCTCAGTTCTTTCCAAGACTTGCATCAGTTGCCCCTGTTTTTTCAAAGCATGGCATAAAGGTTTTGCTGGTGTCAGTGTGATTTATCTCTGGTTCAATGTGAACAGGTTGCAGAGGGGTTGTATGGGTTTTAACACTGTAAAGTCACTGTTCTTGGAACAAGAATTATGTTTGAAATGTATCACCCTGATTAGCTATTTATTTCAGCTTTCAAGATGTCTTTTGTAGTATATGAAACAAATTTAAGATCAAAAGACACTGGATCTCCAGGTTTAAAGTCCAATAGATTTCCATGGCAAACTTTCTGCATGTTATTTTTCTTAATAGCTTTTCTAAATGTAGGAGTGTGCAATCATTGGAATACCAAAAGGAGAAAGAGAAGGATGGCATAGATATGTTAGTTCTGTTACAACAAAATCCAGTTCAGTTTGGCTTGGCTCACTGATAAACAGACATGATTAGATTTTGTTTTATTATCTGATCCATTGCAGAGCTTTCACTTCTGATAATAATAAATAATGGTGAACAGTTACACAGACATTGTCATCAATAACTCAGCCCTGCTTGAAGATGAATAATATGTATTTAGCCTGATTTTAAAGATGGAGTAAATAAGATGAATGCCCTTCCCATGGTCACAAAGGAAGATAGTATAAAGACTAAGTTGTTTCTCAGACCCATTCTTCATCCACAAAGTCTTCATGAATTTCTTGGTTGAAGCTGAAATACGCTCTAACACACTCTGACATATCCACACACAACAGGTAATTTTCTGTTCTGCTGTAGTTCCATGCATCTGGATCAGCTGACTTGAAACCTACTGATAGCACCAAAACTTTTGATAGCCATCTTCTACTGAATACTTTTTCTTGAATTTCTACTTGGAAATTTATTTTTGAATGTAACTAACAGTTCTTTCACTAGTTGATGTAGTAATCCACTCCTATCAATGAGTGCCTTGTGTCCAGGTCCACAAAATATATTAATATGTTTACCTTCAAAGTAAGGTTTCTCCTACCTATCGCCTCCTGCCTTTAAGGAGGTAAGCAGCAGCTACTTTACTGAAACACAACTGAACTATCACTGAATAAAGTACTTTAATATTTAGACAGATAAAGCGTTGCAGGTGCTTTGTAATAATCAAGAAAAAAAACAACAGGTGCACAGAAATACATTACTGGCCAAATCATTCAAGAGTTGAGTGTTTCTTTCTCTTTCTTAATTGGCTAGGTAATGCCCTAATCTGTTTGCTCTGGTTTCATTTCTCTCTATCAGTCCCTTAAAAATACTGAAACAAGATTATTGCAGAACTCCAGATTTGCCCAGCTTTGTAGTCCAAATGTAAATCATTTGATGAGAGTGCTTTTCCAATCATTGTTCTTTAATTGTTTCAAGTGGAAATAAATGACGCATGTCAGTTGCAGTCTTTGTAAAACAGTTCAACGTAAGGTATGACAGGGTGATAAAGTGTGTATTATTGAGCACGATATGTTTTAAATACTAGTTATCAGCAGGAGAATACCCTGTCTCGATGCCATAGGCTTCATGGGCTGCCATGGAACTTTCCTGTCAGCCTTCACCCACTGTTACTCACAATTACCAGGATGAACCAAAACTATTTGCCCTATGAACTTCTTTGGGTGAATATTATAGCTTTCTTATTTTGTTAATGATTTAGTAAAATAACTTTTTAAAAAATTGTTAATATTTTTTTCTTTTGAGAAATGTAATAAGAAAAAAAGAACTGCTTTCTCATAGTTAACAAAAGGAGGCGTCTTCTCATTTCATGGAAAGAGAAAAAAATGTAGTTAACTTTCTTATAGAGTACTGATTTATCTAAAATTACTTTTCTGAAATGCTTCCATATTATAAGCAAATGAAAAAAGTGAAAAGGGAAGCTAGCAAAGTATGTCATTAGTGTGCTTGCATCTACTAATATGGAGATAGCACATCATAAATATACATAGCTGAAAATATTCCTGTGGCTTTCTGTTTCCCATCACTTGCACTTGGGTGGTTGCTGCTGCTCAAAAGGTGTCTTGTGTGTGAATCCTACAAAAGAACCAGCCCTTGACCCTGGTGTTCTTGGTTTATAGAAGCATGGGGAAGAAAACAACTTCCCAGCATGCACACAATAAAACAAATTCAAAAAGCAATGGGGTTAAAATAACATCTCATAAATTTCATCTACATAAACATAGATTCAAAATAATAAAAAAACCCGAAACAAAATGGTTTAATTATTTGGGCACCGAGACATCACAGTAAAGAATCAAAGAGATATTTTCTGTCATGAGCAGGGATAAATTGCAAAATGAGAGGTGAAAGAATTAGGTTTTTTTCTTTGAGGAATGTTGGTTGGTATCTTCCTTGGTGGCACAGGGGAGGGATAATGCAATATATATTGATTTTTAATCTTTTCATTTTTAAAAGAGCAACAATCCTGGCATTTGTGCAGCATCATTAAATTGCAGTTGCAGAGCTTATCAAACAGTTGAATATGCAAAGCATCATTTTATGGCTACCTGCTTCTCCTGCTCTCTGAAGTTCAGTTACTGACAAGCCTCCTGAAGTACGGGGCATTTTCACTGGTTTCTTTTACACATAATACTGACACATCCTAGAAATCCTTCTGGACAGTATCAGCCGCCACATGCAAAGATGGCCTTTAGCTGTTTTCTCTTGCTATTTGACCTGGGATTTAAAGCCTTTATATGCAGCATATCTCAGATTTAGAGTAAGAAACCAAGGTATCACTCAGTGCAGCTAGCAAAAGGGAGGAAAGCAGTTTCCTGAGAAGTCACGCGTGCATTTGGATCCAAATTATATCAGTGTGATTCTGGATATAAAAAACTTTCAGTCCTAACTTAAGCTGTCTGAATCATCTTTCCAGATCCAGGAGCCTAGTTTGCAGGTGTGGAAATTAAGCAGCTTGGTTCTTAAAATAGGATGTGTGAATATGGCCTAAGTGCCTTAAAGGCAACTCATTTTTGTTCATCACTGCTAATTGCTAAGTGAATTTCAAGGTTCTTCATTGTGTTAATTACAGGATACTAAGAAATCCTGGAATGAATCTCTGTGAATTCAGAGAGCATTGCTATCACTATACGCCTCAGTTTTTAATCATGATAAAATTACAATGGGATTGCCTAATTTTAAAGCTTCATTTTTTTAAGGGGGAAGAAAATAGAGGAAGCTCCTGTCCCTTATGCAGCAGTAAAGAAAGCTATTACTGCATGCCAGTATTACCAGCCTGACTCATCCTTCAGATGATCAGCTTCATTACAGATGAGGACAGATGAATCCAGTGTGCAGGTGGTGTTTGGCTCATGTAAGAGTCCCACACCTCTGCAATCGTCTTCTCTCTGTTGCCTACATCCACTGATGTACGTAAATATATGGCCAACTCATATGTCAGGATTAGTTCTATTGAAATTGGAAAACACAAAGGTTCTCATTTTTCTCTGCTGCAAGAACCAGATATTGAAGAACGGTTTTGGAAGATGATCTGCTTTGCATTAGGATGGAGAGAATCATAAATTTTGATTGCTGTGGAGAAGGCATTTCCAAGAATTCACAGAAACGGTCTGTGGCCATCAGTGCCTGCAGGCACATGTACAAAAGGAATCAAGTAAGGTAAATAAAATGCTGACCAGTGATATTACTGACATTGCAAATTCTCTTCCAAGTTGTTTAGGGACCTTTCATATATAGAAAGTCTCAGCTACATTTCTCAGTAAGTCTGTAGCCCCATGGGTCAATTAAGATTATGTCATTAAGTTAATGTGGCAAAGAAAAAGGATCACTGCAAAATAAAGCAGATTCTAGCATATTCCGTGATAATAATGAGGCCTGATCTTTATTCCCTGTTTTGAGCAGCTGAGTAATAAACCTTGTTGAGACTTTGCTTGATTGATAGATGGCTTCTATCCAGTGACTCCAGATAAGGCAGTAGGGAAAAAGCAGCACAAAAACAAAAGGGAAAAAAATAAAACCGATCTCAGGCAGTTATGGTCTGATGGCTCAACGCGCTATTTCGTGTCTGCCAGCATATTGATTCTTTGCATTTGATAGCACTAAACTGGCACTTTTACCAGCTGAAAGGGTAGGCTCAGGAATGACAAAGCAGAGGGAGTCAGTGCCTCGTTTCTGTAGCTTCAAGGCAAACAAATAACATGACAATCATTTACTTTTGATAGGGATAAAAGAAACTGGTGAAGTTGACCGTTAGTTACTAACCTCCTGTTTTACAGGAAAACCTTAGAATGATTTTCTGCTTATTGTTGTTATTCAGCTCTACAGAGATATTACAATGCAGAATGAACTTACAGGGTTCTCTGTATGAGTGTTATCAGCAAGTTTACCAGACGTGTGTGTGTGTGTGTGGTGTTGCTAGGGCAGGGAAAAGTGTTGTAAATCAGTATTTTCATATAAAAATAAAAGGCAATTGGCAATATATTCGGCACAAACTAGTGATTGTCTTGGAAAGGACAAAACTGTAGGACAAAAATGACTAATGGTTTACCAAGTAAACCCCACAAGTAATTTACAGGAAGAATCTTGTTCAAAGTTCTACATGATTACTTTGGATTCATTCTCCCTACATATGCATACTTCTCTTCATATCACTAGGTGTCCTATGCATGGAGGGAGTAAACAATATCACTTAGAGGATCTGCCATATAAATGGCACTTTGTTTTACCTTCAGGAGTTATAGTAGATATGAGTGAAATTCTTGAATCACTGTATTTGTATTGGGTTGTTTGTGTGTAATTTTAATTGGATGAATGTTGCTTGGAAAATGTGTTTCAATGATTTATACTAGAAACTGTGCTGTATTATTTACAACGGGTCATTCCTGTTCCTGGTTTTAAAACGAAATGCCTTCATCCTCCAATTACACATCATGATTAACATTCACACTAAAGATCTTTGAATTTTTCCCAACTTTCCCCATGAATAGTTTGCTGCTTAGAAATGTATTAGACTCTTGGATGTGTAGTTGTGGAAGATATAATCAGGGCAGAAATACATACACATGTCTGAATAAGAACATTCAGACAACATTCCTCAGATGTTGCTAATAGTCGTGTTTTACTATAAATGAGCAATACCTAGCAGTGTGCAGGGAGTAATGTGGGAACATTACAGAAGGCTGTATTTCCTGTGTGTGGGTTAGTTAAAGATTTAATCCTTTATGTAAGATGAAAGGCACTGTAGGCTTCTGAAAGGGTATATGCATTCACTGAGCCAGAGAATAATTATAGCACAGTGAGTTATAAAATTGATGTTTCTATGTTCAGTTTCATTGTCTTGTTGTAGCCCGTGTCTTAATGGATTAATTAGCCCTCCATTAGTGTGTTTACTCTGGGAGGTGGAGTAGTACCTGCTTTCATTTATCTGACTTGTTTTTAAACTCTTTTATGAAACTTGTTTTTTATGAAATCATTTGATTGTGAAAATTCCATTTCCTAAATGGATAAAAGGTGATGGGAATGAGGAATAAGTATGTCATAGTATTTCAGATTTGGTTTGTATCCAATTTGCATTGGATTTATTCAGAAGTCAGATTTCTGTCAAGTTGCTGATGAGGATATTTAAAGATTAACTTATATTTTATAACAAGGATTGGTTTATATTTTTGTGACAAATGCTACCTTTGTTTATCTTGCCATATTCATTCTCTCACTGACTCAGTCACCTAATGTTGCTTAAAACTACCAGCTGCTGGGTTTCATGGTGTTGATCTCAGCAAGTTGGTATCTGGTATTTCAGTCTGTTTCTGCCTTGGAAACCTTTGAGGACTTTGGACCTTGTTGAGATGATTGTTTTTTCCCCTTTGTCTGTCCTTCCTGGAGAAATACCATCAGAGAGAAATTATCAAAACAGCTGCCTGATTGATTCAACAAATATAGCCAAAGCTTTAAATGAGCCGTAAGAGCAGCAGATCTAAAAGGCTTGAGTATTGGTCTGCCTGTATAGCAACACTATCTCCACTCCTTTTTCTGTATAAATATGCTTTGTAAAAAGGTGCAAAGAATTCTAACACCATTCCAGTTTCTTCTGACTGATCTCCTCCATTTCTTGTACCTGCTCTTTCTGTTCCTTCTTTCTGGCTGCTGGTTATATTTAGTGTTGATGTAAACCCAGTCCACAAAACCTACAGCAACTATCATTTCCTTTCCTATAAGGGATGAAATAAAGACACACAATAAGCTCTTGCTGTACCAGTTGCTCTAAACCAACTCTGCACACAGTTCTAACATGCTGCACTGACAACTTTAATAATATTGACATTAATTTTGTAGATTTCGGTTGTGTGCTAAAATAAGGGGGTTGATGTGAGACTTGACCGTGTAAGGGCTGATTACACAAAGGGAAGAATTGATTGCTTTTACAAGCTTTCATTTCTGCCAGAGAGTGAATCTTCTCTACTTGCTGTACATCAGCAGCAGCGTTACTTGTCCTGTGGATAGATAATGTCCACAACATGGTTTCCCATGTGATTGGTAGAGCATAGATGAGTGATACCTCTTGCACTTTTCAAGGGACTCTGAAGGAACACATGAATCAGATGGACTTGTTCCTGGGACTCCTGGAACTTTTCCCTCCATCTTTGCACATCCCACCATTTTGCAGAGACAGCCAGGGCACAGCGTGAAGGAGGCTATAATATTGTATTTGATTTAATCATATATCAATATTCCTCCTTTAAAATAAGCAGGCTGTTGATAAAGAAAGAAGCATGCATTCCATTATTTCTTTAAATAACAAGAATGAACTCTTCAGCACAAGTGAAAGCAGACCATATGCCTTCCCTTTGGGTATCCCTTGGCACTGAGGTTCTGGCATCACACTCCTTCATGTAGAAGCCAGCAAAAGATGTTTAATGGCTTTCAGACTCCGAAATGAGTTCTGCGGCCATGTGTGTCCCTCTCCAGTTGTCTGAGGAGATGAGCTTGAATTACAGCTCAGCCACTGCTGCCAAGCACTCTCCATTATTCCAGCAGACCAGGTTGCCAAGCAGGATTTATGGTCCTTTTAACTCAATATCAGGCGATGGAGCAGCTTTGTGTGATACAGACTGTATACCAGAGATTCTTATCAATGGAACAGGACTCTCTAAAATCAGGGAGATAATCAAGTCTGTAACTATCACATTGGTAATTGGCACCTCTCAGAACATAGTTAAACATAAAAATACAAACTAGGAACGCAGAAGAAATGACTTTGTTTTCGCTGTAGATTAATGCACTATGCAGATCATACAAATTGCTTTCGCATTAAGATTTTCTAACCTCCTTCCTTGCCCTCTGTCCGGGAAGTTTTGAATATGCCTGCAATACAGTAGCTCTTGTGATTGGGTACAATCTTGATAATTACAACTGAATATTATTTTTAATCAGTTGTGATCTGAGGGAAAGTAGGGTTGTCTGTTGCTAATAGCGATGAAGCTCTGAATATATTAAGCTTTAATTTTCATTCCTATGAACAAAGAGATAGTCATGCTATAGAAGTAAACATTTACATTCAGATCTAAAAGAACAATTGGTTTCTTCTGTGAGATTCATAGTTAAAGACTGAGTACTAGCATGAACCAGAAGTCTATCTTTCCAGTTATTTATAGCCGGGGGAAAAAAAAAAAAAGCAAATCATTTTAGAGTGGTCTACATATATTTGCAGAAAGATAAGCTATATAACTGCCTATGCTGTTGTATCTCTTCTAATTTGAATATAATGAGCAAACTCTCACCTCGCAAAGATTGGGTCCTGGGGGTTAACATATTAGCTCTTTATCTCCAGTGCTATAAAAAATGTCATTGCCATGCAGCTAATTATATTAAATAGTTACAGATATAAAATACATTGGAATAGTTGTTTAATAGGCAGAAAAAATAAATGGCACTGCAGCTATAATATTCTTGATTCTGTTTTTCCAAAATATTACTGGTTTCTAAGATTTTTTGAACGCCCTCGCCAGTGATACAAATAGTGATGCACCATTGACCTTTAATGTAAGCTCATAAACAATAGCTGTAAACCACAGGTAAATTAGAACATGGCTTATGTCAGTATGATTACAGTATCATTGTACAACTCAGTAAAAATAAGAAACAATAAAACAAAGAAAAACATTTGCTCTTTACTGTTCACCATAAAGTATTCAAGTATTCAAGCAAATTATTCTTCTGTGATAAATAACTGCTGGTGGATTTTACTTGATGTTGGACTCAGCTTCAAAAAACAGCTTATACAGTGAATCCTTTAAAAATCTATTTCTTTTCCCGTGTCTATGCTAGACACAAGCTCCGGTAACTTTTGTGTTATATATGAATCTGCTCAGATTTTTGGTAAGAACGCCTTTTAACTGAATATCTTGTCCTGACTATCATGAATACATGCATGTTTTTCCTCTTCTATTTCATCTCGTTGCTTCAGAACAAAGGCATTGCATTTAGGTTACGAGGCAATCTAACTAATGGCTAAATTAGTGGTATTCAGAGGATACCAACTAAAGCTAAATTTGTATTGATGTTTACAGTTTCCATTAGATTTCTGGATGACTAAAGAAACCAATTATTAAGCTGAAATAATGAGACCTGGTATTCTTGTGTTATTCTACCATCTCAGACTGCTGAGAGAAGCAGTATAGAAGTCATCCCAAGTTATGAAAAAAAAATCCATGGAAAATACGCTCCCAACTGTACTAAACTCTTAGATAAATAAAACATGACTTGAACAAACCTATAGTGGAAGCTCAACTGCTTTCTCACATCAGTATCAGTCAGTCTTCATAGTGTGCTCATGGTATGCTAGTAGCTCCATTTTAAAATCTGTTCCTTGGGTTAGCTTTAGCTGGATTTAAATGTAAAGAAACCCTAAAATAACCTGCAAAGAAAGACTATTTTTTGTTCATTGTATTAGGACGGGCCTCAGAGCTTCTCCTTTCTAGCTGCATCATTCCCCAGACCAGTGATGAGTTAGCATCTGTTAGGTTCAATTAGATATTTTCCACCATGTCTGTAGGGTGTCGGTGCCTTGGACATTTTCTGTGAAGTGCCTTTGTCCTTCCTAAATTGGATCCGTTTGATTTATTTGTTGGTATTTTTATTTGAAGCAATAGAAAAATGAGGTTCTGGTAGTGTACAATGGGGCTGAAAATGAATGTTTTGCCTAAGGAGATCTTTTGGGGATTTTCCTGTTTGGAGAGAGCAGGCAAGTGTTGTTCTATGGCAACACTTCTTGGAGATGTGGGGCTTCATTTCTGAGTTCCACACAGCCATTTTAGTCTTTTAAGCCAGCTTTAATTTCCCTTCCACAGAGGTTTTAGTGACCTGAAGATGCCATATTAACGGTGAGCAGGCTGAGATTATACAACCTGCCTGTAGATTTTGGAAAGCAATATGAATTTCTGCCTGGTGGTTTTCTTCTTGTTCCTCCTCCATCTTCCAGCATGTGGAGTACAACTGTCTGGAGCACCTGCGAGTGCCTGAAGGATGGTCATTCCATGTGGGACACCACAGGGGATGGGATCATCTGTTGGGATCTCTCTCCATCCTGGTGCTGATTCACTGGCAGAAATCCTTGTGCAATAGGATTCCCATCCCCACCACAGGCAGATCTGCAGGAACAATTAGGCCTGTGGAGATCTCTGGCTTTGTGCACACTATTCATTGTGCTCCTTTGACTTAAAGGCTGCTTTAGTTTGTGTAATTTTACAAGCTACTGAAGCAGGACCTATTGATATTTAAAAAATAATTAAAACAGTCAGAGTATTGAGTATTAAAATGCTGCCTTTATGAGGTATCTACTTTTCATATTACAGCGTAAGATTTTCACTCTACTTTTGCTATTATGAATCCATTACATGTAAATGAATGAATACTATTGTTAATAACCATTTACAGCATACAGTGTAACAGCTCCAAAGGAGCTATTAGAGTTTACTGTATGCTGTGAATATATATGAAGAACAATACACAGACCTCAGCTAAACTGTAATGAGTGCATTGACATAACATCAGCTCTGAAAAGAACCTAAGACCCCATAGCATGTGAATGGCAAAACAAAGGAATTCAAAGTCCAGACTCCTCCTCTTTAAATCACCCAGCGACAGTGTTATGTGATGGGTATCATTACTGGTAACAGTTCTGCAGCGTTGCTTGTAATGGGGTATACAATGATTACCTCTTGTACTGCTGATGCCAGTGTTTAGTTCTCAGTGTCACCTGCTGTAGCACTGGGATGGCCCTCACCTTTGGATTATCTCCCATATCAACATGCGGTGCGTATGTAGAGGTTCATAACTTTACACGTCTGATTTGGAGTATTTTAGTTAGAATGCACTCTATGCTTTGTGTAGGTAGGGGCAGTTGTGCAAAAAGAGCGTTAGGAGAAAATGTTTGCTACATATGTGTGCATGCCTCTACATTAATGTTAGAGTTTTGGCAACACCTTCGGTATAGATGCAGATCCAAATAAGTGCAAACATGCAATAGGTTTAATCCAAACCACTGCAATATATTTTTTTTGCTCCTAATACAAATCTGGAGACCATTTTTTCAGAGGTAGGATATGTTTTGCCTTGTTGCTAACTTGATTCTAGTACTCTTGTGACTAACTTCATGGTCTACTGCCCCTGCAGTGTGGTAGGGGACAGCTCAGAGGGAACTCAACAAGGGCTCACAAATTGCTCCAGTTGCTACATCCATTAAGCTGACCAAGGATTTTCAGTTCCTGCTTTTTCAATTATATTTTGTGTTTTAGTTTATTGCTTTTGATTATAGCTTTAATCTGTTCTGGAAGAAATGTACTAAAATTCTTCATGTTCATTGACCACACTTAGGAATTAGTGGAAATTACAACTTAAATGGCTGTTCAAATTTGGTGCTAATATTGATACCCTTGGCTTTTTATTTTCATTTTTAGAGCTTTTCGTTCTGGTGATGCTCTACTGACTTCCCAAAATATGAACCAGATTATTGCTAGCTGCCACAGAGCTGCATGAGGAAGGTCACTGAGGTCATCCTTTAATTTTAGTTTCTTCTGAGCCAGCTGTAGTTCCTGAAACTTTCCTGAGAAGCAGGAGTGCTCTCTAACAAGCAATCCTTATGATGCTTGTTTTTCTGAAATGCAGGTGGAAGGTAAGGTAGAAGGCAACGTTTTGATCTTTGCAGTCCAGACACAATTCTCAAAATGTAGACAGCTCCACAGGGTAATGCTGGCTGGACCTTTCCTACTGTCCACGGCTGTGTGTCCTGCAGAACACAGTCCTGAGCTCTGGTGGCTCTGTGAAGTCAATGGCAAAATTACGCTTGAAGTTTTAAGTAGAAATGATTTTCCATCACATGGAAGAGATGAAATTTTCTCTCTCGTGAAGCCAGAACATGAATTAAACTATTTAAGCCAGTGAAATGAAGATAAAAGGCCCATGTGAAGCCAAAAACCAAACCAAATATCCCTCTGGTGCCAAGGATTAACTTCTTCAGGCCAGAATCTGAGTTAAAGAGCAGCCCTGCAGCAAAAATTTTGGCACAGTCAAAACCACACTTTTCAGTTTGGGTGTTGGTTAAAAAGGGGGAAAAAAACCCGTGCAGACAGAAGCCTGTCATTTTAGGCAATTATTTGTATACTTCTGTGAGGTATCCATAAAACATCTAAATATTAAATTCATGGTAAATCTGTTCTATGTGTTTTCCTCAGATATATTGAAGGAGACAAATTAAAACTTCTCCTCTCTTTAGTATATATTTCTGATGGAAAGGTATACACTCATACCTTCATGCAATGTTCTTAAAGTTAGCCTTTTCGACATGCCCTTGAAGATCAGCAGCCAAGGGTACTGTTAAAGACCAACAGCATTATGGAACAGTGTTGCCTCTGTGGCCTTTCAACCACTTAGAATTATACTGTGCTGGTACTCACTGAGTTTTAACAAATAGGCTGCCTGGCACCATCAGAAAATCAACAGTTTAAAACTTATACTCTGTCTTTATAGTTTCTCATCTCTAATCCAAAACCAGTGGACTATTATTTTAATATCCGTTTTCTAAGCGCGTCTCCTTTAATTAGGTCCCATGCATTTCTTAGATTTGTTTAATTGCCAATATTAAACTGTTTTCTATATAGCAAGCAGATTCCAAGGCAGATGTCCAACCCTTTTGGATTTTGCTTACTGATTATAACAAATTTATTACTTCTTTAATGCAAACATAGAGCTAAATTCTTTTGTTGAGCAACAGACCTACACTGAGTATCAGTAAAACCCCATCAACAGAGCAGGAGCTCAGTAGTGTTAGTGGTAATAACTTCTTCTGTATCTCATTTTTGTGCATTTCACTTCAAGTTTCTATTTTTTTTCTCTTCCATGTCTTTGACCAAGAATTTGGCTCCAGCTTAAACTTCACTTTGCTATATGTGCTTTATTCAAAAAGGCCCAAGGAAAAATGTTCAGGAGGCTTCTCAGACAAACCAAATACCCAAGCGAATCAGTTTAGAGTGTAGATCAAGTACACATAAAAAAAAGAGTAAGAACTAGCAAAGGAAAGAGGTGTAGCATATGAGAGGACTGGATTAAATTGGAGAGTATTTTTTCAACAGATTTACTATTAGATACAGCAAAGATATATTTAAATACATGTAGATCTAAGATTCCTTTCTGGCATAGGGGCTGATGTAAAGAATAGATGCTTGAAATATTCAGACCCAGGCCTTGTTTGTTTCAGATACCAAGCAACTCAGTTATGCTCATTGAAAGAAGAAAATGAGGTTAGGCAGGAAGGATCAGACTCTTGATTGTTATTCTGTTATCTTTAAGTAAGAACTTTAAAAAGGAATAAGCTGAGAATAAGTTCCTGATTCTATTTGAAGTTAGTATCATCTTAAAAGGTGGGTTCCCAAAGGTCCAGGCTGTACATCTGCAACTTGAAGGAATCTCTGTAGACCCATTAGCCAATGCTGTCTGTATTGTATCTGGTTTTCCATATTATAAGGTCACATTCTATGTCCATTATAAAAGGCATGTTAGACAATCTTTCTGAATTATTTTTGGAGGAATCTGCAACTTTTCTAAATAGATTGAACCATTGTGAAAATCAGCTACAATTTATACCTTACTTATGCATCACAAGTTTATTCTGACTCTGTCAGACTAACTGTACATCCACAGATGCTTCCCAATGCATGTACAGTGATTTGGCTGGCTTTGTTCCAAGCTGGAGAGCCTCTGGAGCAGCACAGTTCCCAGGCCCACCACACTCCTTAGCGCTGACCAAGCTCGAAGGGTTCATTGTGCAAACACACAAATTCAATGAGTCTGCTTGAATGCATGTAGTTGCTCATGGGGTGAATGTTCGTAATGTTGGGACCATACTGAGCCCAGCCAGGTTGTGTTGCTGGCAGGCAATTATCTTCCCAAAAGAAATAAAAAAAGAAATGTGTCATTTAGGCCATTCTATGTGTTGTTTGTACGTTCTGGAAAGGAGGACAAAGCACATGCTCTTAACAGCTAACAGGAAGAGTATTTGTTTGTTTTCACTCTGTCCCTATTAAAACAGTCTCAACATGCCAGAGCTGAGAACCTTTAATTTATCACCTTCCTGTGCTTGGGGCTTTATTGCATTCATTGCTTAAGCTAATGCAGGTGGTCATGGTTGCTTTGCAGCTGGTTTTGCTGTTACTGATGGTTGCAGTTTACATTTTTTTGCTCTGACCCTATTTCTTAGGCGTAGAAGTTGTTGCTTCAGTTTATTTAATTTGCATTTATCAGTTCTTTATCATTTTACTGCCACTTCTCTGCTGTGACTCTAAAGCAAGAGCAATATTTATTCCCTCTGCCCAGCAAGCTTTAAAACTGATTCTCTGTGTTACAATTGTTCTTTGTTTCTTTGTAATGCGGCATCATCTATTGTTTACTGTGTATTTACGAGCAGCAGAGACTTGATGCCTTTTAGAATGAAATGCCTTCATTCTTTCTAAAAGTCTCCTTATGTTTTTGTAAAGCACTGAGTATCCTGGTGGTGTTAAAGAAAAGAAACATGATTATAAGCATGATGAAGAGAAAGAAAACTGTCAATCTAAAAATGGTTCTTCTTACTCAGCAAATCCTCTCTGTATTCTGAATCATCGACTGATGGTAGTGACACAGAAAGCTTCTAGTAATCTTTATTATACCTGCGAGTACTGCAGAGTCAATATAACTCTGAGAGCATAAACTGGATTTTACTTTGACTCACACATTTTGGTATCTACAGCTTCAATCTGGAAAGAAACCTATGCATGTAGGCAGCAACTTAAATTATTGATTGCACGATTTAGGGGCTCAGCTGTATTTTCAGACATGATTTGGGTGCTTCAGGAACCAAAATCTCTTGGCATTTTCACATCAATGGGGTTTTACAGAGTTTTTCTTTGAAGATTGATCATAGTCATATGGTCAATGTATGTTTTTTACAAATAACGCATGTAAGGTTGAGGCCAGGTGTCCCCATAGCAGAAATTGTGTAGGGGACATTAATGGTGAACATTACGGTACAGATTCATGTTAAGTTATGTTGAATAAAGTAGTATCGATTTCTAGCCATTCTCATACAAATGCAGGAAGGGTGAAATTAAAATTTTACTGAAAATATTATGCTAATATGGAAATTAAGGTCATAAAATGAAAGGGAGTCGGAAGAAACAAAACAAACAACTTGATATTAATTATTTTTAATACTAAAAGTTACAGCTTGCAGACTCAAAGGGCTTCTCAGAGACGGAATGTAAACTGCTTGCATTTTCATGAGGCCAACTTTAAAATAATGTCCTTCCTGATTAGCACAGTGAGCATCATTGCATTTAATTGGGTAATGACCTCTGCTTAGTGACTGTTATAAACTAGAGTGAAATTTAAAAAGAGGTACAATAGCAAGCTGCAGTAATCATGTTTCTATTGGTATTGCCAATTGAAGATCATGAATGATAAACATTAAACCACAACATGTAAACAGCTTTTTCCCTGCAGAATTTAGGCTCAGACTGATCACTTGTCTCTCTTAATATGATTTGTCCTGGCTATTGAAAACAAGGACTCCTCCCTCCCCCGATATCTCTTCTAATGTAATTAGCATCTAGTCAATAATGTTCAGCATTTCATTTTACCGCTTTAATTAACAAATTCAATTTGTTCAAACCGCTGTGAAAACAAATTAAAACACCAGTGAATAAAAACCTCTAGTGCCAGAGATGTGTCTAAGGTGTTCACCAACTCTTCCTTTATTAAAAGACCATCTTTTGTATTTTTTTCCCCTGTGGAAAAGACTGTGATTTTCAAAACTTGTTCTGATTTTTGTTCCTCTGGAACAAGTTCAGATTCATTGTAGTGGGGTTTGTCTTGATTTTTAATACTGAAGGAGATGCTTTCACACCCAAAATCTCAAGTCCAAAGAACAAAGCAAGGCTTTCTTGTCACGCTGCATAAGCTGGGAATGTTGAGCATTTACTTTTAAGCCTTTCCAAAGGTTTGTCGTTGCTTTTCAGCTTGTCTCATTCTGGGCCTCTCTCGCAGCCCACACCGACAAGTGGCAACAGGGTTTTTTGGTGTAAATGCAGCAGTGTCTGTACTAGCCACAGCCACCTCCATAGTGGCCAGGACAGAGCTGCTGCTTTCTGCTTTAGCTTTCAGAAAGTGGAGTCTCCTGAGGCTGCAGCACCAGGTTCCCATGTTGGTCTCATGCTTCTCCCATCCACCACCTGCAAGGGCCTCTGTGTCCAATATTGCCATGCTTTCTTTTCAACGCCTCCCCCCACCCCGTTTTCTTTTGTAGATGAGAGCATTTACTGTACAAACATTGGCAGAGCTCTGGAAAGGTTGAAACAATACAGATCGGGTTTAATAACTACTGTAAATGTCCCACAAACTTGGTCAACAGACCGGTGTGTATTTATATGCACGATAAACACAAACACGCGCAACTCCCGTATGGCTGTTTGGAGGTCGGCCTTCCCTTCCCGAAGAAGGTCACTGGCAACTGTGGGCTTTCTGCCAACGCGCAGCATTTAGCTTTGCAATATTCATGCGATGGGTTTTTAATATTTACAGCTTTAGATTTGACACAGCTCTTCTTACGTATTCTGATTGCTTTGGCTTTTTCCGAGACCTTCCTGAGGTGGCGGTTTGAGAAACACATTTAAGAGAGTAAATGTTAGCTACTGAGCAGTGCCGGGGTTGGAAATGGAGGCTGCTGAGGTGAGCATCGCACCTCCACCAGCCAGAGGGGCTTCAAAGAAATCAGTTGGTTGAGATTTGTTTTGTAGATCAATGTGGAAGCAGTGGGCTATGCACACTGTGACGTTGTTTTGTTTGGATGCTGTGGTGTGTAACACCACCACCAAGTTTAGGTTGTGAGTTTTCCCTCAGCTGGGGATCTAGGTTGAGTGTCTCTATGTCTTATCTATCTCCGTATAACCTGTCTTAACTGTGGTATCAATCAGACGTCTTTGAGAAATATCATTAAAATTGGCTGGTGGGTACAGAGGTGTGGAGAAGACTGACAGATTAGAGGGGATTTTTACAAAAACTCACTTCTTCAGCAACCCAGGCTGAAAAAGACCCTGAATGTTTCCCTTTGTAGTGCCCTGTAGATGATTTGTCGTATCTCAGTTTGAGAATGTGGGGCTTTTACTATTCCACTGAGTTCATTTCCACTTTTGAGTGCTCTGAAGTTCATGAAACTGCATGTGAACATCACATTTGATTTTTTTTAATATGATCACTTCTAAGAGTGATCCAGCATTAGTGACAACTTTACTTTTTTCATCACTGTACAAGAAAAATGGTAGTATTTACTTCAAGCTGAAGTACTGGAGAAAGGAAACCACTAAAACCTGAGACCTTATGATGAATGAGAATATGAAGTGAAAAGCATGATCGTGTATTAATGTAAACAAATGGATGTAAGAGCTTTCTGAGATTCTTAAATGGGTGTCTTTAGAAAATTAGCATTCATATTGTCCACTCTAATTTCTCTGCAGTGGAGTCACCGATCCCTATATTTCATTTAAAATTGTCATTATAATATTTAGTGACAGATACTGGTGGTGTTGCCTGAGTAAATCTGTGTCTAAAATGATTTCTGCTCAGATATGTATAGCTCATGTCTGTCTGTCTCTCTCGGTTTCTTTTCTTTTCTCTTCTCTTCTTTTTTTTTCCAAATGTAACTGCATGCCAAATGGTATAAATTATCCAACCATCTGTCCCCCTTCTTCAAAACCCTGAGGGAAAATAGATCTGAAGTGTAGCTCATTTTCACCAAAAATGCCAGTTGTAATAGATCCTCACTTTTGCACCCACTCAGCTTGTAACTGGCGGGAAATCCCATAGCCTTAAATTTTTTGGTAGCTAACTCGGACCCTTTAATTAGCAGGTGGCCAGTTCTGCCTCTGCTCAGAAATGGCAGCAGCTCCTGGACCTTCTGGGTTTTTCTTTCACCTCTGACCAGTAGAGGAGCTCCCCCTGCCTGTTAATTCTACAGTGTTTTTAAGAAGCGGCTGAACTGTTCATATTTTCCTGATGTTTTCTTTGAGACTTAAATAATTTCATCTAATTATATATCCCCCCCTTAATTTTCTATCTTATAAAATAATAATAAGGAAACTGATTTTGCCGCGTGAGTCAATTTGCAAATCAAGCAGCCTTTACATTATTTCCCTGTCTGCTAAGTTTCTGTGCTGGGTATCACTGTCTCGCATATAAGTTTCCCCCACTCTGTCTTTCTGACTTGTCAGCTGCAGCTGAAATGCTAATTGAAATCGAATCGGCTTGTCAGTGTGTTGCCACTGCCCTGCTCTCCCTCCGGTGTACTTAGCTGGTGTGTTCCCTAACCGGGAGTTGGGGGCCTTTATGTTGAAGGATCAAAAGTGGAGGTGAGATACTCTTCTTTGGCACCGCAGCTATCACGTTGTGCAAGGAGCCAAACTTGTTGAGCCTTGTGGTCTTGTGTAAACTTACTGTACTGGAGACATCCTCCAAAGTCATGTGTATAAATCAGTCTTCTGCTTAACTGCTTCCAAATATGAAAAATGAGCATGAGCAAAGACAGCTGATGCTGGGACAGCTCTGAAGTCCTGGAAATTTCTTCTTTTAGCTTGAATTGTTATTAAATGGAGAAATCAGCAGCTATGCTTCCACATTGGTGTCTAATGTGCTGCATGCTCTTCTGATTTGAAGAGATAAAGAGGATCAGATCTGAGATTAGGAGAGCTTCAAATGCGAAGATCCTTCAAAGTATACCTAGCCCTGGTGGCATGATGATTTATATATCATCGTTACAGCTCTACGGCTGAGGTGAAATGAAGTACATAGTCTTCCATACCTCATATATAAAAACCTTTTATCTTTTGAAGGGATTCATAGGACTCTTATACCAGTCTTCAAAATCTATAGGAGGTTGAAATGTGTCCATGTTACATTTCGGAACTCACATCATACTTCTTGTATCACTTCAGGAAGAAGATAAAGCAAATAATTTATTTCCACACATTAGTAAGAGCACTCATATTAGGTAAGAGCTTTTTTACTGGGATTGTAGCCAATATTTCCTCATTGTTGTGTTAATTTTATGTAGCAGTACATGCCTAGTACACCAACAGCAGCACACTCCCAGAATTTGCTGTGGTTAGTAAGATTTGTCCTGGCTGAACTCAATGGTCTTAATAAACCACATAATTCTGGCTTTTCCCCAGGATGTGCTTCCCAGACAGTTTTCATCGGTTTGAAGCTCACCTATTCACATTCCTGCATGACTACATTTATGCCTACAGTCATCAAGTGAAGTACTATTGCAGGAATGAGTACTTAGATGTTTTTTGAATTTCACTTCTGTTAAATTGACACCATGATAGTGGATAGTCATGATAAACTCAATATATAAGCAGGCATAGAAAAATTCATATGCGTTTTGGTATGTGAACCTCTGGTATCCTTTGAAAATATTTCCTTTGACTCTGTACAAAGTAGGTTAGCTGGAACTGTTTACCTTGGTACAGAAAGAATTTCCAGATAGCAATTTTTAGTAAAACTGTGGTCTTTGAGCTTATCTCAGTGTGACAGCTCTTCCATTTAAGACAGATTAAGATCTTTTCCAAAGTACACTGGTTTGGTGGCTATCCAAACATATGTCATTAGGCAAAAATGAAGGATAGATATTGAAAGTTGTATTTTAGCACTCAGGTATTTTATATTCTTTTCCAAAGGGACTGGTTCTGAAGTGAATTTTATATATTAACTACGTACATGCAGTTATTCTGTTAGCAGAACTATTTAACCCTGGTATCCTGTAGGTCTGTATCCTGTGTCCACTAACACCACCATGATAACCCAAATTCTTCCCCTCTCCCCAAAACATGCTCTGCGAGACTGTCTGGGCAGAAGAAAATAAGCTATGGCTTGTGCTGGGTTTTATGTTCATGATGGCTATCAGGTATTGTTGCCAAACAAAATATGTGGAAAATGTAGAACTTGATGTCAGAGGGACACTGTGTTGGATCTTTGCCTTCACTGGCTTCCAGACTTCAGGAGGAAATTACCAATTATTGAGACTGAAGTTCATTCAAATGTCACTGACCGTCAGGTTCAAAAGCAGTTTCATATGATCTGGAGTATACTGACAGATGAACTGTTGATTATGCCTTGCTTCCACAGAAGGCCACTATTTCCTGCAAAGACTGTATTTAAAGCTTTCTCCAAGTGTTAGTCTAGCAAGACGTGTAGAATCTGTTTGCCTTCAGTTTGCTATCTGTAAAACAAAGATAATGGTATACCTTAAAGGTGTATTGTCAGGCTTAATCCATTAATTTTTATAAAGTTACTTTCAGCTTCTGAGATAGAAGGCACTAAAACAATGCAAAGTATTATTCATACTATTATTATTTTATGAGTCATGCCAAGACGTTTCTTCCTCTTCATAAGAATTCCAATAAGATCTCATTTCTTTATTGCACAGAGATGATGTTTTAAGTTTTCATATTTCCTCAGGAGCAAACTGCAATTGTTGAAGTGGCCAGTACATTTTTAAAAAACTTTTTCAATGTCCAATTCCTATTTTGTTCTTAACTGTGTTGATATATAACTCTAATCTGACAGACACCCAAAGACTGATACCTTCCAATTACCTGTGGTTTGTAATGTCATCTTGATAATTTTGCGTTTCTACAAGCTTGGGTTAATAACCACTATGCTGAAGCTGAATAATTTATGCATTTTTTGGTCTTCCAACTTTGGAGAGATCCTTAATAACACATTTTAAAAAAAAAGACAACTGATTACCTCTAATTGCTGTTTTATGAAGGTATCCATTCTAATAACTTCAACCTGGGTACAAATTGACACAACAGGCGTGTTAAATAGATAAACAAGGACAGATGAGGGGTTGTACGGACAAGATGATAATTCTAAACCAAATGTATTAGCATAAATGCAGAAATCTTAGCTTTCTGCTTGCCTAACCAGTGCCAGATTGGAGTGACTTGTAGCTATCACTCAGAGGCAGAGGAAGGTGTTAAGAACATGTTTAAATGAGAAGACGATGGCAGCTCTACAAATTTTGACAGTCAGTTTATCTGAGGCACAAGTTCCTTGCTCTTTGTTCTTCACCAGTTCCCGAAGGGCTTGATTTTCAGAAGTGCTGAGCACTTGCAGCTTCTATTGACTTCAAGTGGAGTTTTAAGTGTTCTTCACTTGTGAAAATCATGCCCAACTGGATTAGCACAAAGAGGTTTTTCTTTCAACATCAGCCAGAAATCTTTTCTTCCTACCTGACTTTTCCAGCGAAACAGATACTGTTTCCTAACAGGCAAAATTGTATTATTCTATTATGTATTTCAGTTCCTCGGTGTCTTTGTGAATATGTGTTGGACTTTATTATGCGTTTGTACCATTTCTCACAGAGTCAAAGAAATAAGAGATGGAAAAGACCTGGTAGGTCAGCTACTCTGTGTCTCCAGTAGTACAGCATTGTTCCTTTCAATATGTTTTCTTGTGTTTTGTCCCTCCTAAATACTGGAGACATGCTTGTTTGAGGTTGTAGTGACAAAGGCTGCACAACAGTTTATCTTTCTTTCAAAAATAATACACATATTTGGAAAGAAAAGAAAGCAGAATATTTTTAATCCTCCCTCCAAATTGAGAAAAGTATTCTTTTTATTCTACAGGCAGGTCTCCTTTTCATATCACCATCAGAGGCAGCTGCTATCATTAGAAATAGTGGTTTAAATGCAGGATTCTTTGCAGATTATATTTTGATTTTAAAAAATAAGAATCCATAACAAGGGTGATCTTTGTCTGTCTTTATTTCTGCTCTTTTGCTGTTTCATGGCCTTTTTCTTTCTCATGATTTCTGGACGCTTCTCTACTTTGGCATGTGACCAGGGATGCAAAATACCCTAAAGAATACATTCAGAAAAGTGTTTTAGTTCCACACTCAAATATATCTTTGGCCACCCTGTTCCGGAGAAGTCATTGCAGTAGACATAATGGGCCATAATTCTGCCATTAAATCCAGGCTGATGATGGGAAGAAGTGTAGTCATTCCAGTAAGAAAACTGACTGCCCAGTACAATATAGGCTTTCTCCCTCCCCCATCTGCATTAAATATAATTATTGGAAGAACAATCTCTGGATACATTTCAATAAAATACTTTCCCATAGTACTGTTTTCTAGGGCAAAATAATTTGTTGTCTGTTTTAAAAGCCCTTATAAAAGCAGATGTCTTTTGAAATTGTTGTTACTTACATGATGAAACTCACCAAAGTTTTCTCATAAGATGATAGTATTTGTGTTCTTTAATTTTTCATTGTTATATCTATTTAACGTATAGTATCTGAAGATTTTTGCTTTTATTATTACTAAAATGAATGACTAAAAACTGAAGGAGGAAGGTAACCTTTAATTTATACTCCTGCTCAAGGAGAGGTCTTTTTATAGTTACATTCAGGTCATTTTTTTTTTCCTGTGGATCATCTATACTATTAAATGGGTTTTTATTCCAATTTAGGAGACACTTCGTCTTTAAACCTGTACTTACATTAACTTTTGTACATGGTTGCCCTGGCAACAATGTAATTGCATGAAACAATGGCATTCTCCTATGTACCATTTATGGCAAGTTTGCATTTGAAAAAACTTCTTGTCTTATCATCAAAGCAGAATTTGTAACCTTCTGACAGCTGAAGGAATGTTCAGGGGCCTTGATTCATATTCATTTTCCCTTGTAATTTTAATGGGTACCGTCACCTTTCATTTTCAGGGTATTTCTTTTTTCCCCCTATGATAGTTACTGTTTTACATGAAAATTCTAGAGCAGGCAGTAGAAACTGATTAAAAAATAGCTCCAAGAAAAGGCTGCAAGTACCATTCTTCTAGCTTGTAGCCTGTGAAATTGCCACTGTTTAATTGATCTTCTATAAGCTTATCTTTCCAGTGAGATGTACCATTATTGTACATTAATCAGTGCCTCCAGACATTATCACTGAGGTAACCAAGAGCTAATCAAGCAAGAATGGAGCTGGCAGACGCCAAGATGTCACGGATGCCTTGCTGTGTACGAAGTCTGTCAGAGTTTCAGCTTCCAAAGGAACCTGTTTTCGCAGGGCTGCAGACTTTGTATAACCTTGTCATAGCAGTGGAAGAAGGGGCAAGCACCCTGAATGTCAAATAGGCAGGCCATGCAGGGAGCCGACGCTCCTGGAATCCTCTAGATGGCAAACAACAAAGTGACACTTTAATAATAATAATAAATGATGCTATTTAAGAATAAACAAAATGTTGACACGTTGATTAGTTTTTACTAAATAGCAGTTTCCAAGGGAAGAGAATCAAGCAAAGCAAATTTACAGTGGAAAATATTCAAAATATATTAATCAGTCATTGCAAAGTGCCACTAGAAATTGCATTCCCGCTTTTTAATTGATTTTATTTTATACATGCTCATATAAAAGAAAAAACCCACAAACCTCTGAATTTCCCTGAATGTTATTTCTGGCAGCTAGATACTATATTGGGAAAATAACAGAACAGGAAAATAAAAGAAGTGTACCAGATTCATTTAATCAATTTAACTAAAACTATGCTTATTCTTGCAGAAAGATCTGTGTGACACTTTTCAATTGACAGAATCTGTAATTCGGGGTAGAACGGAGTCTAAATTGCGAAGGGAAGCAGCTGAATCTTTGTGCCATGGTTTCTGTCGTGTGAGATGAGTTTCAACTGCTGGCATGTCTGAGCTGCGTCTTTCTTGTTGGCATGTTGATGCCTCCGTGGCATCATTGAAGTATTTCCTCCTACCATCTTGCTGGTGCTAGTAAAGAAGCAACTCCAGCACTGGCATCAGTGAGGTGAAACTGTACTGGTGCAGGCCCGTTCACCAGTCTGCTGGAACATTCATTTGTAGGATTTACCCAAAAGATATCCGAGACCATGGGACCTATAAGTGTACCTTAATTGTACCCTTTACTAGATTCACAAATTATGCAACAGAGTGAGAATAAGGCTTTCCCCTTAAACAGGGGGTAAAAAACAGGCTGTGGCTGGTTATCCAGAGCTTCAAAGCTTGGTGTTTCTGATCTCCTTTTCTGCTTCCTGAAGAAGCAGCCAGGTTTTCTCCCCACACATTTGTAAGCTGCTGATTTTCATGGAACTTCCAGGTGCACTGGAGGAAGAGAATTACTTCTGGCAGATGTAGCAAAGTCACTGACATACAGTGTGACTTCTGAGGTTTTTCCTTCAGCTTTTGAAAAGTCACTATATTTTGCATGCTGTATTTTGTTCCCAGTTACCAAGAAATTGTAAATTAAAGAAATACACTGTGAAAGCATTAATAAGCAGATTTTGCATAGTTTTCACTTTGTAATTCCACTGACTTCTGTTGATGTATTCCAAATATAAACAGGTAACAGATCAAAATTTGCCCAGTGAATACATATACAGTAAATGTAAAACACTGAACCAAATTGCCTGCTGGCGAACATCCATTGACAGAAAGGAGTTTTGCCAGAAGGTAGTTTGGCTCATTATAGCTAGTAATTTGATTATTAATAAGTGGAAAAATATTACTAATAGTTGCTAAGCTTTATTGATGACATTCTCAAAACTCTATTATTTCTGTAGAGTGAATCTGTCAGTTTTGACTTACATCTCTTTTTTATTTCAATGAGGATCATATATTCATGATGGTTTGCAAGACCAAGGTCATTAATGAAGATGTTTTCTGTTGGGTGGGAGGGAAGGTTTGGTTTCGTTTAATTAAAAACCCCTATGAAATAGAAATACTGCAGAGGGATAAATGTTTCCCTTTCTGAATATAAACATCTTGGCATCACCTCACTGTTTATTTTCAAAAACTGCCTAAGTTTTGCTTCCATATTTATCTAACAGCAGGGGATCATTATCCTGTGACAAAGTTCTATTCCACTGACATTATCTCTTAATTAGAATTCATCCTTTTCTAGTTCTACGTAGTCAGCCTGTAGTTCCCACAAGTCCCATAAAACAATGTGCATTTTTGGAGGCAGAGGGAAGAGGGAAGGTCTCCCAGACCATTAAGAGCTGTTTAATAAGCAGCCTGGTGTGGAAAAGGCCACTTTTATTCTACATGGGCACATCTATGCAGAATTGCTGATGAGGGCCAGACTCTCCCCTCCCTTACATCATGCCAACTGACTGTAAGTGATGTGCCAGGCCAGGAGGGAGGGCACTGCTACGGTCGAGAAAATAAATTGCTTGTCTTCCTTAGGAGAGAAGGAGAGGAATCAGCTTAGGGCTGTAATCATGCTACACTTGGAAGGTAGTGGGGCAGATAGAGGTAAAGAGCAACCTTGTAAGGTGCTCTGCAGCGCGTAGTGAATGTGCACTGGGATCATAGTCATGAATGGCATCATTTCTACTGCTAAGGTCGGTCACACTAATGTCCCACGACTCCTCTTTTAGAGATGAAGGCACTTGCAGCTACTAATGCATCTTTCCCTTCTCTCAGGAAGCGTGAGCAGCATTATTTTGTTAGCCCCTTCACACCACCAGATAAGCAGCCTGACCCCAGAACTATGTGTTTGGGTCCGTAAAACAAAAAGCAATGAAAATAATGTAGAAATGTTAAGGCCCTTGCTCCTGCGTTGTGACTTTTGGTAATCTATTGCAGTGAGACTTACAGCATCAGTAAAAACGCTTTAATATCTGAGCAGTGAGCACTAAGTGAGGATATTAAAGCAGAAATCTCAAATAGATATTAATAGCTCCATTTCTGTGTTCTGCATTTCAGTGGGTATAAATGTGAGTAGTCCTTCCCGCTGGTGTTTGGACACATTACATCTTCTGAACTAATTGGCATCTCCTACCCAAGGTTTGCCTGCAAAAGTAAGAGAGCTGCATAGCTTGGCAAAGATGGTGGAATATGCAGCAGCTTCTATAAAGTATCTTGTCCTTTATGTAGCACATAACAACAAAAAACACAGCAAAGAGACATAAATCTAGAAAAAAAAAATAGTTACCCACAGGCTGGCAAGAATAATGTCTGCTACTGGAATAATGCCCATGTAAAAATCCACTGTGAAACTCCTCGCCACCAGGTGCAACAGAGAGCAAAAATATAGAAACACTCCCCTAAGATCAGGACCTTGAATGCATATCAAGGAAAACTAGAGTTCTAATTGCCTAACAAGTTTCAGATAATATTAAAGCATATGCTTCAGCATTAAATTATTTCATTTTAGGGATTAGGAAGAGACCAAAGGGAGTAACCTTACCTGAACAGCTGTGTAAAGTAAGGCTTTGGGGCTTTTTCACATTTTTTTCCAAAATACATGCTATTAGACATTGTTAAGGAAAGAACAATGGAAAAGAGTGGTCCATGAGACTCATTAATTGTGGCAATTCCAACGCTGGCATGACTTTTTGAAATGATTTCCTGATATTTTGCTATGAAGTAGCATGTGAGGATAAAAGAAAATTCAGTTTAAAGTCCCCAGTCTGTAAATTAGCCCCTGTATAATTTCACTTGTGTTTTAAAGTGCTGTTCCCAGTTCTGCTTTTCACATTGTTATCTTCTTCACTTACAATCTGTACTTTTGTTCAGATGCTCAAAACCTTTCTCTGTCCAGAGATACAAAGAAGAAAAACCACAAAAGATACAAAAGCAAACTATTAGCAAATTTATTATATCCAGGAAGTGGTGTCTAATTGAAAAGTTTGCTAAATTTATTTAATGATGTGGTGCTACTGAGAGCTATTATAACTTTATTGTATTGAATTATGCAATATCATTCTCCATTGTCAAATGTTTCCTTGATTCTCATTAAGGCTATGATTCATGCTCATATTATATCATTTAGACAGGTTCCTCAAGCAGTGTTTTATTATTATTTGTTAATTTATGAAGCATGGTTTCAGTGTATCATCGTACTTTATAATATTAAGGAAGGATAGAATATTAAACAGCCAAATGCATCCAGATACTCAGAGATACGTCAGCTTCTAAGAGAAAGTGTGTGTAAGGAGACAAAGGAGATATATTACATGCCCCTCAGGAACATCTGACAGTTTTCCTAAACGGTGTCTTTCCTTTTACATGGGCTCACATTCCTTTCAGTTCTAGCCTGCATTTCAGCAAAACTATTGAATTTAGCTCTTTTCTCTAACAAAACTATCTGAAACAGGCATTTTGGCAAAACTTGTATTGCCAAGGGTGGATTTGCTGATTTCTCAGTTTCTGATGCTCTTGTTCCAATCTTAACATTTCTAAATTGCCTTTACTATAATTTCTAGATTCAGTAAATCTGTATTTCTTTTTTTGTTTGTTTGTTTTGTTTTAATCCCTGCTATTATAAGCTGTTCTTGGAACACACATGTTATATGCAGATATGACCATGCTTTTACAGTGAAAGCTCAGATGAAAACTTTCAGTGACCTCATTAAGTATAGGCGTGTACAGAAATTTCCACATTTCTCCAGTGCCACATCTAGGACTTGTGCTGAGTGTTCATTTCACAGACTGAACGCAGAAACTTTTTGCTGATTCATTGGCTTCTCCTTTAGCTGTGACCCATCCCCTGCTTGTGTTTCACTCTTACATGTGACCTTTTCTTCTTGTGCTCTTCACCTGGAGTGGCAGAAGCATTACATCCACCTTCAGTCTTCTCCCAGTTCATCTGACCTGCTAGAATTAGAATGGTTTCTCTACTTCTCCTTCCCCAGTTTTCTTTTTCCTTTGACATATAGTTGAGAGGTGGGATTGAGTCTTGGGGCTAAGTAGGTCAGCAAATCTCTGTTCCAGTTCTTAAAATATAATTAGATGATGAAAAAACATTAGTATTCAAATCCTGACATAAATACCATGTCTGTTCTCCTCTTGTTCCCTCTGGTTGTTGTGTTTGCAATGCATTTGCTGTGTTACAGAAGGCATTTATATGCTATTGTCTTCCAAAAGCCATTGGTACGTTGTGATGTGAGGGTTTACATTTTCATTACAGGTTTGTGAGACCCCCAGTCCCACTGAAAGCCACCACCTTGCCTCTGAGGAGTGGGATCCTGTGATCCTGCAAACTTCAAGGAGTCTTCAGCTATCCCGGGTCTTTGCTGTGGCTTCTTGTCACCAAATCAATTTGCTGGGCTATGAATCTCTGTTGGTTTATTGCAATCAACCTAGTTCTTGGTCTGACCCAGTGGTGCATTTGTTTGTTTGCAGAAAAAATATGAAGGAGTGCAAGGGCAGGCCTGGATGCAGTTTGACAGGGAGAAAAGTGTATCACTAAGACACATGAATTTGTGGCACAGGAAGGTGCTTCTCATCCTCCAGTGCAACTGAGATGACTGGGGAGAGTAAGACCCTCCAAGTTCCTACTGGAGACACCCTTAGGGAGACTAAAGCTCCTCTGCCAGGTCTTTATTTCCACTGCTTTGTGGCTGAGAAAGCAATTTTAAATGTGAAAATATTTGGCTAAAGTACGGTGCATTTTCTGTGATTTCTGAAGAAAGGAATGAATTTCCTCATTGCAAACATGTAGGAAGTCACTTGTCCTCCTCAGCATGTACCTTTCTCTATTTTCTCACTGAATTTGAATCAAGGTATAATTTTGAAAAAGCGTAATTACAGAACAATGTGTAACTTGGTCAAATTTTTGAAAAAAACAGTTTTATGTATAGAAGGAACCAGCTGATTTGAAACCTAACCACCTCATTGTGATAGAAATCTTGATATTTGAGTCATAAATTAAAAATCTTTATTAAAATAATATATAAAATAGTATAGTGCAAAAATGTTTCTCACATATAGAAACTTAATGGAACTTCCAAGCAGCATTGATCTTGTATGGTGCATTTTGCTTTCATTTAAGTAAGGAAAATCTAAGTTTCGCAGCAAGTATCAGAGATCTTTGACTGTGTATTCATCACACAATGCCAAACAGTAAAGTGCTTACAAAAAGTGGCACCCTGAATATAGTGATATCTGTCTCTTTTCAAACACTGGCTGTTCCTAAATTCTTCCGATTCCATTTGCTATGAAAGAGAAGTATTAAAAGCATAGATATTTTTTTTCCTGTTTTCAAGTTCCCCATTAGTGGTCATTATTTTCCTGCTTTTGTCCTTTTTTTCCCCCTTGCAATTTTGCTGTGAGTGATTCTCTCTGTCATCTTGCCGTAAATTGATTAATACTGCCCACTGATGCAGCGCACCACATGGCTAATATATCAGTTAAATGGAAACAGCAAACACCACCTGCTCCTTCAGGCAAATGGCACTTTGGAAAATGGAATGTGTAATCAATAGAATTAAACCTTAAGCAAAGCACTGCAAACAAATCCAGGGGCAAGGTCTTCTTAACTCTGTGGTATGGAAGATTTTTTCCTTTTTTTTTTTTTTAATTATCTGTTTGGCTTTCTTTCAGTATATCAATTACTTTCCTTGTGATATACAATATTTTCACTATAACTGTTTTCATACAATTCAGTATTGCTTGGTTCAAAGGTGATTTTTTTATTTCAAAAGTTTTAGATGGGTCTGTTTCCCTTTATAAGTCAGAGATTTACAGGACCAATTCTTGTCAATGGCAGTGATGGGTAATAGGATAAATCTTTCCCATTGATGGGGAGATAAATGCTGCTTGAATTTAACTTTCAAATCTGCTAGAGACTGCTTAACATTAAGGCATTCACCTCATTTGTGAGCACTTTAAAGATTAAGGATTTGAAGAGCAGATGCAAAAAACACACAGAACTTTTCAGCTGATGTCAGAATGATCTTCCCCTAATAAGTATTTTTAGAAATAACAAAATTGGTCAGCTTTACTTCCCCAGTGAAAGAGTAAAATTTTAAATCAGGTTTTTAAAGAGAAGGGCAATAAATACAAAAGGCCATGTAAGAACAGAGGACTTTTGCCATTTGCATACAAGAAGAGAAAAGGATAATTTGTTCCTGAGATCATTTGTAAGTAGTGTTCAGCTCCTTCAGGAAAGCAAATCATTACTTGGGAACTTTGGGCTGCCTTATGAGTGTCTAGTAACTGTTTTCATTCAACAAACAGTTAAGAAAAATGAACTCTGCCCTTATACATAGCCTCCCAGATCAGAGAAGGCTCTCAGAATACCTTCCGCATTCGAGCAGTGCCAGTGACTCCAGATGCTCATAAATCTGTAGATGAAAGCTCATGTAAAGCTCCTCTTATACCATATTCCATACCTGTAAATTGCTACCCTTGACAGATCTGCAAGTTTATTTAGAGATATATTTTGTCTCGGATAAAGCTTGTTATAAAAAACGAATAAGGCCAATCATTAGTACCTACCAACTGACAAACAAGTAGTCAGCTCCAGTTACATGAAAATAGCCCGGATCTATCTCACGGCTGCTTCTAACAACTCACAGCAGACTCCATTCTCTGTTTGTGGTGTACTAGTAATTACGTTCTCGCTGGCAGGATTTAGAGTTTGGTTGCCAGGGCCCAAGCACCATGTAGCAAGTGTTTTGGTAATGAATAAAGACGGCAATCAGCAGCAACCTGAGAGCTAGCTGAATGAGACAATCTGGCGGGCACTGAGGGGGTCCTGCTGGCTTGCTCAGATGGGCAGCAGGCAGGGATGAGATAATTGATAGGAAAGGGTAATGAAAGGAAAGGAAGTGGGAGGGGGGGAGAGGAGAGAACAGATTTAGAAAATAGACAAAGATTTTGACCTTAAAGCTAATAGGCTACTTAGGATATTATTTTATAAAGACCAGGATAAAATGAGCTGGCAGCTGAATGTCAGTATAAAATAATCCTTTGTGTATGTGTGAGTGCTTGCGTGTGTGTGTGCACACGCACATGCGCATGTGGTGGGCTGGGGATGGAGGAAATCCCCGTCTGCGGATCTTAGATGATTTCTAGGAAATAATAGAAACGACATGAATAGTTATTTGTAGGATCTGTAGCGTTGCAATGTTCTCTTACCTACACAGCCTGTTAAAATGCACCAACCAGGTTTTGAAGTCAGGAGCTTACAGGGGAGAAATTAAAGGCGAGAGACAGATATGACCTAGACGAGTTCATGTAAATATGGAAAGGTTTCCTATTTCAGAAATTTGAGGTCTGATTTGAGACACTGAATTAAATAAAAAGAGTTCCACTGATTTTTAAAGACCTTGAACTATCTGACTTTGAAAAACTAAGTGTGGATTTTTCTTGCCATCATCAAAATTACGAAAATACCTAAAAAAAGCAGCACATTTTTAATTGTATGACCTGCAAGAGGGGAGATTTTAGGAATAACAAATTAAGTTGTATATACTTTTATTTGCAAAAAAATCATTTTCTTGGAATGAACTCTTGCAACGTAATTAGTCTTTTAGCCTTCACAGGCATGGGGCAAAACAGATAATCCCCAGATAAAATCCTAAATCGCAGAAGTAAAACTTCTCCCAAGACACAAGAGACAGGTTTTGTGGAAGAAAGCTCTTTTCCTATAATTCTGTATCCTTCTGACACCAGGCTTGCTTCCTTTCAACCTAGGGCATAGGAAAAGATGAACATTTTTATATTGTTTCATTGGTTTTTTAATTTTTTTTTAAAGAATGAGCACAGCAGTCAAGACAGACAGGTAGGAAGATGGCAGTATGAACCAAGTGGAGATATTTTATACTTGGTGATAGGGCTCTTACTTACTTTTAGGATACATTTTTGCTTAATATTGGCAAGCTCATCAGAGCCAGGCCCTTGAAGATTTCTTTCAGCTATCTATCTGTTTCCTTGTTTATTTTTGTTTTCGTTTTAAACACGTTATGGATTTTAATACAGGTCCTCTTCCTCAGACTTTCAGGTGTTGGGAGGATTTCAAGAGGGTTTTTGTTTGTTTACTGGCTCTCTGTGAAATACTGTAGGAGTGTGTGATTTGCTGTGTCACCAGGGCTGAAATCTTTTCAGGCCTGATAAATCAGATTATCTTGATCTGTGGTAGTACTTAGGAAACCACAGTATAGGACATGGATTTCGAAGGACATATTCCTGGTGATTCAGTAACTAATGCTCCACTTCTGAATTTATTCTACATAAGTTGGTACAAAGTGCACAGCAGTGCTGGATGTTCTTGGCTTTGGGCAGAGGTACATCAGCACTTCAGGATATTTGCTATTGAAAATGTACTATGTTAGCAAGAATTTAGCTGCAAATGCACATTTTTCTTGCCCAATTTTCAAACAGAAATGGTATTTTTCACTTTCCGGGATTCTGAAAAATTTCATGCTGTGCTACTGTGTAGAGTTCATCAGTGCACTGCTTTTTCAGAAATATGGAAACGCATTAATGATAAAAGAAATTATTCCATGTAGAGTTTTACAAAGTGCTTCAGGATCCTTTTAAATAAAAGTTACTATATCAGACATTATGATAGGTAGTAGTTATTAATACTTGTCATATTGTGACTTTCTCAATCACTTTTATTCTGCAGACTCAGAAAACTGTCTTTTACCCAATTTACCATAATTGTAATGTGACCTATATTGTACCCTCCTTCTTTCATGACCTTTTGAAATATATTATAGATGCTTTCCACAACCTTTCCTAAAAGCTTTTTAATGGAAATATTGTCATGCAGCTTCCATATTTAAAATAATTTCATGTTTTGGTGGCCTTCAAACACAAGTTGAAATGATATTACAAATAGTGAGGTGGGTAATAGAGTTGGGTTTTATGTAGGCTCCATCTAGTGCTTTGCTGGACCTGACAGAATGCTGTGTGGTCTAAGACATATTCCAGATTCATCTCTCTTTCAGTTTTACCAAATAACTACCAAGGCTGCAATGACTTCCTGCAAATGCTACTGGACCTGTTACCAGTCAGTGATACAAGCTGTGTTTGTATTGGCTACATCTTTGGCTGCTCCATTGTGCTTGGATGGAGGGCTGCTCTTGGCTCTCAGGAGTGTAAAGATTGTGACTGGACTTACTGGTTTTGTGTTTTTTTCTGGGAGGAGACTGTGGCCTTGGTTTGCATTTATGTAGCACTAAGCATTGTAGAGTCCTGTCTTCTTGTCAGGACATTATGGTACTACGAATGTTTATTGTTAAAAATAGTAATATTTGTGGTTTGGGAAAATGAGTTCTACAAGTTAATTAAAACTATTGTCCAAATGTTAATGTCTGGTTGACTGAATGCCTGTGTAGAGGCTTTTGAGCTCCAGAAATACTCACGTTATAATCTCATAAACTATAAGGTAGTTCAAATATATTTTCTCACGAACATGGATTCAGAAATACCAACCAGGGCTCTAGACTGGTTAATTCAGATTCAAACAAGAAAAGAAAAAGCTACGTACTTAGCAGTGGCTTAATCTCAAAATAAATATTCAAGCTATTTCCTTTTGCACATAATACAGAGGACTATAAAAATCAGCACAATAACTAGGCAAGTTACAAAAGTGATCATCCCCTCTATTCTAAACTGTAAGTAGAAGGTTATAAGATAGTAAATTACAGTGTTGCTCCATCACAAAAAAAAAATCAAAAGCTTCACTAAGTTCGGTAATGAACATTACTTATTATACTAGGACAAAATGCTGTATTACAGTCCAGGACTGAATTTTTATTCATGCTACAGCTTTCTGTTGTATATTGTTCGCATAGTTTCCACCAGTTTCATCTTTCAACCTTCCACATGTGAAGAAACACAGAATGTGCAGCAAAGATCAGTCACTGCAGATAAAAAAAATCTGCAATGTTGACTAGACAAGAGAATTATTCATTGGGCCAGATTCTCCGCGGTGTAATTTTACTTAGCTGCATTGAGTTCATTGACTGATCTTTATTGAACTTATTTCTTTGACTTCATCATGGGTATTCTGATTTACATCAGCTGAGGATCTGGCTCTCAGTATTTAATTTGCACAATAAATGATAGAAAGTCTTTTCAAATGGAATCTGCAGTGTAATTAATGAGAACTGATGCTTAACATTGGATCCTTTCCCAATAGCCTGTTATGCGGCACTAAACATTATGGGCCAAGTACTGATCTCACATTTTTACGCCAAATTCCTATTGACCTCCACAGGAGTTTCATGTGAGAAATGATAGCAGGATATATTCCATTATTTCTTGAAAAGATCGGTGCTCTGATAAAAGTGGATGAAGCTGTCTTTTTCATAGCTGTCAAACAACTTGGCTTAATATAGTCATGGAATCTCACCTATCTCTTCTATGATAATAGAAATCTGGTATAATTTCCTTGGTACACCACATTGTAGCTAACCGTGAGTCCTTGTCCTTGCTTTATATGATGGCTGAAATTCAGACTTTCTGAATTAGATATTAGTTACTGGAAGTGTGAGCAGCTCCAATTGGAGGGAAATGTATGCCTCTCTCACCAACATGTATTAACCATTTATATTTATATCAATTCATTGCTAAGCTCTTACACCTGGATTTCATGCTCTGTGCATGAGGAAGGGAATCCTTGAGTAGAATTTTAGCTCTCAGATAATAGTAGCATAATAACTACAATTCAGACACTGAACGGCATTAGCTTACAGAGAAAAATCAATCCGTTGCTGGTCACTCCACATTACTTCTACGTCTGGCAAAGACTAATCAAAATATTCTCTGAATTTGCTATAGCTGTTATTTACCATTATTACAGTTCTGTGGCACCTCCATTTTCCATCTGTGATTTTTGTCTGCCTCTTGATCTCCCAAATTACATTTAAGTGCGCTCAGATAAAGCTGTTTTGACTGTTTTCTGGTGTCGTGCAAGGAGACTGCTTGTCCTTATAAATCACCAGAGGAGGGTAGAAGTGTATAAAATCAGAACCATAATAAGATATTTTCTGCCACTTTTTCCCCTGCAGAGTTGTTCGTTGTGCAGACCCAAGCCGGAAGAGCGCTAGCTCCATCTACTCCAGCCCTATACCCACCTCTGTAGGTAATGACTTGAAGCCTGAACTCCTTTGCTCAGGCTCAGAGGCCTTGGATGTCTTTACCCTTTCTTCATCCCCCAACTTCCCGGTTTGCTTTTCAGCTGCCAGGTTTTCACCCGCTCAGACTGCATTCATTGCTTGTTCTCCCTGCTACTCTGGATCTCTAGGTACTTCTCTTGCAGCAGTTGTTGAGGTCTCAGGCAGGTTTGTTCCCATTTGGTGTCTTTTTGGCCAGATAGACTCTGGATACGGAGTCTTTATCATGACTCTGTGTATAAACCTACTTGTTTTTCAAACCACTTTTTCAAACTTTCACTTTGTACTTCATATGATCCTTCTTAAGGTGTTCTGTCTTGCTTGAAGCTGAAGTCAGCTTGTCCTTTTGTCCTTTCCTCTGCATATTAAAAAGAGAAGGATTCAGTGACTTCATAGCATTCCCAGTAGCTTCCCAAGCCCTGTTTTAGGGAGAAGATTCAGATGCTTCAGTCCTGATGATTCTTTGTCTCCTTTAGTTTGCATCTCAGCTTCAAAGCTTCTGTGTCAAGAAAATCCCCTACATGAGCTCTTGAGAGAATGACACACATGGGGAAAAGGCTGTGGCATACCTTCTGTATTTGTAATTCTTGCCTGTCCTAGACAAAACTCAAGAAGCTTGTTGCACTATATCTTATTACCCAAAAAGATAGGAAAGGTCAGAAACTTGAAAACTTTTTTTTTTTTTTTTTTTTTTTTTTAAAGTGTGCATTCTGGGATGCAACAGATCCCTTCTGGGGATAAATGGCATTAATCTCAGTATCTCAGTTTGAGAAGTGATGACCAATTTTGCATATTGTCTTCTGAACAGAATTGACACTGTGTGTTATTATGTGTTTGAACAGCTGGTATATGCTACAAGCACAATTTCAGTGGCTGGTTGATGAGGAGCACTGTGGTGGAATCCTGGACACAGGCTCATGTGTTTGAACAGCTGGTATACGCTACAAGCACAATTTCTCTAATATCAGTGGCTGGTTGATGAGGAACACTGTGGTGGAATCCTGGACACAGGCTCATCTTGCCCACATCACCAACACTACACTGGGGTCATTACATTGCGTATAGATTTCCCAGGTTGCCATTTATAGGTGAACAAATATGAATAGAAATGGCTAAATGGGAAGCCTTCCTGTGTTGGTATCATTTGAGAATGAAAAAAGGGAGGCGAGATCTTGCCCACATCACCAACACTACACTGGGGTCATTACATTGCCTAATATATTTCCCAGGTTGCCATTCATAGGTGAACAAATATGAATAGAAATGGTTAAATGGGAAGCCTTCCTGTGTTGATATCATTTGAGAATGAAAAAAGGGAGGCGAGTTTAAATTGGCTTTGTCCTGCATCTTCACTGATGATCTGAAGTCCTTTGCATGCTTTGGCTTTCTTTACAGAACAAGATGTTTTCTTTACAGAACATTGGTGTGAAAATATGGGGCGTATATCTGGTCAGGGAGCTGTGATACCTACCAGCTTTCTGGTTTGGATTATGGTATTGGTCTGCGTCTGTAAATGTCTACAGCCCTAACTGATCCTTTTTTAGCATTTTGCTGAGATTTGCTCCAAGCTAGGAGTTTGATCTGGGGCTTTCTCAGTAATCAGTGGAGAAAAGGGCACTTCCAAAATGAATTTGATCTTAGGTTAGCTCATGTGCTTTCTGGAGGTGTCTGTCTCTCCTCCTTAGGTATATAGGTTGCTTGGGGTAACTTAATTACTAAATAAGCTGCGCCAATTCAATTAAAAAAGAGTGTGTCCTCCTTAACCTAATCAGGGGATGGGTGGATCTAAAGCAGCGTAAAAGAGAGGGAGGTATTGGCAGAATATTTCCTGGATAGGAACCCTGGTTTTGGAAAAGACTTCCGTCAGATGAATTACCCTGGATTTTTTTTCCCCAACTTTCAGAGGTATTCTCAAAGGCTGTATGTGTCCTCAGGCTTTCCTTAGGAAGGCTGGAACAGCATGGATGTTTGAGGAGTGATATTATTTGGGTAAGGCTTGATTTCTGACAAGTTATTATACTTGTTAAGTGTGTATTGCTTTATTATTATAAAATCAGAATGCTGTAGTCAATAGCACAGAGGCTTCTGCATGGACTTCCTTTTTGGGAAACAATGATCCCATCAAATTACCAGTATGACTCATGCTAAGTGTTTGAATCATTTTTATTACACTGCTGATGATGGCTTGGAACAGTCAAGTTTTGGTCATCAATTTATCTTGCGTCTTTTATATTGGCTGACTTGTATATCAGAAACATGGCCAGTTAGACATTTTTATGAGTTCAAGGAAAGATGTTATGTGTAAATAACATCTAGTCAGGAATGAAAAGCAGCAAGTGCACATATGACCTGATAATGTATACGTATGATGGTTTTAAAGCTGTATTTTGTTTGCAGTGTATTAAATCAGAGAACTGGATAATGAGATTGCTCAGCTGACAGAAATACACATTATGATGTTAAAGGACAGAAAATTTTTATTTTTATGCAGGGCTCTAGCTAGGTCCTGAAACAGAACTGAGAACTAACTGTTTCAGGAGAGGGAAAGTATAGCAAAAAGCCCACCAAAAACAAAAAAACCCAAGCAGGCAAATTTTCTTTCTCCCTTTTTCTATTTATTTTCTGTCATGAATTGTTTTCCAAATATTTCCATCTTGATTATACAGAAGATTAGGGGGGGAAAACCATTTATATTATTTTAAAGTAATTTATTAATAGCTGGGCATTGGTTATATGTATATTGCTTAGGTACTGGACCTGCACTGTGTTTAGGATTTATTTTTCACTTCATAGCTCTTTCTTTTCCCCATATTGTAACTATCGGGCATTGGTTATATGTATACTGCTTAGGTACTGGACCTGCACTGTGTTTTTTCAGGATTTATTTTTCACTTCGTAGCTCTTTCTTTTCCCCATATTGTAACTATTTAACACCTCTCTATCTGCATGTTTCCTTCCTGGTTTCTTCTGTAAGTCTCATCTACACTTTAAAACTCAGGCTTCATTTCTCTTGAAGACTCAAGCTAGAAGGTTTGAGAATATTAGGCAAATGTAGATTTGGAAGTGAAGCTGAGAAGAAAACTGGATGATTTCCCCCAGTACTTGTTTTGCAGATGTTTGTGTGACCTGCTAAGGATGCACGTCAAAGGGACCTTGGTGTGGGCTGAGCTCCACTTCACAGGCAAGGTGTAAGGAAAAAGAACTAATGAAGGAACTGATGATTCCTCTCATTGTCACTCTGATTTACAGATAATCCTGTTAAAAAGCAAAAAACGGAAAAATTTGTGGGTTTAGACCTGAAAGATCACATGGCTTCTCTTGCAAAAGGTTGCTAAAATATCTTATATTTAAATACTAAAGTACCTATATATAAACACGAGCTTCCAAATAGCTAGAAGCGTTTGATCCTTTTTAACTCAGCATAAGCTAAATATCATAATGTCTTCACTCTCCAAGGAAGAAGGGCTTTTTCACTTCAGTTTCACTTTAACCGCTACATTAGACTGTGTTTGAAAAACTCAATAACATGCCTTAATAAAAGCTCCAAGAAAACCCTACAGTAGAGTCTGAGTACGTTTATCTTATTTCACGTTAGTTAAGAGTAAGGCTTGCATGTATAAGTCCCATTATAATCAGTGGGACTACTTCCATTAGTATGGCAAGCAGGATTTGGCCCTTTGTTTGTGATTACACATTCTTTGCCTGGTCTGTTAGACTGAAGGCTATAATAAAATTAAACTATTGGATTAGAATGTTAATTTCCAAACACAAATCAGCAAGGGAACATGATTACATTTGCTGTTGGAGGATAAAATGAAACAGTCCTATTTCTCTTTTGGTGTATCTAGGCTGCCTGATGGAAGTAATTTTGTGTATCCAGAACAAAAATGTACAAAAAATGCAGAAATATGGACAGAAAAATGTGTCCTAAAAAGAAGGAAAAAAGTCCCACAGGTTCTTCTTGTCATTTAGATGTGGAACCATATCTGAAAGTTACCAAAATCATTAAGGCCTGCTCCTGAACAGAGTTTATCTGTATGGGACTAGGGATACATTTTCTGTATCCGGAAAGAAGCCACCTTTTGCCTTTCTTGATGAATACAGATTGTGACTATAACAGAACATGCTCTGGAAGGGGAAATGATTTCCAGTTTCAGTTAGGCTGTAGCTGTTAGGAACTTTAATGCTCATCCATCCCTGTTTACCTTCAGAAGATGAGCATGGTTTACAAAACATGTTATTATTTGGTGATTCGCTGTTAAAGCTGGTGTTCAGTAGTAAAAGCTGGCTTTTACAGGGCATCAACCAAACTCTTAGAAATTATTGAAAATTGCCCTATTGAGTTATGCACATTTTGGATCCATCTCACAGCAATTTACATTTCAGCTTCTACAGAATTCTTTGAAACATAACAAATTAAGCTTCTGTGTTTTCTGTCAGGATAAATAGCATAAACCTCATTTAACAGACAAGCGGAACTAAGGCCACAAATGATTCATGCACTTCCATCTGCAATTGGGTGTCTACCACCCTTTCAGCCCTATGAAAACCATTTCCCCACTATATTTCTGGTCTCAGTTTCACTCACCTCTGGTCCCTGATGTTTCAGAGTCTTTGCACCATAGTAGGCTCCATTATACTTTCTTTGTAACCCCTAGAAATGTGTCATATTACATTTTTTTGCTCAACTTTCCCTTTTTTTTTTTTTTAAACCTACTGTGTAGAGGTGCAATCTGCACATCTTTCAGAGCATATTGCCTTTTGCAGGGCAATATAGAAACATTAGAAGTGCCATACTGAGTCAGACAGTGGTTTGCCCAGCTCAGTGTACTGTCTCCCACAGCGGCAGCAAGTGATGCTGTAGAAAGCAAGTGGATGAGCCTAGACACTCCCTGCAGTCCCTTCCCTTCTCAACCCCTCGGCAGCCGGGAGTACTGGACTAGGGATATTAGACAATACATTCCCACCTATTCCCTTCAGGATCTGTTTATGGACCTGCTGTCCCTGAATCATCTCATCTCTTTTTGAACTTGCTGAATCTATCTGCCTCCATGGCCTCCTACTGCCACAAATTCCAGAATTTCAGTGCCTGCTGTTTAAAAAAAATACTGTTATCTGTTTTAACTCTGTGCTCTGCTAGTTTCAGTAAGAATGATGGCACCTGGTTTTAATTGTGAGATTTGGTGAGGAACAGCTCTGTTTTCTGAATTCTGAATTCATCTTACCCAGTGCCTCCAGGATTTTGTAAACATTTATCACATCTCGCAGCCTTCTCCTGTCCAAGTGGAAAAGTCCCAGCATTCTCAGAATCACCTTATTCTCCATCTTCTTACTCATTGCAACCCTTCTCTCTACGTTCTCTCATTCTCCTATGTCCTTCTTAGGATGCAGAGACCAAACACAGTACTCAAAACATGTATGTTTATGCTTATCAATACTTAAAGGGTAGGTTTCAAGAGGATGGGGCCAGTCTTTTTTCAGTGGTGCCAGGGATAGGACAAGAGGAAATGGGCACAAACTTGAATATAAGAAGTTCCACCTAAACATGAGGAGGAACTTCTTTACTGTGAGGGTGGAAGAGCGCTGAAATACGCTGCCCAGGGAGGTGGTGGAGTCTCCTTCTCTGGAGACATTCAAAACTCACCTGCACAAGCTCCTGTGAAACCCAGGAAGGTCTAGGCAGACCTGCTGTGGCAGGGGGGTTGGACTAGATGATCTCCAGAGGTCCCTTCCAACCCCATATCATTCTGTGATTCTGTGATATGTCCGCGAGGGTATGTGTAGCAGCAAAATCATTCTGTCTTGTATGCAACAACTTTTCTGCTGGTTCCCAACATCCTGTTGGGGTTTTTTTGGCTGCCATTGTAGCAAATACAAGTGGGAAGTGAATATTTGACATAGTTTTTCTTAACATGGAGAGGAAGAAAGAAGTGGTTTACTTAAGCTCTAAATTTTTCAGGATGAAGTCTTTAAATAATCATTTGAACACAGGCTGCAAACTGAGCCATTTGACATTCTTCTTGTTTTTTTACAGGTCAGGGATTTTCCCTGTTCACAGTTAAAGAAAGAAACAGAAGTGTAGTGCCAATGGTGATTAAGATGGTTTATGGTTAATGCCAGCGATTTATGGTTGGGAATGAACAATAGAGTAGATTATCTTAAAGAAGTCCGCTTAAAAAAGCTTCTGTGTGGTTTATTCTTGCTGTTTTTCAAATTAACTGATACTGAACTGGACCAAGATTTAGGAAAGGCAACAGACAACAGGTAGAAAATGCATACTTAGCTAAAATCATACCCAAATGTTTTAAATACTCTGTCATTCGAGCGGCCTATGGAGGGCATATCAAAATCCTTGCAGACCAAATGAATAACATCTTCCTTTTGGTCACCTCTGCTGCAGCCTTTTGGTGTGATCTCCTTACAAGACAAGACATTTTGTTAAGGCAGACAGCCACAGTAATGACTAATGACTGTAGGATTAACTGGAGGTGTGGGTGGAATAGCGGGGACTGTGCACCAGCCCTTGCCCAGACGCGCAGTAAGGACGTGGCCAGGATGTGCACCTGGATCACAGAGATGCTTTCTGGGCTTTGCACAGAGATGTGCACGGAGAGGGAAGAAGAGATCCTTGGGGGTCGTCCACTGCAGAGACCATACACTGGGCTTCCTGCAGCACCTGGAAGTCATGTTTTGCTTCATCCTGCCCAGTTAGGGCAGACCTAGCTATTTCACTCTTGTTTCTTGCCTGACCTAAGCAAGTGCAATTAAGAACAAACACACACCAAAAAGACATTCTTTGTTTCTCAGTAGTTTACAGTGCGTGTTAAATGGGATGACAACATTTTTCAACCTCTGAAATAACTGTGAAACCAGAATTGCCCAGGGATCCACATACTACTGTAATGGAGCTCTCTGTGTAGTGAAAAGGACAGGTAGTTGGGTAGAAATGACTGTTCCAGTCTCTGTTCAAAATTGAGTAAACTAAATCTTATGACAATTTTGTAACATAAAGAATACTGAGTCTGTTTTAATAATCTAATCTGTTACTAAGAAAATAGAAAAGGACTATTCCAAAATATATTTATATTTATTTTCATGGCAACCCCCTTTAGATCATGAAATATCCTCAGGTGAAGCTGTATAAAAAAGGCATACAATTGTCTTCCATACTTGCTAATGATTCCCAGTGACATTTCTCCTTCAGTTTCTTTGTCCTTAAAAGAGGTAGGTAGGTAGTAATTAAATACTTAAAAAGAAAGGAAAATACTAATTAAGGATTAGGTGAAGCTTGTTTAGCTGAATACATGAGTAATACTGTGGGAAGGAAACACGTACTTGCTATATAGGAAAGCACCTACAGAGTTTGCTGTACTAAGGACTGAGCCTGTTATAGAATCACGAAATTGTCAGAGTTGGAAGGGACCTCTAGAGATCATCTAGTCCAACTGCCCTGCTAAAACAGGATTGCCTAAAGCATATTGCTCAGGGCTGCATCCAGGTGGGTCTTGAAAATCTCCAGAGAAGGGGACTCCATAACCCCCCTGCGCAGCCTGTTCCAGGGCTCTGTCACCCTCACCATAAAGAATTTTGTTCTTAGATTTGAATTGCACTTCCCATGTTGCAGCTTGTGCCTGTTTCCCACCACTGAAAAGAATCTGGCTCCATCCTCCTTCAACCCACCCTTTAGATACTTGTATGTATTAATAAGGGCGCCCCTCAGCCTTCTTTTCTCCAGGCTAAAGAGTCCCAGCTCTCTCAGCCTTTCCTCATAAGGGAGATGCTCCAATCATCTTTGATTGGATGATTCAATCATCTTTGTTGCCCTACGCTGGTCTCTCTCCAGAGTAGTAGTAGTTCCCATACAAGGAACTACAAGGGATGGTGATGAAATAAACAGATATGGTTTATCTAACAAGACCACAGCCTTTAGAAATTGGTGGGGTTTTTTCCCATTAAGTCTCTGGAATTTACAGAAATATCACTTTCAAAACATAGTACGAAACTTACATTTCCATACAGTGTGTTAAGTTGAAAAGTCATATCATTATGGATATAATGTTCAGGAAATGGAAGACAGAGCTTGAAAGTCTTTTAAAACATATTGGGAAGACATTTTGGTGTTGTATGTAACAGCAATTCAAGTAGAAGTAACTAATTCAAACAAGATATAAACCAATCCTCTTACCTTGCCACAAACCACAGCATTCCTTAAGTCCTGGAAAGAGAGTCAACAGTAGAGGAAATTTTTTTTTTCTTTTTATGACATTTGATATGGACAAATTTAGAAAACTCACAGAAAAAGCCTGTCTGCAACATTTTCAAATTGCATGGTGATAAAGTTTCAAAAAAGGTAATGCCCTCTGAGCCCCATTGCTACGTGTGGGTAGTTAATAGCATGATGAAACACTACCTTATGCTTGTCTACAGAAAAGAATATTTGCTCAGCTCTATCTGACAACCTGACCTGAAACTGGAAACTGCCATAATACTTCAGTCCAGCAAGGCAGCAGTGGAGTTAATGCATTTCAGCTACATAAACTGCAAATATATATAACATGGCATGTATAGAAAGGCCACTGAATCTTTAAAGGGAAAAAGGCAGAGCTAATAGGTTTCTTTGAATATAAACATCAGTATATATTTTCGTGACTCAACTCAGCATATTCTATATGGGTTGTAATTTTAAAATTAGTGGTTGGAGGGAGAGATAAGCACCATCAATAAATTAAACTGTAACCCAGCGGTTTAGTCATGAAAGGTTAAAATAAACTTGCTTGATTGATTATGAATTTTAAACAGTTTTTCTTCAATGTAATCAGTGCTCTACCAATGTCATTGCTCATTAAAGAAAAGATTTTCATTCCAACATTTGATTGAGGATGTTTTTCCTCATTTGCATTTTGCTTTCTACAGAGTAAGCATCTTGCCTTCAGAATTATTAGATTTTTTCCCCCCCTTGTCTGTCCATAAAAGCCGTAAAGTGGGATGGAGCAGTGATTTAGAGGGATACTACATAAAGATTGAATGAAGATATTGACTACCAGGCCCTAATGCAAACAGGCCTGTCTGATGGACTGCCTTTGACAGAATGATGGAAGGGGGCCTTGTGGCCTACTTAGCTGCCCTTCTAATTGGCCTTTATGAATATTTAATGAAATCAAGATGAAATTCAATCAGAGCTTTTACCTGCTGAATCTTAGGGAAAAAAGGCAGGATATTATTAGATTTTCCTAGCCCTTGTATACAATAAAACTGTACTGAAATGTCTGTGTGTTAGTCAGGTGGCTGAGATATGCTTTTTATCCAGGGACTTGGTTTCTTCCAAAGGAATTAACCTTTTTACCACAAAAAGCAGCACGATTTTCCATTTGCATGCATCACTGGTATTTTATTACTGGCACAGTATAATGTTTAAGCCATAAACAAGCAACAGCTATTCCCTTTGAAAACATACCCTTAGCAAATTCTTAGTCTATGCCAATTTGAAGCCTTTTAGGGAACTTTGAGGTCATATAATAGTTTCAGAACTACATAATGTTGTAGCCTAATATTTTGTGCCACATTAGTTGATGTATGAGAGAGAATTTGCACGATCTCATTTCTCAAACATAATCTAGGTTGCATCAATAACAGTACATTATACCAATGAGGTATAAAACAGTCTGACAGGCTCCTGCTGTAGTACACTCTTACATTCATTTAAATGTAGATTTTGTTTTTCTGAGTGGAATGCCAGAAAAGCTTTTCATAGAAGCACAATGGACAGATTAATCTATAAATGGTAAATTCAACAGTGAAGAAGGTTTTCCCCATTTTTAGTATTGTGAATTTTATCTTTCTCCCCCAAGATAAGCTGTTTATTCACAGTATGTTGCTTTTATGCATTTTCAATATCATTTTTTGGACAGAAAGGAGTTTGGTACTCAGAGATAAACACAGCATGTTAATACTAAGCAATGCATGAGTAAAATAGATGTGACTAAATAAGAACAGTTCAATATTGTTATTTAAAGGCTTGATTTCTTATAAAAAAATTAGTTACGTGGCCATCACTAATGCTCCCTTGGGTCTCTAATGCTGATGTCACCTCATCTTAACACCCGCTTGAGTAACAGACAGGTGCGTGGCATTATTAGGTGGGGCATGGATGAATGAATACCCTAGCTTCCCTCAGTTTTTAGATATGTGTAACTATCTCTTTCTTAAAAGAATATATATAGTATATATATAGTAATAGTAATGTTGTTAGGATTATTTATAAAGGGCTGTGCATGAAGACTGTGTGATAAGCCAGCTTCTGGAAGAAGCTTTTAGCCTGGTACTTGTACTTCCATGTACCTGGGCAAATGTCAGGATTAATAGTAAATAATGAAATAGCATCCATTCTGGGGGAGACCTCAGGTCTGTGCATTCCACCTTCTTGTTCCATCAGTGCCCCGTGGCAAATACTCAGGTAAAAGTTATTGGAGTGGATCCTGGATCCTAATGGGTTTCCACCTTAAGTGTTGCCGGTAGATGTTCCAGTCCACACCATGGGGCAGGGCTTCTTGAGGGCCTCCACAGGGCCTCTATGTGCTGCTGTAGGAGCTAGAAATAGTCAGAACATAAAAAAAAAACAGAGAGTGATAAATGTTACAGTGAATTTGAACAAGCTGGCAGCACTGGTGTTTCTGTTGGTATTTCCCTGAACTGCTGTGTTTACTAATGCCTGACTCTTGCTTTACTGTGAAGACCTAGACTGAGCTGACACTAAACACCTTGGCCACAAAGAACCCCAGGGCCATGAGGAAGCTGCTAAAAAAGCACAAGGTTAAGAAAAAGCTATCTGCACTTTCCTGTTCAGCTCTTACACTGAAACATACTTTATATTCTAATTGTATTTTTTCTTCTCCCTTTCAATGGTGTATGAGTTGTGAAGCTTGGGAGTTGGGAATTCATAAGCAAAATCTGAATTCACACAGGAAAAGCAGTTCTCCCCAAAGCTCCATTCCTTCAGGTAGCTCTTTACCTAGGGGACAGTCATCTAGTGTAAACAGCAGCCTACACCCTCATGACTAAAACCTTTCTAGATGAAACCTAAATGAAGTTATATCAGCGTACTTTGCTTTTTTGAGTTTTCTCAGTGTATATAAAAAAATTGAAGGATGGATAAGAGAGTGAATGCTCATGGATGCATCTGTGTGAATGAATGCTGACCTAAGAAAAATAAACACTTGACAGTCTTTCAGAGGCTAAAACCTTTGTATAAAGTCATGTACAGAACTGGCAATGAAAGTATAAGTCTCTTCATATCAGCCTTAGTTTGGCTTTAGGTGAACTGTATATATGGATGAGATATTTCAGCCTACTGGTAAGAGTAGCATTTTCTTTGCATCATATTTTCTGGAGTCCTTTTGTAATCAATCCATAGGGAAGATGTAGATGGCACATATCTTTTCATAGATCTGAGAAAAGAGTATGCACTGGGCAGTGAAACTCAAAAGTACCTTCTGCAGTATTTCTCAGTAACTACTCCAATTATTTTGTGAAGCTTTGCTTAAATGGATTGTGAATAGTAATGTCACAGATTTACTTTCAGTGGATTGAACACATCAGTTTGTCTTCAGATCAAACAGATATGCAGTGGATTTCCATACAGAGATTGGATTGCTTATTTAAACACAAATTTTAGTGGTGATGATTAAAAAAAAATAGAGCTTTGCATAAACGTGGTCAAAACAAACTAAGTTTTGATACATAAACAGACCAGTGCTTAGAAAGATGTCTACTTGCTTTCTCAGAAACTATAACCAAGATAGCATTAGCCTTTGGACAATGAAAGCCATGACGGTGAATGATAATTTATTGAATGTTTAAGAATTCATTCTGTTCATCCCTCTGTTAAAATCAAAAATTATTTAACATCCTGCTTTAATGTCTCACTAGTCTGCACTTGATGCCTTGGAATTTCATCCAGCTTTCACTCTTGCCTCAACCTCCAACCATTTTTAAAACAATAACCACACCAAATCGGATTGTCGGTTCGCTTCATCCTGTAACCAGTAACGAGCTGTAACAAACTCATCATTGAGACTTCCCATAGTGGGTAGTTATGGAATAACATATCTATAGCCAAATTTCTTCCTGAAAATATCAGAAAATGGTTTAAGTTTTACTTGAAGAAAATGAGCTAATTCTTCTACTTCTTTCTACCCCAAAGTAAATATGATTATTCTCATTAGATGTAGAGAAATCAAATCATTCTTGAAGCATATTTTCCTTAACTAACTTCTGCTAGTGTGTTTCAGAGAGTATCTATGCATATTTTAAGAATTATCCTTATAATGTTTCAAATGTTAAGCCTTTCTGTTTCATTGAACTACCCTTTTCTCTCAGCATTTAATAGTGGTAAATAGCAGTCAACTTCACACTTTTATACCATTACTTATGGTCTGTGTCCTTTTTTTACCATCTGAATTAGGAGGCCACAGTCTTTGATATATGCTGCGTTGATACAGAGCTATATGTCCACAACACTTACTTCATCTGTTTCAAACAGTTAATACTCTTTGAGATATGGTGACCTGAACTTAATGCAGCAGGTAGAGAAATATTTATAATGTCTGGAGTATTATTCCTGTCTGATAATCAACTCATATCTTTAGGCTTTACAGAACTGCTGTGCAGTTTGCTATATGTGATATATTTGCAGATGATTTGAGGATATATACTACCTAGAAGCAAAGTACTATGACGGTATTATCTGGTGCTTTGTATGCCTAAGAAGCGAACTCCATTTCCTGGATCAAACAGAAATGAAACCAATATCTGAGCCACTGTATTATCTATATACAAATTCAGAATACTCTGATCTCTCACCCTCAGAACATGACATGAGATCTTTGCTCAACTGATGTGGTATTAAGTTGATTAGAGATATTTCATCTAAGAGTATCTCTGGACACCAAAGCTCAGCAGTTAGAGCTTGTGCCCAATTTGGTTTAGTTTAATCCTGCTGTTCCAGTAGAACTTCACCAGAGGGTCTTCTCTTTTTCACATTTTGTAGAAAATAGAGCAGAGCTGTAAAACAACATTTGATCCCAGCAATTCAATCCCAATCTAATTCATTTGTTGTATTGCATTCAACAGTGATCAGCAAACATTTCTAAAAACAAAGCAGTTAGCAGCAAATGTGGCATGATGCCAATAAAGAGGATGCTTTCACTGTGCATTGGATCAGAGATCTTTACAGAACTAAACTTCCTGGATAGGTTATATATACACCTGTCCTCAGCAAACAAGGGGAAAAAGAAAGAATATCACGACTTCACAAATGGAAGTGATCAAGTTGATGAATTACCCCAAAAGCCTGAGAGCTGAAGTGAAACAGTTTGAAATGAGATACGAGACCTTCAGCTGGTGTAAATCAGCTGGTGCTATAACACCTGAAGAGTTGGCCCAACATCCTTGGACTGGGATAGGACAAAAAATTTTGTGCAGAATTTCCAGCAAATTGGATTCTTTCACAGTAACTATTATTATGAAAAGGACAATTAAAGAGGAGGAGTGGCATGCTAATATTAATAATATAATATGAAGCAATCAATATAAATTAATCCCAGAATATAGGGTATAAGTGTTTCATTGTCATGAACCTAAGAAGTAGCATGCATTTCAACTAGAATGCATAGGAAAAACAATTACACAGATGCATGTACATTATTGCATTGCAAGGAAATTAATGAAAACCTTAAATTATTACTAAATAGCTACAATTCTCTCTCCCCTTTTTTTTTGGTTTTGTCAGTAATAATGACTATGTTTATGTGCCAAAGGAAGGCAAATATGTATTAGTCAGACTGCTGGTTCAGGACTGAAGCCTATGACAGTATCTTTAATAATATACAGTCTACTTAATATCCGCTTTTTTGAGTCCTGCACAACTGATAATTATTGCCAGCAGGCAAAAAAAAAAGGGAACAGTAGGAAAAAAGAATACAGTGGAAAAATCTTTCCTGATCACTAACAAATGGTATGAAAAAGATAGGCAGAATGTTTTAGGGACAGCGTTTGGATTCAAGTGAGTGGAATGAATTGTACGTATACTGTGAGACAGTTAAACTTTGAAAAGGTGTTACAAATCCTCCATTACCTCACATGAGATGGAGGGTTTGTAAGATCTAAAAACCTAAAGCAAAACCAGTTTCAGCCTGCGGGCCCCTTTGGAGTCGGATTTTGCAATTACAGGTGCTGCAGATGGTGGAGAGCTGAAGGTGCTATTTATTTTTTGGTGGCAGACCAAAAGTACTCACATGGATTTAAAAAAAATGCTTCTTATTTGCTTTAGTCTCTGTGTGCCCTCAGCAGCGTATTCCGTGGTTGCTTAGAAATGGACAGGTTTTCAGAAAACCAAGTTCAAGGGCCAAATTCTCTGCTGGCAAAGCTCCACCAAAACTAATGGTGTTTAGCCAGCAGAAAATTTGGCTCCAAATACTGTCTGATTGGATAGTCTGTCCATAGACTCCAAGAAGCCCAGAATTTTTGAGCACGGTTTAACCCAGGGTAACTAGGATAGAGTCTGAGTGTAGGCTGTGTTTTCCATAGAAAAATCAGGACTAGAGATGCCCCTAGGGTATGGAGTGGAAACACAACATTTATCTATGTTACTATCATTGACTTTGGGAAGACTTGGCTTAAATTTGTAGGAGCTCTGGAGTCAGGAGTTTTGCAGCCAAGTGTTATTTCTGTTCCCTTAATGTAGACACCAGAAAATCACCATACCAGGGACTCCTGATTCCACCGTGGAAGTCTTTTCATGTGACATTTCCAGCTGGTCAAAACCAAGACATACTGACAGTGAAGTGGTAGGGTGGGAGGG